>NC_090436.1:12191736-12507986 GCF_031143425.1 Pleurodeles waltl | reverse complement strand
GTGCAGCACTAATGAAATGTACCCCCCCCCCCACACACACACGCGCAGAGGAGTGGTGCCTCCATGGCCCTGGTGTGTGCAGCACTAATGAAATGTAACCCCCCCCACACACACACACGCGCAGAGGAGTGGTGCCTCCATGGCCCTGGTGTGTGCAGCACTAATGAAATGTACCCCCCCACACACACACACGCGCAGAGGAGTGGTGCCTCCATGGCCCTGGTGTGTGCAGCACTAATGAAATGTAACCCCCCCCCACACACACACACAGAGGACTGGGTGACCTTGCACTCCGAGACCCCCTGACACTGGGTCTAATTTCGCCAAGCTCGGTCATGAACCCCAGCGTGACCCCCGGGGAGGGAGCCCCTTCCTCTGGGGTGGGGTGGAGGAGAGTGCAGGGGGGGCCGGGGAGACGTCAGGACGCACACCCAGGGGTCACCGGGGGCTGCGCAAACAGTCAGTGAGCATTCCACAGCCCTCCTGATTTATTGTCCATCTGCTGCGAAAACTTCTGAAAACTCTCAGCCCCCAAATGATTCTGACCTCTGACCGTCAGCATCACATATCAGCAAGTACTTAGCAGAGGTCAGTCCCGCAGCACTGGATAGCTAAGGGCGGGGGCTGGGGGGCTCAGTCGTTATTCACTCTGCAGCCCCCTCGTTTTGTCAGAGTGAGATATGGCCCTCAGCAGGGGCTGAAGGCACCGGGTCTAATGAGGGAGACAGGAAGGTGATGGCTTCATTATAGCGCCCTGTGCCATCATGGCCCATCTTGTAGCGCTGCCAATGTGGCAGGAATGCGCTGTATTTATGAAATAAGGGGCATTCCTCTCCTTTCCCCTGCGCTGCCCACAACTGGCTGCCTAGCGCCCACACAGACACCCTTGCACCATGGTGCAAAGGTGCCTGCGTTGCATGCAGGATTGCTTTTGTGCAGGAAGGGACACCTTCCTGCACAAAAACAATCCAGCGAGGCGTTTTCCTCTTTCTGCAGCACGCATACAAAGAGGAAACAACGGGAAGAAATTAAAAAAATAAAATAACAATATTTTTCCTCATTACGCCACCCATGGGGAGGCGTAAGGTTTCCGCACGGCCTCAGGTTTACGTCATTTAGTAAATCTGGGGATGCATCAAACTCCATGGGCGTTGCATGGGAAAACGCACTGCAATGTGGAATGGCTCCTGCGTGCAGAGTAAGGGAACGCAGCGACTTGTGCTGTCTCGCCTCACTCCACATCTACGAGGCCATTCAAAGTGACGCAAAGCGGCTTTGCGTTGCTTGATCGATATGGGTGAGAGACTTCAGCCGCCAGAACGTCAAAAAAAGTGACGCTCTGGAGGCGGCAGCCTCTCATAAACATGTCCTATGTGTCCAGTGCCACGGGGCGCCGCTCTGCTGTGCGTGGCAGTGCCCAGTGAACCAATGAGGTGCGCCCAGGGCCAGCGTAAAGTGCCTGGAAGTCCCAGAAGCAATAGCTAAAGCTTCCCACTGCATATTTCTATTTATTTAGGAAGTCTGTAAAGTGCTACATGTCACTTTTCGGTTACCGCAAAGCGTTTCTCTGTGTATCAACCAGGTATAAAAGGACTGGGTGAGAAGCGTGGAAACATGAATTGAGACAGGAGACAGTAGAAACTAATGAAACCATGTGCACATTTCACGTTAAGTAAGTTAAAAAATATTCTAGTTTACTTTCTTTCTTTATGAAGTTGTATTTCTGCAGCGACTTTTCCCAAAGCAGTGTACGAATTGTAGTTAACAGCACACAATAAAGTGTAACAAAGCATAAAAATTCAAAAGGCAATGGGCCTCATTATGACCCTGGCGGTACAGAACCGCCAGGGCCAACGGGGGCGGGAGCACCGCCGACAGGCCGGCGGTGCTCCCTTGGGCATTCTGACCGCGGCGCTTTGGCCGCGGTCAGAACGGGAAAACCGGCGGTCTCCCGCCGGTTTTCCACTGCCCGTAAGAATCCTCCAAGGCGGCGCAGCTCGCTGCGCCGCCGAGGGGATTCTGACAATCCCTACCGCCATCCTGTTCCTGGCGGCTCGCCCGCCAGGAACAGGATGGCGGTAGGGATTGTCGTGGGGCCCCTGGGGGCCCCTGCAGTGCCCATGCCAATGGCATGGGCACTGCAGGGGCCCCCGTAAGAGGGCCCCGCTAGTATTTCACTGTCTGCGTAGCAGACAGTGAAATACGCGACGGGTGCAGTAGCACCCGTCGCACCTTCCCACTCCGCCGGCTCGATTACGAGCCGGCATCCTCGTGGGAAGGGAGTTTTTCCCTGGGCTGGCGGGCGGTCTTTTGGAGACCGCCCGCCAGCCCAGGGAAAAACTCATAATACCCTCCGCGGTCTTCTGACCGCGGAGCGGTATTATGGAGGGCGGCATCCTGGCGGGCGGCCTCCGCCGCCCGCCAGGGTCATAATGAGGCCCAATGTGTCTTAATTGTATCATAAAGTGTAAACGTTGAAGAAGTGCTTCGAAAGTAGAAGTGCTTGAGCCTGTATACGAAGAGCCCCGTCTGAGGATGTGCATTCCGTAGACTCAGGGCCCGCAGAGAGAACACCCGACTTCCAGCGTCAGGCCGAGGTGCACCAACACCACAAACAGAGGGAACGAACGGCCTCATGATTGCGGGTTCCTAATTGCGATTCCATGCAAATTGCAATTAGGAAATCACAGTATCAAATGTATGAAACTTTACTGAGTTTCATTTGTGATTCCCAATTGGTCAGAAATAGACCTACCTCATTAATATTCATGAGGTAGGTCTTGCTTTGCGACCCACTGGGAATCGCAAAAATCACAGGGATGGTGGCCTACTGGGGTCAGCAGACTACCATGTCTGTGATTGCTTTTCAGTAAAGCGATCTTTTTTATTAAATGCAGTCCGTTTTCCCCAACGGAAAATGGGAAGCATTAAAAAACAGAAAATGTAAAGTTTTCTTTGAATTTTTTAAGAGTAGGCAAAGGTCAGTGGGACCACTGTCTGCTCTGAAAAATGCTTTTAGAGGCTTTGACAAAGGGAAAGGGGACCCCTTCCATTTTGCGAATGGGTTACCACCAATTTGGTAACTTACTAATGTTTTGAGACTGCATTTCGGTTGTAAAACATTCAAACTCTGTGATTCGTTATTCGGTATGCAGCACTTAACACACCCCTTCCTAATTCTGAATCGCGATCCTAATTTGTGATTCGGTAATAGGTTCCGAAAATTGAAATAGGGATACGTACATGGCAAAAAACATTTTTCTGGTCACAAAGTGCCAGATTCTGTGAACCATTTGCAAGCAGAAAAATCCTTTGTATATCTGGCCCCATGTTCCCACGAGGGTTACACATTCAGATGAAATTATATAGGGAGAAAGGGTGAAGGAATTTATTGTTTATAATTATAATGCATGGAAAATGATGCGAGATCTGTGTACTGGAAGCCATAGCACATGCATCAGACTTGTGGAACTACATGAGAAATAAAAGTGGCCAAGGAGAATGGACCAGAGAAGTGGAGGCTGGAAAGTAAATCGAGGAAGATTCATAGACATGGTATTGCAGTCGCAGAAGAACCTAAGTCGGAAGCAACCGTCCTTGAAAGAAAAGATGTCAAACAGCAGGTTCTGGTGAAAGCTGATGTTTGTTCTCAGACCAGGGGGTGGAAGAACACATTGCACTGAGTGAGACTGGATCGCGTGCAGTGAGAGCTGGTGAACTTTGAGAGTGGTGGAGGTGGGCTAACAAAACTAGAGGCGGGAGGTATAGTTACTTGAGATAACTAAATCTAACTGGTGAATTTCTATGGCTTTGTATGTTTAAAATGTGAGCCGAACTATAACGTCACTGTGAACACATATAAAACTATATTTAAAAAAGAATGACTAAGGTGGGGGGAGATGGAGGAGAGGGCAGGATGAGCAGGTTGAGATGGGAATCAGGAGTGGGCAGGAGATGGGGCACAAAGGAGACTGCACGCCATGGGGCGGAGGAGACGCACACAAGGAAGACAGAACCATGGTGCAGGAGGGTGGAGAAGTACGTGGGAAAGAGAGCAACCAGAGAGATTAAACCAATAGTATGAAGGCAGGTTTTTTGGGGAGAGAAACACAAGAGAGAGAGCGAGATGGAAAAGACATGCACTCTGATGGAGTGCCTAAACATAAAAGAAAAAGAACTTCCCTAAAAGTGAGTAGTGGAAGGACGCCAGCCAAGAGGATGCAAAGAGGCTATGCTCCATGGGAGGAGCAAACATAAAATGGACAAGGAAAGCCATCAAATAAGAAGCAAGCAAATGTGAGTGACAATAAAACCAACCAATGCTAGGCAATGAGCTGTGTCTAAGCCCCTGTAAGCTCTTAGTGAGCACACAATAGATCTTCTGCCACTAGACAGCTTGCTCTGTCTGGTAGGCTTGACCAAAAAATTTTACTAAATAGTGCATTTTAGAGCACAACTGTCACATAAATTTGCTAAAAAGCCGTAGGTTCTGAATGGGCGTACAAGTAACATTACAGTACTTTCTTACTGTGCTAAGCAAGCGCTCCCCCTACCTAGGAGTGTTACAGGTTAATATTAGCCTTTGGAGTGTTGGAGAGATTAGTGAATGTTTCAGCACAATGCTACCAAAAATGCCTGAAGAGTTGTAGGTGATATGTGAACTCAGAAAAAACAGTTTTACATGACCAACCACTGTCCAAGCATTTCTTTCTACTTTTATATTTTGCTTTCTACAGAGCAGATAAATCAGATTAGGAAATCCTGACGTTTTGTTACCAAATAGGTGGTTTTCATTTTGTAAAAATAAACTCAATTCCCTGAGGCTTTTGCAAAAACAATGCTAGCTTTCATTTTCGGTAAATAAGGGCCAGATGTATCCAAATGCAATTTTGCATTTCCTAAATAGTGGCTCTATAGAAATCACTATTTAGGAAATGATTTCCTAATGGGTCCTACATATTAGGAATCGCCATTCGGAAATCACGATTAGGAAATCCCATGGCATTTCCTCCAATGGGCTGGTTTTGCATTTCCCAAATAGTGATTCCTTTTTGGTAAATGCAAACCAAGGACGGTGATGGGCAAAAGGTCCACCGTGATGCACCCCAAAAATAGTGGTACACATGTAGTGCACATGTATGCCTTATTTTTTTAAATTGCACATGGTTACCATTGACTTGGAGTTGATGGTAACTCCATTTTCTAAACACCCAACTCGCATTTAGCAAATGCTTTGTACACATGCTTTTGAAATCGCAACTAGGAAATCCTATTTGCAATTAACTATTTGGGGTTCGCAAAAAGCGATTTTTACTGGGTAGAAAATTGCATGTTGCGCTTCCTTAAAGGGCTTTTTATATCTCAAAAGCTCATTTAGCGTTCCTTAACGCCTCGAAATAGCGAATCGGACCATTACAAAACGCTAAATGGCGTTGTACATCTGGCCCAAAGTGTTTAATGTTGAATATATCAATTTGCCATTTTGATCCGGTACTAGTGGCGTAACGAAATTGAGGGGACCCCCTGGCAAGTGCCTGTAGGGGCCACCCTCCGAGCATACTCAGAGCTCTCAGACCCGGGTACTGTGCTGAGGGGCCCACCTGGAGCTCGGGGACCTTTGTTACCCCACTTCCAGTATTCACATTCACTACCACCAAACAGATTGATTTCCCATAACACGCACATATATCAGTGTCTCCACCTGTGGATGCCCACAATATGCCAAGAATTGCCAACATATTACAGAATGCTTTTAGTCTGGAAGCCAGAGTTTCGCAAAACCATTTTGCAGGAAGGTATTAGCTCACAGCTAGAACTGCTGTTAATGTCAGTCAGGAAAAAATGGAAAATTCCACATCAGGGTAAGCAGTGAACAGATGGCATGTGGAAAGCTGCACACACAAAATAAAGGGTTATTCGGCAACTCTGCACAAATGAATCCCAAAAAGTGTACTCATTTCAAGTTCTCATTTTCTACTATATTTAATTTATTGCCACCACACTCCAATACTCCCACTTTTGTAATCATTTCTACGCATATGATAGACAGCTGTACCTGAAAATCACCTTCCCTTAAGATATTGGGGCCCATATTTATGGCCTTTTGGCGCAGTATTACTCAACTAGTTGCGCTGCCCTGCGTCAAAGTGAAAGTGCAGAAACGGCATACAGTGCATTTCTGGCCTCCCTCCCTGCGATAGAGCCATTTCGGCACCCTAGCGACAATGCAGGCATCCTTGCACCATGGTACAAGGGTGTCTGTGTTGCATCCAAGATGGTTTTTCTGCAGCAACAGACACCTTCCTGCACAAAACCAATCCTGGAAGGCTTTTTCCTATTTCTATGCATGCTTTAGAATGCAGCAGACATAGAAAGAGGGCAAAACAAGGAGAAATAAAGGCATTTTTCATCGTTCATTGCACCTCCCTGGGAGGTGTAAGGTTTTGGCCCGTTCCCAAGTCTACAAGGTCTTGTAAATCTGGGGATGTGGCAAAGTCCATGGGTGCTGCGTGGGAACACCAACAGCGACGCCATTAGAATGCCTCCATAATGCAGAATAAAGCAGTGAGGCAACTTCTGCTGCCGTGCCTTACTCCACATCCACGAGGCCATGAATAATAATGCAAAGTGGCTTTGCGTGGCCTCATACATATGATTTGAAGTTTTGCGCAATGGTTGCGTCACACATAGTGATGCTCCAGAGGCGACGGGGTTCGTATATATGCCCCTGAATTTGCAGACCTAATCCTGGCTGGAATTCAGTACACCTGGTACCTCTGCTTCAAAACAGGACTGAAAGTCCCACAGCTTCAGGGATACATCTGCTCCTGAAGGATACGTATCTAGGATGAGCTTGGCACTGAACCGGTTTAATAAGATTAGCATTTTTATGATAGATAGAGTCACTTTTTGCAGGTTCACCCCCACTTTTTGACTATTAGGAACAGGGGTAATGGCTCTGATTGTGCACCGAGACCTTCTACCCAAACCTCAGTGCCAGTGCTCTGACCCTTAAATGTGTATGTTTAATTGTCCTATACCCAACTGGTGTAAATTAAATTTACTTATAAGTCCCTAGTGTATGGAACCAGGGACATTCAGGGGCTGTAAGTTAAAGTCTGCCAGCTCTAAATGTGCCACCCTGATTGTGGCAAAGTGAAACACGTCTCCCGCCTGCCACTGCAGACTGCTGCAGCAGTTTTAAAATTGATAATTCAACTTTGACATTTAAGCAAATGACAAACTTCAGACCTCTCTTTTTAATATATATGTCATCCCTAAGCTAGGCCTGTCAAGCTCTAAGGCAAGGTGCTGTATATTAAATGTTAAGACATGTATTTTTATATGTCCTAACAGTAAAAACCCAAATTGTCATTTTTACTATAGAAAGGCTAGTAGCCCCATTAACAGGTACAGGGTTACAGGCTGACAACTCAGCTCTGCTAACTCCTGAATGGGACTACTAAAGTTGGTACTTCATGGTATCAAAAGAGTTGCTGCATTAAATCCAATTTGATGCCCGAATTGCATTTAATGTAACTTTTGAGTAGAAGGCAACATTAGAAAGTTGCCACTCTGTCGTCCAAGTTTTCCAGTGGCCATTTGCAGATGCTGTCCATAGGACAGCCTTCTGCCCTCCTGGTGGGAAGCATGACAGACTACCAAGAAAGGATACACTAGAGGCCTTCCATTGGAAGAGGTGTTACCTCTCCTGGGAAGGAAGCCACACACCATGTTAGCCCAAAAGGTGGGAAGGGCAAGCTGCTGTTGAAGAGCAAATGGTGGACACACACAAGAGGGGTGCTCTTTTGTTCTGCAGATTGGCATCAGGGAAAAAGAGGGGGAGAATGTTGCCAAACCAGTTTTACCTTGGGAATGTAGCCTTTAGGTAGGCATACCTCTAGGGTAGGCTACCAAGCTGCACACCCCGAAAGAAGGGTTCTGGCATCCCGAAAGTGGGCAGGATATTGCACTCTAGGATATCTGGATGTCACACATTGCATGAAGTAATCTTCTAGCAAGAGGGACCTTGTAGCTCATTGGCTAGTAGTCATGGCATCCCCTGATGACAAGTTGTGAGCACAACATTTGCACCCCTGGCACCCAGACCTCAGATCATGGCTGACCAACGAAGGACTGTTCCCTAGACCTGGCAAAGAGAGGCTGCATCAAAGATTGGACTGCACCTGCTGCACCTTGGACCAGTGGCGGCCGGCAGCTTTAGGAGGGAGGGGGGGCGGGCGGGGCACTCACACACACACACTCATTCTTTCACACACAGGCATGCGTGCACGCACGCACATCCATTAACAACACTCATACCATTCAAACATGCACGCACCAAACATTCATTTTAAAACATCACACACACTCATTCTTTCACACATGCATGCACGCACATCCATTAACAACATTCATACCATTCAAACATGCACGCACGCACCAAACATTCAATTTGAAACATCACACACATACACACACACACACTTACCTTCGGCCTCCAGGTCCCAGGAGGGTTGGGAATGCTGCCTTCTCTCATTGGCTGACCTTAGGTCAGCCAATGAGGGAAGGCAGCAGTCCCAGCCTCGTCACAGAGTGGGATGGGGTCAGTGAGACTGCTGACCCCACCCCACTCTGTGACGAAGTTTCACTGGACACTTCAGGGCTTAAACTGAAGCACCCAGGGAGAGTGTCAATTGGTGACGCTTTCCTCGTCACCCAGGGGAGGGCCTCAAGGCACCTTTGCTGGGCCGAGGAGGTCACGCCCATAGGAGCTGTGATCTCCTCAGCCCAGCAAAGTTCAGCTCAGGCAGCCAAGAGTCGGCGCAAATCACGCATGTCTGCTCCTGGCTGCCTGACCTGAACATGAAGAGTGTCTGTCAGGCTGACCTTTGTTCAGCCTGACAGACACTCTTCATGTGGGCAAAATGTGGGGTGGCGTGGCCCCTCCGCCCTAAAGGACGGGCCGCCACTGCCTTGGACTACCAACGAGAAGACTGTGCCTGTGTTGCCCTGCTTGAGACAAAGTTGTCCCTGAGCCCCAGACAGAAGAGGTGACCTCCAAGAGTCAGTTAGCTGACTTCCTGTCACAGCACCAGGACCACAAAGCTGAAGGAGACGCTTTGGCACAGTTGGTAGCCACAAGTGCTTGTTCGCCACTGATCACCGAAGTTCAGTCCAGGGGGCCGGACCCTGACACTCAAAAGTTGCACTGAGCCTGCTAGATGTGGGAGAGTCATCAAAGTGCAGTTTGGTTGCCCAAGTTGGACACTAGCTGCAGCTAAAAGAAACTGCTGGTTATGCTGGAACCGTAGACCAGTGGCAACCTGCTCTTGGCTGGACTTCACCTGTACTTCAAGAGACATTGATTTCAGTCGCCGAAGTCTTCTCACTGTGTTCGTGCACTGAGTGGTGGCCCCAGGAAGACCCTGTCGACCGGATAAGCATCCTCAGCATCTTCAACATCCTGCATCCCTTGCATCAGGACCACTGCACTGATGTCTATAGGAGTCTGCCCACAGAGCCTGGGACTGGACTGCAGGCTGATTTGACTGCACGGTGCTGTCCTATAAAAGCCCTACTGAGCCCCTTGACTTGCTCCCTGTTGGAGATGGTCAACCAAAGTGGGCCAGATCAACCAAACACAAATTTACAAATGTTTTCCAAAGTTTACAAAGTAACCACTAATGTGGAAGTTTCCAATGCTTGTTTGTGATTCGAATGAAAAAGCAGTGATTTATCTCTGGAACCCTCCTGTAAATTTTGTGTGTTGCGGTGTCTAAAAATTCATACAAATTAGGTCTGTGTTTATAAATTGGTGTCAGAATTATTTTGTGTCATGTTTCTTTGTTATTCAGTGTTTATGGTATTTCTAAATGCTTTGCACCTGTGCCTTTATTAAAGCCTGACTGCTCGAAAGTCACATCTTCCCAGGGTTGAGCTAAGATTTTACAAACAATTCTGATTGGACCCAAGGCGTGAGTTGTGAGTTTATTACACTGCGAGGTCGCACAACCACACCATATAATAAACTGCATTTCCTCACAGAAATATAAACTATTTAAGTGTTTACCTTATTCCCCTCCTGAAGGTCATTTATATGCCATCTTCCTCCAACTAGCTAAATACGGCACTTGCGTTTTTTGTTTCAAAGTGGAACCTGGAACCATCATGTTATCTTAAGCGGGATGTCACTGTTGTAGAGTAGTCGATGTCAGTGCTTCTCAGCCTGTGGTCCGGGGATCCTTGGGGTGTCCAAGAAGCCTCCTCAGGGGGTCTGTCACTGCTTAGAAAATTAAATAATATTAACAGATTAATAAACTATATATATGTGGCTTGATGTACAATTTAAAGTTTTAAAACGTACTGTAACTGTCAAGGAATTTGAAACTGGAGGCTGAAAATTCAATTAGTATCCTCAGATTGATTTGTGGGAGCAGTGCAGGTGCGTCCAACAGAATATACTACGAAGGATGTGTGGCTTCAATTGAATTTAGAAAAGCTCCATCTCTCCTATTAAAATCAAAATTGAATGTTTTTATTTTATTTGTTTGCAAATTAAATAAAATGTGTTATCACTTTTGTATGTGTTTGATGGTATGCTTTTTTTCTGCATTTTTTGTGTTTTTGTTTTGCAGTTCAAATCATCAACAATGTTTAGGCCGAGGTTCCAGGCCTCCAGTAATCACTCGGTCCCCGGATTCCAAAAATGAGTCAGTGGGGAGCCTTGGGTTCCATTAATGATAAAGTGGGGGTCCACATAAGTCAAAAGGTTGGGAACCACTGGCCTATGCTAAACAATAAATAAACAAATATTATGATAACAGTAGATTTGAGGGAGGAAGGAAAGAGGCTGGTTCCAATGGGAAAAGGAAGCAGAGGTATAAAATAGGGATTTAATTTTCTATTTGCCGATGGATTTTGCTGACGTCAGGCAGCCAAGGCTGGTGTTGTGAAGTGGACTAGCTCAGGTCAGGAGTATTAACCATCTGGACGCTGGACCGAGGTCAGGTGTGGCTCCTGCTAGGGTACACTCCATCAACAGCCTTACCATCACTGTGAGTAATACTACTAAAAATATTGCAACATTTAATATTGTACGCACTTTGGTTAAGGTGAGTGAAATGAGTGTCAGGTTCAGGGGAAGGATATCAACTTTAGCCACTCATTTAAGATTAGACCTTATAGGATTAGGCTATGGTTTCGTTTAAGGGCTGTTGTTAGGATTAGGGTAAAAGTTAGGGTTTGGATTAGTGTTAAGGTTAGTGTTAGGATTAGGGTAAAAGAATTAGGGTAAAGTTTAGGGTTAGAGGTACTATTAGGATTAGGGTAGAAATTATGGTTTGGATTAGGTATAGGTAAAAGTTAGGGCTAGTGTTTAGGGTAAAGATTAGAGTAAAGATTAGGGTTAGGATTAGAGCAAATGTTAAGACTAGTGTTAGGATTAGGGTAAAAGTTATGTTTAGGATTAGAGTAAATGTTAAGGTTAGTGTTAGGATTAGGGTAAAGGTTAGGGTAAAGGTTAGGGTAAGGATTAGAGCAAATGTTAAAGTTAGTGTTAGAATTAGGGTAAAGTTATAGTAAAGGTTAGGGTTAGAGGTAGTGTTAGTATTAGGGTAAAGGTTAGGGTTAGGGCTTGTGTAGGATTATGGTTAGTCTTCAGATAAGTATTATGGCTAGGTTTAGGGCTGGTGTTAAGATTATGCTAAAGGTTAGTGTTAGGTTTCCAGTTAGTGTTAACATTGTGGCAGAAGTTAGTCTTAGGGTGAGGTTTATGGCTAGTGTTAGTGTAAGGTTAGGGCTGATGTTAGGATTAGGGTTAGGGTTGTGTTTGCGCTGGTGTTAGGAAAAGGTTTAGGAATAAGGTTTCCATCAACAGCTCAAAGCAGCCAACTATTATTTGAACTGTCTACTATCCGACATCATAAAAGCCAACTTCAACCTGTCTGAAGTGTCTTGGTGCACCGTGGTTAACTTCTCTCACCCATGGAATATTTCTTGCTGAAGTCTGGCCACATTACTCCCAGCCTAAAAAAACACCCTGGACCTTAAACTATTCTCCAGTGATAGGTCTAGGATTTGGAAGCACTAATGCAGCTTTATAGCCCGCTGTAGTGGGCAATACCGTCCATTAAAGGCCTGCTCCAGTGTCAAAGGCCGAAGGCGAGAGTCTTTAACAATGGAGCGGGCCGTTAATGGCCAGTATAGCCCAGCTACATAAAGCTATAAGGCTTTTAGAACATTCTGCCCCTCGAGGGCAGAATGTCCCAATTAGTAAAACAAAGGCTTCACGGAGCCCAAGAGGCTGACATCCCGTCGGGGTCCGTGAGGCGTTCGTTTACACCAACAGCTGTGAACAATGAACATTGGAATGTTGGAGCTCTGGGATTCTGCCGGCCATTGTCTTCAATGGAGTGCCCAACATTCCAATGTTTTAATAGAGTCTTATAGCCCGCTATAGCGGACTACAGCATCCAGTAAATGCTCGCTCCGGCGTTAAAGACCCAAGCCAAAGGTGAGAGCCTTTACAAGGGAGCTGGACTTTAATGCCGGTATAGCCCAGCTACGGAGGGCTATAAGGGTATTAGAACATTCTAGAGGGCAGAGTGTTCTAATAAATAAAACAAAGGCCTCACGGAGCCCGAGGGGATTAAAATCCCCTCGGGCTCCGTGAGGCTTTGCTCATAGCAACAGCTGTCAGGCCTGAGCACAGGCTCTCAGTCTGCCTGGGAGAGCCCTGGCTGGGCGCTCCCAGCCAATCCTGACGCTGCTTTGAGCAGCGTCAGGACTGGCCGCAGGGCAGACGGGGAGTCTGTGCCTGCAGCCTGGATCGATGAGGGACAGAGGGGTGGCGCGTGGCGGAGGAGGTAAGTGTTTTTCTTTTTATTTAATTTTTATTTACACCCCCTTGCGCGCACGTCACCCCGCCCCTTCTCGTTGTCGCGACTATTGCTACTAGGCAAAAGCAGGACACAAATATATCACATTCTACAAAGAGACGTTCAATGGAATTGCCTGGTTTCATAAAATAAATGATACACAGACGAAGGAGGCCCATATTTACGGTTTTGTGGTGCAGGGAAGGAAGCCACCTTGCTGCGCTGTCCTGCATTACAGTGCATTCCTGTCATCTCCCAGTGCTCTGGCGCACAGTGGGCTGCCTAGCACTGACGCAGGCACCCTTGCACCATGGTACGGGGGTACCTGCGTTGCATGCAGGATTGCTTTTGTGCAGGAAGGGGGACCTTTCTGTACAAAGACAATCCTAAGAGGCTTTTTCCTCTTTCTGCGCGTGCTACAGAATGCAGCACAAATGGAAAGAGGAAAAAACAATAAGAAATAAACATATTTCTCCTTGTTACGCTTCTCCTGGGGAGGTGTATCTTTTGATGCATTTCCAGGTTTACAAGTTTTGGAAAATCTTGGAATACATCAAAATCAATGGATGTTGTGTGTGAACAATTTGCATTGCGTTACATTATTACTCGAGATTTATAAAGCCATGCTAGACACGTAAGGTGGCCTTGCTTGGCTTTATACATTTCAGATAAGGTTTGCGTCGCTCTTGCATCACGTTGCGGGGTGCAAGAGCGACGCAAACCAGGCCATAAATATGGCCCAAAGATCATAAGAATAGCGAACTTCAGAAAGTACATTTATTAACAGAGCCAGTTAATCAACACTTTTTTGCCACCAGAAGGAAGATGTCAGAGAAAGGCTCTAAGCATCAAAGATGGGCATTTCCTGTAGGCACCGTTAGCATGAGCAAGAAAATATGGCTGCGGCCGTTACAGTAACAATAAGGCAGGGTTTTTTGTTGACCATGTCCATCAGGAGAAAAACTGAAATTCCACTTCAGCTTGTTTGTATGTCGGTATATATTGGCATAAAAAATATTCATTTTATTTATGTATAATGTAAGTACAAAAATATAGACTCAGGAAATATAGTCTACAAATATAGTTATAGTTAGGTCAGCTGTTTCATGGGAAAAGCATTTTTTGTGTTGCTAATCGCTTTCCAAGAAGGTGCTACAATTTGACTAGTTTGTGCATGGAACGTTTCGGGGTGATCCATCAAGTGGGGACAGAGAAAAAAGGGGGCCCCAACATGCATATATTATCTGTAGACTTCTTTAGGCCGGGCTACAGAAAAACTCTTGAATGGACACGGAGCCCATCCCTTGGCCCAAAATTAATCAATATGGGGAAGGGGGCCACACTGCCCCCCTTCTCACGCCATCACAGACCCCTGAGAGCCAACCCCCAGGGATAAGATTAAGGAAAAAAGGGGGAGGTGACATGCGGCTTCCCCATAATGATTGATGTTGGTTCAAGGGTGGGCTCCATGGGGCATGTGGTGGCCTGTGGGAGGGGGACTGCGTGCCCCCTCCCCTAAATAAGAGTAGGCGGCCTCAGTCCCCATTTTATTTTTGATAATCACAGGCCCCTAAGAGCCCACACCCAGGCCCAAAATGTGTGCAACCTCTTCCATTTTTTGGTTAATTCTGGCCCCAGAGGTGGGCTCTCAGGGGCCTTTGATGGCTCAAGGAGGGGGCCACTAATGGCTCAGGGAGGGGGGCCGACTGCCCCCTCCCTTTTCAAAAGGTAATCAGCCTCAGGGGATGGTGGTCCCTAGAGCCTTTAGAGGGTTGGAGAGGGGGCTACGTAGCCCCCTCCCCTTTAACATGCATAAGGCCCTGGGGGATGGGGTCTCCAGGGCCTAATAAGGCTCAGGGAGGGAGGCCACACAGTCCCCTCTCTTTTTTTTTATTGGTATCGCCCAAGGGGATGGGATCGTCAGGATCTAATAAGGCTCTGGAAGGTTGTATTTGGCCCTGGATGGGGTCCCCGCTGCTCAAAGGCCAACCTTATGCTACGCATGGCAAAGGCCATGCACAGTGTGGGTTGACTGCCTGCTGGGTATTTTGCCCACAGGCCCTTGTACGGCGGGGTTGGCTTTACGTATGGTAATAAAATATTATTTTATGTTGAAAAAAAACCTCGAAATACAATGAAAAAGTTAGGTTAAAGTAACGTTAAAGTTAGTTGTGATGAAATGTTCTGTTTTTTTTAAAAAAACATTGGAAATTCACTCAAAAAAAGTTTAAAGTAACATTATAGTTAGGTGAATATTTCAGTGACAACATTAATGTTATGAACTAAAAAAACACAGAAATAACTAAAACTTGCATCCCTCAGGGCACTGCCTATGACCTCACATAGTACATCACTCATGACATGGTCTAGTAAATCCTTTATGACATCACTGATGACATCTCAAATGACATAATCAGTGACATCACTACACAAAACCTTTGTTAAAAAAATCAGGTACATTAATGACATTGAAGTTATTAATCTAACAGTTTAGTAGCAAGTCTAGTCAATCTAGCAATTTGTTTTTCGAATGTGCACTAGCTTTCTCAAAATGAACACCAGTGATCTGTGGTCCGTTTTTAGAAGAAACTGAGTACCCCATAGTAAGTTTCTAAACTTTTGAAAGGCCCATGTGCAGGCTACCATCTCCTTTTCTATGACAGAGTAAGAATTACCAGTGTCTCTGAGTACCTTTGAAGCAAATGCAATAGTTCTTTCTACATTCTTGTATTTTTGAATGACAACCGTACCAAAATCTTTGTCACCATCATCATCTGGGATGATAACTGGGAGACCTGTAGTGTAGGGTTGCAAAAGAGATGCTTGTAAAAGATCCAGTTTTATTTGTGAAAATGCTTACTGCTTATTGTGGCTTATGCCTTGAGCACTTACTATAAGACCTACGCATTCTAGTTGGTTTTGTCCAAAGCTAGTCAGAAACAGCAATCTACCCTGAGCTGCGACTTCCTTATAACCACAGTCACACAGATGCACTTTGGCCCTGTTTTTATCAGCTGTATCAAGACACTGTATGGCAGCCCGATAGCGAGAGTGCGCACAGGTGTTACTATCTTGGACATCTTTGTCATTCACCAAGGTACTAAGCAGGGATGTCCGCTATCTCCATTATTATTTGCTCTAGCCATGGAACCATTGGCATGTGAATTGTGGCTTCGGGCGAGACAATTGGGCATACCCGTACAGGGAGAAACCCATGTGATCTCACTGTACGCCAATGATGCAGTGGTGTTTTTGTGCAACGTCCCTCCCATGCTGTCACAACTAATGGCCCTATTAGACAATTTTGGAGATGTCTGGCCTACGAGTTAACTGGGACAAATCGTGTGTCTATCCGCTAGTGCCTGTGCCGACCCAGAGAGGGAATTATTACCTGATTGTCGACTGAAGTGGTGTCACAACGCCTTTAAATTCTTAGGAATACATATCTATCATGAACCAGGTGATCTAACAGATGGCAATCTATATAAGGCTTTGAGGGGGATCCGTAGATCACTCCCCTTCTGGATGTCCTCCCATTATCGCCAGTGGGGTGAGTTGCAATAGCTAAAATGTTAGTGCTGCCTCGACTACTATACTGTTTTGCAGCTTTTCCGTTACTCTAACCTAGATACCTTTTTAAGGAGCTAAACAGCCTCCTAACAAAACTAATAAGTGGGGGAGGGCAGAAGACGGGTGACCTTACAGGTGCTACAAAAACCGCAATGGGAGGGAGGACTGGGGGCGCCTAATTTTGAATGGTACTATGCAGCCAACTTCAATGGCCAATGAGGTGGCTTGGGGCTGGGTATTGCCCTGAGAGAACACAGATCCAATGGGCACTTCAACGGTGTCGCCCTGTATACATGGATCACATCACCGAAAACCAGGCGTATAGTAGAAAGTGCTGGGCACGCTATGTATGGAGCCATGATGGTAGAGTACCATATTCTCCCTTGGCCCCATTATGGCAGACACCAACCCTGTCAAGTCGTACGGATGTGACCGCCTGGAAAGCTGCGGGCCTTCTTACATTGGGTAACTTATACAGGGAAGGTATCTTCTTGTCATTCCCGGACCTCAGAGATGAATTCAAACTCCTGGTATGTCATTTTCTGACATACTATGCACTACAGCGACAGATCAAGGACATATGCGGGCGGGGAGCCAAGAGCCCCAATGTTCCCCAATACTACACACCTTACTTACACATGGGAATACCGGACAGGCCATTCCCAACACCTACCTGGCCTTGCAGCGCGCAGCACCCAAGGAGCCTACACAAGCTCAGGCAAGATGGGACGCGGTGCTGTCTGACCCATTAACTGACGGGCAGTGGAACCAGGCAGTACAACAGGTCAAAGAGATATCTCGCAACACTAGGTTCGGATACACACAGTTGAAATATCTCCACCAGACATATCTCTCTTTGCATAACATTTGGACAGTTGCCCATACTTTGCCCAAAGTTAAAGAATTGATGGTCAAGTCAAATAGTGCAATACAAAAAGATGATGGACACTCTGCGAACTCTGCTTGCCCCCAGATGTCACACTTTAGGGGTGAGCTTCCATCATATGACATGGCACTGCTGTCCGCTTCAACATGTCGTGTCAATTACAAGCGAGATATCCGGTCATACATTATTATGTACTCCGGAATCCTGCATACTTGGAGCGAGACCATGTGCACCACCAGATAAACACAAACACAAAACTATTGATTTCGCTTTTATTTTGTTTAAACGCCAAATAGAGATGCATTGGAAAGAACCATCTGCCCCCGGGGTGGGAGAGTGGCAGAGATTACTCCTGTTATGGACGCGAGCTGAAGCTAATTACTATCTGAATTTGAAACTACATGGAGTGCCAGCTAAGGGAGGGGACTTTTAGGATATTTATGTACTAAAGGTGGAAGCAAAAAAACGATGAACGTCCCCCATGAATATATTCATTAGGATGTGACATTTTAATATCCCAATGATAAACATCATTTCATTACAGACTAAGGGGGTGATTCTCACCCTCGCGGGCGGCGGAGGCCGCCCGCCAGAGTTCCCCCCTCCAAAATACCGCTCCGCGGTCGAAAGACCGCTGAGGGTATTTTGGGATTTGCACTGGGCTGGCGGGCAACCGCCAAAAGGCCGCCCGCCAGCCCAGTGCAAATCATCCTTCCCACGTGGACGGCGGCTCAGAATTGAGCCGGCGGAGTGGGAAGGTGCGACGGGTGCAGTGGCACCCGTCGCGTATTTCAGTGTCTGCAAGGCAGACACTGAAATACAAAGTGGGGCCCTCTTACGGGGGCCCCTGCAGTGCCCATGCCATTGCCATGGGCACTGCAGGGGCCCCCAGGGGCCCCACGACACCCCATACCGCCATCCTGTTCCTGGCGGGCGAACCGCCAGGAACAGGATGGCGGTATGGGGTGTCAGAATCCCCCATGGCGGCGCAGCAAGCTGCGCCGCCATGGGGGATTCCCAGGGCAGCGGAAAACCGGCAGGAAACCGCCGGTTTTCCCTTTCTGGCCGCGGCTGAACCACCGCGGTCAGAATACCCTGTGGAGCACCGCCAGCCTGTTGGCGGTGCTCCCTCCAACCCTGGACCGGAATGACCCCCTAACTGTTTAACATGGGGAATCCGATAAACCTCAAAGATGCTGAGTATTGAACTGAATAATGTTCTACTTCGCTAAGTGCTCCTTAACGAGGCTGTATCACATGTTCTCATAACCTACCTGTTCGACCGAAGATATGTCATTGGTGCCTCTACCATAGGATATATGTAGCTATCCTGAGGTACATGTAACATGTAGCATGGTGATCAAAAAATGATGGATTTAACCCAGATCTGTGACTGGTGGTGAGAGAGTGAGTGAAAAGTTTCAGCACTCTGTCCATCATCTTTTTGTATTGCACTATTTGACTTGACCATCAATTCTTCAATTTTGGGCAAACTATGGGCAACTGACCAAATGTTATTGTTGAGTGGCCCTAAATCCTTACAAATTCCTAAATATTTGTTTTTCTTTTTTTCCACAACAATGGGAGACAGCCATGTTTAGCTGTCTATTGACTCAATTGCCCCTTTTGTGCCAGTAACTGAAGTAAACCTTTAGATAAATCCTGCTGGATGCTAAGAAGATCACTTCTTGTGTTTCACTTGTATTGCTCCTTCTTTCAACTAATTTAAAATCTTTTGACAATCTCAGAATTTCCTTAAACAAATCTTTCTTTTCACCTTAACTAGGGCAGATACTAATTTGATTTGAACATTTTGCTTGAGAACAGCTGAGCTAATTCATGAAAAGTCTTAACTTTTTTCAACTTTCACTGGTAAAAGGACAATGCATAACATGCTCGCATGTCCCCAGACAAAAATGTTATTCCCTTTATAGGTGTCATATACTTTGCCTGTTATGCAGTTATTTTGAAAAGAAATGTTCAAAGAAAAATAACCAATAAATCAATTCTAGATTCCTGAAAAGATTCTGTTTTGACGTTAGCTCTATTAATGGCTTAGTTTCCAGAATTTTCACAAAAGTGTCATACTTAATTATGGTGATTCTGTCACCAGGGTCCATTAGGAACCTCACTGTATGATATTCTATTGATATATCAGCTACGCACTTTACTAAAATGGTCTAAAGAGCCACATGAGTTTCAAACCTCCTTTGCTGCTGGACAAAACGTGAACTTTACTACATAACGGGAGGCTCCACAACTATAACATCTGCAAAACTTGTCAGCACTTGTGGTGGCATACTTGTATTTGTTTTGACTAGGCATTGATGTTTTATTTGAGAAGTTCCTTCTTACATTGTAAACAGGCTCTTCTGGATTTTGTTTTATGATTTTCAGTTCCGCTTGTGAAGACTCGATTACTATAGCAGTTGAACTAAAGTTCTGTATACAAGAGCAGTTTCTCTGACACCAGTTAGTCTCTGATGAGATGATCATTAAAATTCTCAAATTTGCATCAAAAGGCAAGATTCCAAGTGCTGTGACATAATTGTTGTTCTCTTGAAAAAAAATGAACCTCCTTTATCTTTATTTCTCCCTATTTTTTCTTCTTTCTGTGTGCGCCAGGATGTGCCTCCCAGGATTGTTTTTGTACAGGAAGGTGCCCCTTCCTGCAGAAAAGCAATCCTGCCGACAACACAGGCACGCTTGTACCATGGTGCAAGGGTGCATGTGTTGGTGCTAAGTGTTTTTCTTGTTCTCTGTGTGCTGCAGTAGCGAGGATCAATGAAAACATCTCTCCCCGTTACGCCCCCCCCAGGTTTACGCCATTAAGTAAGTCTGGGGATGCGTCTAAATCCATGGGCGTTGCGTGGGAAAACCCTTTGCAATGCCCATGGAGCGCTCCCTGATGCAGAGTAAGGCAACGCAGTGACTTGCGCTGCCTCACCTTACTCCATATCTATGAGGCCATTGAGAGCCACGTAATGTGGCGCTGCGTGGCCTCATAGATATTGCTGAGAGGCGTGCTCCACTGGAGTGTCAAAAAATGTGACGCAACGGCGACGTAAGGAGCTCATGAATATGCCCTGAGATTTGAAGTAGGATAAGACCTGTGTGTTCCTGCTCAATGCATAAACCCATCATTGGCAAAAACAGCATAAGCCAGATTATTGCAGCAACACTACACGATGGGGTGGTGTTTCTGCCGAGGGCTGCTTTATTGGGGAAACTGGCACAGCTTACATCAGTGCTCTGCTCTAACTCTGGCTCTGGGACTAAAGTTGTCTGCTTTCTCGCTGTTCTTGCATTTGAAAGGACCTTGTGACTCTCTGAAGGTGAGTGCTGCAGAGGTTTGTCTCTCCTTGACCTACAGCGGTCCCCTACCTCACCTTCTGCCCACCTTCTGTGGTAAGCGGGAACTCTCTCATTGGTGACCCCCTCCATCCAGGTCGTTATAGACACTGTTTCCAGTCCTGGACTTCTGGGTGACATCTGTAGGAGGCTGGCCTGGCTTGTAGTGGGTACCAAGGAGTACTTACACCTTGCACCAGGTCCAGGTATCCCTTATTAGTGTAGAGGGGTGTATAGCAGCTTAGGCTGATAGAAAAGGTAGCTTAGCAGAGCAGCTTAGGCTGAACTAGGAGACGAGTGAAGCTCCTACAGTACCACTAGTGTCATATGCACAATATCATAAGAAAACACAATACACAGATACACTAAAAATAAAGGTACTTTATTTTTATGACAATATGCCAAAGTATCTCAGTGAGTACCCTCAGTATGAGGATAGCAAATATACACAAGATATATGTACACAATACCAAAATATGCAGTAATAGCAATAGAAAACAGTGCAAACAATGTATAGTCACAATAGAATGCAATGGGGGCACATAGGGATAGGGGCAACACAAACCATATACTCTAGAAGTGGAATGCGAACCATGAATGGACCCCAAACCTATGTGACCTTGTAGAGGTTCGCTGGGACTGTAAGAAAACAGTGAGGGTTAGAAAAATAGCCCACCCCAAGACCCTGAAAAGTGGGTGCAAAGTGCACCTAAGTTCCCCAGCGAGCACAGAAGTCGTGATAGGGGAATTCTGCAAGAAAGACCAACACCAGCAATGCAACACCAATGGATTTCAAGACGAGAGTACCTGTGGAACAAGCGGACCAAGTCCAAGAGTCACGATCAAGTCGGGAGTGGGCAGATGCCCAGGAAATGCCAGCTGTGGGTGCAAAGAAGCTGCCATCGGATGGTAGAAGCTATGGATTCTGCAAGAACGACAAGGGCTAGAAACTTCCCCTTTGGAGGATGGATGTCCCACGTCGCAAAGAAGCTTGCAGAGGTGTTTTTGTGCAGAAAGACCGCAAACAAGCCTTGCTAACTGCAAGGGTTGCGGTTAGGGTTTTTGGATGCTGCTGTATCCCAGGAGGGACCAGGATGTCGCCAATTGCGTGAGGAGACAGAGGGGGCGTCCAGCAAGACAAAGAGCCCACTCAGAAGCAAGCAGCACCCACAGAAGTGCCGGAACAGGCTCTACAAAGTGGAGTGAACCGGAGCTCACCCGAAGTCACAAAGGAAGGTCCCACAACGCCGGAGGACAACTCAGGAGGTCATGCACTGCAGGTTAGAGTGCCGGGGACCCAGGCTTGGATGTGCACAAAGGAAATCCTGGAAGAGTGCACAGGAGCCGGAGCAGCTGCAAATCACGCGGTTCCCAGCAATGCAGTCTAGCATGGGGAGGCAAGGACTTACCTCCACCAAACTTGGACTGAAGAGTCACTGGACTGTGGGAGTCACTTGGACAGAGTTGCTGAGTTCAAGGGACCTCGCTCGTCATGCTGAGAGGAGACTCAGAGGACCAGTGATGCAGTTCTTTGGTGCCTGCGGTTGCAGGGGGAAGATTCCGTCGACCCACAGGAGATTTCTTCGGAGCTTCTAGTGCAGAGAGGAGGCAGACTACCCCCACAGCATGCACCACCAGGAAAACAGTTGAGAAGGCATCAGGATCAGCGATCCAAGGTTGCAGTAGTCGTCTTTGCTACTTTGTTGCGGTTTTGCAGGCTTCCAGCGCAGTCAGCGGTCGATTCCTTGGCAGAAGGTGAAGAGAGAGATGCAGAGGAACTCTGATGAGCTCTTGCATTCGTTATCTAAAGAAATCCCCAAAGCAGAGACCCTAAATAGCCAGAAAAGGATGTTTGGCTACTTAGGAGAGAGGATAGGCTAGCAACACCTGGAGGAGCCTATGAGAAGGAGTCTCTGACGTCATCTGCTGGCCCTGGCCACTCAGAGCAGTCCAGTGTGCCAGCAGCACCTCTGTTTCCAAGATGGCAGAGGTCTGGAGCACACTGGAGGAGCTCTGGACACCTCCCAGGGGAGGTGCAGGTCAGGGGAGTGGTCACTCCCCTTTCCTTTGTCCAGTTTTGCACCAGAGCAGGGCTGGGGGATCCCTGAACTGGTGTAGACTGGCTTATGCAGAGATGGGCACCATCTGTGCCCATCAAAGCATTTCCAGATGCTGGGGGAGGCTACTCCTGTAGGAAAGTACCATCTTGCCTGGCATGTTACCCCCATTTTTCACTGTATATATGTTATTTTAGTTGTATGTGTCACTGGGACCCTGGTAACCCAGGGCCCCAGTGCTCATAAGTGTGCCTGAATGTGTTACCTGTGTAGTGACTAACTGTCTCACTGAGGCTCTGCTAATCAGAACCTCAGTGGTTATGCTCTCTCATTTCTTTCCAAATTGTCACTGACAGGCTAGTGACCATTTTTACCAATTTACATTGGCTTACTGGAACACCCTTATAATTCCCTAGTATATGGTACTGAGGTACCCAGGGTATTGGGGTTCCAGGAGATCCCTATGGGCTGCAGCATTTCTTTTGCCACCCATAGGGAGCTCTGACAATTCTTACACAGGCCTGCCACTGCAGCCTGAGTGAAATAACGTCCACGTTATTTCACAGCCATTTTACACTGCACTTAAGTAACCTATAAGTCACCTATATGTCTAACCTTTACCTGGTAAAGGTTAGGTGCAAAGTTACTTAGTGTGAGGGCACCCTGGCACTAGCCAAGGTGCCCCCACATTGTTCAGAGCCAATTCACTGAACTTTGTGAGTGCGGGGACACCATTACACGCGTGCACTACATATAGGTCACTACCTATATGTAGCTTCACCATGGTAACTCCGAATATGGCCATGTAACATGTCTATGATCATGGAATTGCCCCCTCTATGCCATCCTGGCATTGTTGGTACAATTCCATGATCCCAGTGGTCTGTAGCACAGACCCTGGTACTGCCAGACTGCCCTTCCTGGGGTTTCTCTGCAGCTGCTGCTGCTACCAACCCCTCAGACAGGCAGCTGCCCTCCTGGGGTCCAGCCAGGCCTGGCCCAGGATGGCAGAACAAAGAACTTCCTCTGAGAGAGGGTGTGACACCCTCTCCCTTTGGAAAATGGTGTGAAGGCAGGGGAGGAGTAGCCTCCCCCAGCCTCTGGAAATGCTTTGTTGGGCACAGATGTGCCCAATTCTGCATAAGCCAGTCTACACCGGTTCAGGGACCCCTTAGCCCCTGCTCTGGCACGAAACTGGACAAAGGAAAGGGGAGTGACCACTCCCCTGACCTGCACCTCCCCTGGGAGGTGTCCAGAGCTCCTCCAGTGTGCTCCAGACCTCTGCCATCTTGGAAACAGAGGTGCTGCTGGCACACTGGACTGCTCTGAGTGGCCAGTGCCACCAGGTGACGTCAGAGACTCCTTGTGATAGGCTCCTTCAGGTGTTAGTAGCCTTTCCTCTCTCCTAGGTAGCCAAACCCTCTTTTCTGGCTATTTAGGGTCTCTGTCTCTGGGGAAACTTTAGATAACGAATGCATGAGCTCAGCCGAGTTCCTCTGCATCTCCCTCTTCACCTTCTGATAAGGAATCGACCGCTGACCGCGCTGGAAGCCTGCAAACCTGCAACATAGTAGCAAAGACGACTACTGCAACTCTGTAACGCTGATCCTGCCGCCTTCTCGACTGTTTTCCTGCTTGTGCATGCTGTGGGGGTAGTCTGCCTCCTCTCTGCACCAGAAGCTCCGAAGAAATCTCCCGTGGGTCGACGGAATCTTCCCCATGCAACCGCAGGCACCAAAAAGCTGCATTACCAGTCCCTTGGGTCTCCTCTCAGCACGACGAGCGAGGTCCCTCGAATCCAGCGACACCGTCCAAGTGACCCCCACAGTCCAGTGACTCTTCAGCCCAAGTTTGGTGGAGGTAAGTCCTTGCCTCACCTCGCTGGGCTGCATTGCTGGGAACCGCGACTTTGCAAGCTACTCCGGCCCCTGTGCACTTCCGGCGGAAATCCTTCGTGCACAGCCAAGCCTGGGTCCACGGCACTCTAACCTGCATTGCACGACTTTCTAAGTTGGTCTCCGGCGACGTGGGACTCCTTTGTGCAAGTTCGACGAGCACTGTTTCACGCATCCTCGTAGTGCCTGTTTCTGGCACTTCTCCGGGTGCTACCTGCTTCAGTGAGGGCTCTTTGTCTTGCTCGACGTCCCCTCTCTCTGCAGGTCCACTTTGCGACCTTCTGGTCCCTCCTGGGCCCCAGCAGCGTCCAAAAACGCCAAACGCACGATTTGCGTGTAGCAAGGCTTGTTGGCGTCCATTCGGCGGGAAAACACTTCTGCACGACTCTCCAAGGCGTGGGGGATCCATCCTCCAAAGGGGAAGTCTCTAGCCCTTGTCGTTCCTGCAGTATTCACAGTTCTTCAGCCTAGTAAGAGCTTCTTTGCACCAACCGCTGGCATTTCTTGGGCATCTGCCCATCTCCGAGCTGCTTGTGACTTTTGGACTTGGTCCCCTTGTTCCACAGGTACCCTCAGTCAGGAATCCATCGTTGTTGCATTGCTGATTTGTGTTTTCCTTGCATTTTCCCTCTAACACGACTATTTTGTCCTTAGGGGAACTTTGGTGCACTTTGCACTCACTTTTCAGGGTCTTGGGGAGGGTTATTTTGCTAACTCTCACTATTTTCTAATAGTCCCAGCGACCCTCTACAAGGTCACATAGGGTTGGGGTCCATTCGTGGTTCACATTCCACTTTTGGAGTATATGGTTTGTGTTGCCCCTATCCCTATGTTTCCCCATTGCATCCTATTGTAACTATACATTGTTTGCACTGTTTTCTAAGACTATACTGCATATTTTTGCTATTGTGTATATATATCTTGTGTATATTTCCTATCCTCTCACTGAGGGTACACTCTAAGATACTTTGGCATATTGTCATAAAAATAAAGTACCTTTATTTTTAGTATAACTGTGTATTGTGTTTTCTTATGATATTGTGCATATGACACTAAGTGGTACTGTAGTAGCTTCACACGTCTCCTAGTTCAGCCTAAGCTGCTCTGCTAAGCTACCATTATCTATCAGCCTAAGCTGCTAGACACCCTATACACTAATAAGGGATAACTGGGCCTGGTGCAAGGTGCAAGTACCCCTTGGTACTCACTACAAGCCAGTCCAGCCTCCTACATTGGTTGTGCAGCGGTGGGATAAGTGCTTTGAGACTACTTACCACTCTTGTCATTGTACTTTTCATAAGAGAAAAATATACAGTGTATATACACATAGCCAAAAAGTTTTGCATTTCCTCTTTTCACTCTTTTCTAAGTGCTGAAAAGTACTTCTAAACTTTCAAAAAGTTCTTAAAAGTTTAAAAAGTTTTTTCTGTCTTTCCAAAAAGTTCTGAAAACTTTTTTCTCTTTGTCTATCACTTTAACTCTCTCTAAAAAATGTCTGGCACAGGCCAAAAAGTTGAACTGTCCAAACTTGCATATGATCACCTTAGCTGGAAAGGAGCAAGGAGTCTCTGCATAGAGAGAGGTTTGAGTGTAGGGAAGAATCCTTCCTTAGAACTGTTAATTAATATGCTTAGAGTACAGGATAAGGCCATAAGTGCCCAATCTGTAGAAAAAGTAGCTAATGGTTCTCAATCTGATCCAGGGACTCCCCCAGGAAAAGGTTCAGGAAAGAAACTTCTCAGCCTGCCCATTACTAGACAGTCTAGCATAGTTGGTACAGAGGTTGAATCACATCATACTGATGATGTGCTCTCACATTATGCTGGTAGCCAAGCTGTTAGGGTGCCCTTGGTAAGGGACAGGTCTCCTTCTGTTCATTCCCATCATACCTCTGTATCTAGAAATGTCCCTCCCACCCACCCTGATGACAGATTGTTAGAAAGGGAGCTCAATAGATTGAGAGTGGAGCAAACCAGACTGAAGCTCAAGAAGCAACAGCTGGATTTGGATAGACAGTCTTTAGAAATAGAGAGGGAAAGACAGAAGATGGGTTTAGATACCCATGGTGGCAGCAGCAGTATTCCCCATAGTCATCCTGCAAAAGAGCATGATTCCAGGAATCTGCATAAGATAGTTCCCCCTTACAAGGAGGGGGATGACATTAACAAGTGGTTTGCTGCACTTGAGAGGGCCTGTGCTGTACAGGATGTCCCTCAAAAGCAGTGGGCTGCTATCCTATGGCTATCATTTACTGAAAAAGGTCGGGATAGGCTCCTTACTGTAAAAGAAAATGATGCTAACAATTTCCAAGTTCTTAAGAATGCACTCCTGGATGGTTATGGCTTAACCACTGAACAGTACAGGATAAAGTTCAGAGATACCAAAAAGGAGTCTTCACAAGACTGGGTTGATTTCATTGACCAGGCAGTGAAGGCCTTGGAGGGGTGGTTACATGGCAGTAAAGTTACTGATTATGACAGCCTGTATAACTTGATCCTGAGAGAGCATATTCTTAATAATTGTGTGTCTGATTTGTTGCACCAGTACTTGGTGGACTCTGATCTGACCTCTCCCCAAGAATTGGGAAAGAAGGCAGACAAATGGGTCAGAACAAGAGTGAACAGAAAAGTTCATACAGGGGGTGACAAAGATGGCAACAAAAAGAAGGATGGTAAGTCTTCTGACAAGGGTGGGGACAAATCTAAAAATGAGTCTTCATCAGGCCCACAAAAACACTCTGGTGGGGGTGGTGGGCCCAAATCCTCCTTTAATCAGAACAAGGAAAAGAAACCATGGTGCTATTTATGTAAAATAAAAGGCCATTGGACAACAGATCCCAGTTGTCCAAAGAAAGGCACCACAGCTCCTACCACTACAACCCCTACTGCTACACCTAGTGTCCCTACTAATAGCAGTGGTGGTGGGAGCAAACCTACTAATAGCCAATCCAAGGGAGTAGCTGGGCTCATTTTTGGTAATTTAGTTGGGGTTGGTCTGATTAGGGAGACCACAGAGGCTACTTTAGTCTCTGAAGGGGCTATTGACTTAGCCACTTTGGTTGCTTGCCCCCATAACTTGGAGAAGTACAAGCAACTAACCCTAATAAATGGTGTTGAGGTCCAGGCCTACAGGGACACAGGTGCCAGTGTCACAATGGTGATTGAGAAACTGGTGCACCCTGAACAACACATACTTGGACACCAGTACCAAGTAACCGATGCTCACAACATAACACAAAGCCACCCCATGGCTGTTGTAAATCTCAACTGGGGGGGGGTATCTGGTCCAAAGAAAGTTGTGGTAGCTTCAGATTTACCTGTAGACTGTCTATTAGGGAATGATTTGGAGACATCAGCTTGGTCAGATGTGGAGTTGGAGGCCCATGCAGCAATGCTGGGCATCCCAGGGCATATTTTTGCTTTGACAAGGGCTCAGGCCAAAAAGCAAAAAGGACAGGGAAGCTTGGATCCTGGAACAATGGACCAAGTGCTCCCTAAACCTAGGGCTAGTAGAAGCAAACCACTTCCTACTATCCCTCCCTCTACAGTGGATTCTACTTCCGAGGAAGAAGAATTCCCTCCCTGTGCAGAACCTACACCAGAGGAGCTGGAAGCAGACACTGCTGAGCTTTTGGGTGAAGGGGGGCCTGCCAGAGAGGAGCTGAGTGTGGCACAGCAAACCTGTCCCACATTAGAGGGTCTCAGACAGCAAGCTGTCAAACAGGCTAATGGGGATGTCAGTGACTCACACAGAGTTTACTGGGAGGACAACCTCTTGTACACTGAGCATAGGGATCCTAAACCTGGAGCTGCCAGGAGATTAGTGATTCCTCAGGAGTACAGAAAGTTCCTCCTAACACTGGCACATGACATTCCCCTAGCTGGGCACCTGGGTCAAATGAAAACTTGGGACAGATTGGTACCATTGTTTCATTGGCCTAGGATGTCTGAGGACACAAAAGAATTTTGTAAGTCCTGTGAAACCTGTCAAGCCAGTGGCAAGACAGGTGGCACTCCAAAGGCACCCCTTATCCCACTGCCTGTGGTTGGGGTTCCCTTTGAAAGGGTAGGGGTTGACATAGTTGGCCCCCTTGACCCTCCTACTGCTTCAGGCAATAGGTTTATCTTGGTGGTAGTGGACCATGCCACAAGATATCCTGAAGCTATTCCTTTAAGGACCACTACAGCTCCTGCAGTGGCAAAGGCCCTCCTGGGAATATTTTCCAGGGTGGGCTTCCCAAAGGAAGTAGTATCAGACAGAGGAAGCAATTTCATGTCTGCATACTTAAAGGCCATGTGGAAGGAGTGTGGTGTAACTTACAAGTTCACAACACCCTATCATCCACAAACAAATGGACTGGTGGAGAGATTTAATAAAACTCTCAAAGGCATGATTATGGGACTCCCTGAAAAACTCCGCAGGAGATGGGATATCCTTCTACCATGCCTCCTTTTTGCCTACAGGGAGGTACCCCAGAAAGGAGTGGGCTTCAGCCCCTTTGAACTTCTTTTTGGACACCCTGTTAGGGGTCCACTCACACTTGTAAAGGAGGGTTGGGAACAACCTTTAAAAGCTCCTAAGCAGGATATTGTGGATTATGTACTTGGCCTCAGATCAAGGATGGCTGAGTACATGAAAAAGGCCAGTAAAAACCTTCAGGCCAGCCAAGAGCTCCAGAAGCAATGGCATGATCAGATGGCTGTTTTGGTTCAGTACCAACCAGGGCAGAAAGTGTGGGTCTTGGAGCCTGTGGCCCCAAGAGCACTCCAAGATAAATGGAGTGGACCCCACACAATTGTTGAAAAGAAGGGGGAAGTCACCTACTTGGTTGACTTAGGCACTGCCAGGAGTCCCCTTAGGGTGCTCCATGTCAACCGCCTGAAACCCTACTATGACAGGGCTGATCTCACCCTGCTCATGGCAACAGATGAGGGACAGGAAGAAGACAGTGATCCTCTACCTGATCTCTTCTCTTCCACAGAACAAGATGCTCTTGTGGAAGGTGTAATTTTGGCTGATTGTCTTACTGCTGAGCAGAAAGATAATTGCATAAATCTCCTAGGACAATTTTCAGAACTCTTCTCCATTGTGCCAGGCACCACTTCTTGGTGTGAGCACACTATAGATACTGGAGACAGTTTACCTGTCAAAAGTAAGATCTATAGGCAGCCTGACCATGTCAGGGACTGCATAAAGCAAGAAGTTCAGAAGATGTTGGAACTAGGAGTGGTTGAGCACTCTGACAGTCCATGGGCTTCTCCTGTGGTACTGGTACCAAAACCCAATTCTAAAGATGGAAAGAAGGAAATGAGGTTTTGTGTCGACTATAGAGGTCTCAACTTGGTAACCAAAACTGATGCTCACCCTATACCCAGGGCAGATGAGCTCATAGATACACTGGCATCTGCCAAGTATCTAAGCACTTTTGATTTGACTGCAGGGTATTGGCAGATCAAATTGTCAGAAGATGCTAAATCTAAGACTGCATTTTCTACCATTGGAGGACATTACCAGTTTACTGTAATGCCTTTTGGTCTGAAAAATGCACCTGCCACTTTTCAGAGGTTGGTGAACACAGTCCTGCAAGGGCTGGAAGCTTTCAGTGCAGCATATTTGGATGATATAGCTGTCTTTAGCTCCAGCTGGGATGATCACCTGGTCCACCTTTGGAAAGTTTTGGAGGCCCTGCAAAAGGCAGGCCTCACTATCAAGGCTTCAAAGTGCCAGATAGGGCAGGGTAAGGTGGTTTATCTGGGACACCTTGTTGGTGGGGAACAGATTGCACCACTTCAGGGGAAAATCCAAACTATTATTGATTGGGTTCCCCCTACCACTCAGACTCAGGTGAGAGCCTTCCTAGGCCTCACTGGGTATTACAGGAGGTTCATTAAGAACTATGGCTCCATTGCAGCCCCTCTTAATGACCTCACATCCAAGAAAATGCCTAAAAAGGTATTATGGACAGCAAACTGTCAGAAAGCTTTTGAGGAGCTGAAGCAGGCCATGTGCTCTGCACCTGTCCTGAAAAGCCCTTGTTACTCTAAATAATTCTATGTCCAAACTGATGCATCTGAATTAGGAGTAGGGGCAGTCCTATCACAACTTAATTCTGAGGGCCAGGATCAACCTGTTGCTTTTATTAGTAGGAGGTTGACCCCTAGAGAAAAGCGTTGGTCTGCCATTGAGAGGGAGGCCTTTGCTGTGGTCTGGGCTCTGAAGAAGTTGAGGCCATACCTGTTTGGCACTCACTTCATTGTTCAGACAGACCACAAACCTCTACTTTGGCTAAAACAAATGAAAGGTGAAAATCCTAAATTGTTGAGGTGGTCCATATCCCTACAGGGAATGGACTATACAGTGGAACATAGACCTGGGAGTAGCCACTCCAATGCAGATGGACTCTCCAGATATTTCCACTTAGACAATGAAGACTCATCAGGTAATGGCTAGTCTTATTGTCCTTCGTTTGGGGGGGGGTTGTGTAGGAAAGTACCATCTTGCCTGGCATGTTACCCCCATTTTTCACTGTATATATGTTGTTTTAGTTGTATGTGTCACTGGGACCCTGGTAACCCAGGGCCCCAGTGCTCATAAGTGTGCCTGAATGTGTTACCTGTGTAGTGACTAACTGTCTCACTGAGGCTCTGCTAATCAGAACCTCAGTGGTTATGCTCTCTCATTTCTTTCCAAATTGTCACTGACAGGCTAGTGACCATTTTTACCAATTTACATTGGCTTACTGGAACACCCTTATAATTCCCTAGTATATGGTACTGAGGTACCCAGGGTATTGGGGTTCCAGGAGATCCCTATGGGCTGCAGCATTTCTTTTGCCACCCATAGGGAGCTCTGACAATTCTTACACAGGCCTGCCACTGCAGCCTGAGTGAAATAACGTCCACGTTATTTCACAGCCATTTTACACTGCACTTAAGTAACCTATAAGTCACCTATATGTCTAACCTTTACCTGGTAAAGGTTAGGTGCAAAGTTACTTAGTGTGAGGGCACCCTGGCACTAGCCAAGGTGCCCCCACATTGTTCAGAGCCAATTCACTGAACTTTGTGAGTGCGGGGACACCATTACACGCGTGCACTACATATAGGTCACTACCTATATGTAGCTTCACCATGGTAACTCCGAATATGGCCATGTAACATGTCTATGATCATGGAATTGCCCCCTCTATGCCATCCTGGCATTGTTGGTACAATTCCATGATCCCAGTGGTCTGTAGCACAGACCCTGGTACTGCCAGACTGCCCTTCCTGGGGTTTCTCTGCAGCTGCTGCTGCTACCAACCCCTCAGACAGGCAGCTGCCCTCCTGGGGTCCAGCCAGGCCTGGCCCAGGATGGCAGAACAAAGAACTTCCTCTGAGAGAGGGTGTGACACCCTCTCCCTTTGGAAAATGGTGTGAAGGCAGGGGAGGAGTAGCCTCCCCCAGCCTCTGGAAATGCTTTGTTGGGCACAGATGTGCCCAATTCTGCATAAGCCAGTCTACACCGGTTCAGGGACCCCTTAGCCCCTGCTCTGGCGCGAAACTGGACAAAGGAAAGGGGAGTGACCACTCCCCTGACCTGCACCTCCCCTGGGAGGTGTCCAGAGCTCCTCCAGTGTGCTCCAGACCTCTGCCATCTTGGAAACAGAGGTGCTGCTGGCACACTGGACTGCTCTGAGTGGCCAGTGCCACCAGGTGACGTCAGAGACTCCTTGTGATAGGCTCCTTCAGGTGTTAGTAGCCTTTCCTCTCTCCTAGGTAGCCAAACCCTCTTTTCTGGCTATTTAGGGTCTCTGTCTCTGGGGAAACTTTAGATAACGAATGCATGAGCTCAGCCGAGTTCCTCTGCATCTCCCTCTTCACCTTCTGATAAGGAATCGACCGCTGACCGCGCTGGAAGCCTGCAAACCTGCAACATAGTAGCAAAGACGACTACTGCAACTCTGTAACGCTGATCCTGCCGCCTTCTCGACTGTTTTCCTGCTTGTGCATGCTGTGGGGGTAGTCTGCCTCCTCTCTGCACCAGAAGCTCCGAAGAAATCTCCCGTGGGTCGACGGAATCTTCCCCCTGCAACCGCAGGCACCAAAAAGCTGCATTACCGGTCCCTTGGGTCTCCTCTCAGCACACGAGCGAGGTCCCTCGAATCCAGCGACACCGTCCAAGTGACCCCCACAGTCCAGTGACTCTTCAGCCCAAGTTTGGTGGAGGTAAGTCCTTGCCTCACCTCGCTGGGCTGCATTGCTGGGAACCGCGACTTTGTAAGCTACTCCGGCCCCTGTGCACTTCCGGCGGAAATCCTTCGTGCACAGCCAAGCCTGGTTCCACGGCACTCTAACCTGCATTGCACGACTTTCTAAGTTGGTCTCCGGCGACGTGGGACTCCTTTGTGCAACTTCGGCGAGCACTGTTTCACGCATCCTCGTAGTGCCTGTTTCTGGCACTTCTCCGGGTGCTACCTGCTTCTGTGAGGGCTCTTTGTCTTGCTCGACGTCCCCTCTCTCTGCAGGTCCACTTTGCGACCTTCTGGTCCCTCCTGGGCCCCAGCAGCGTCCAAAAACGCCAAACGCACAATTTGCGTGTAGCAAGGCTTGTTGGCGTCCATTCGGCGGGAAAACACTTCTGCACGACTCTCCAAGGCGTGGGGGATCCATCCTCCAAAGGGGAAGTCTCTAGCCCTTGTCGTTCCTGCAGTATTCACAGTTCTTCAGCCTAGTAAGAGCTTCTTTGCACCAACCGCTGGCATTTCTTGGGCATCTGCCCATCTCCGAGCTGCTTGTGACTTTTGGACTTGGTCCCCTTGTTCCACAGGTACCCTCAGTCAGGAATCCATCGTTGTTGCATTGCTGATTTGTGTTTTCCTTGCATTTTCCCTCTAACACGACTATTTTGTCCTTAGGGGAACTTTGGTGCACTTTGCACTCACTTTTCAGGGTCTTGGGGAGGGTTATTTTGCTAACTCTCACTATTTTCTAATAGTCCCAGCGACCCTCTACAAGGTCACATAGGGTTGGGGTCCATTCGTGGTTCACATTCCACTTTTGGAGTATATGGTTTGTGTTGCCCCTATCCCTATGTTTCCCCATTGCATCCTATTGTAACTATACATTGTTTGCACTGTTTTCTAAGACTATACTGCATATTTTTGCTATTGTGTATATATATCTTGTGTATATTTCCTATCCTCTCACTGAGGGTACATTCTAAGATACTTTGGCATATTGTCATAAAAATAAAGTACCTTTATTTTTAGTATAACTGTGTATTGTGTTTTCTTATGATATTGTGCATATGACACTAAGTGGTACTGTAGTAGCTTCACACGTCTCCTAGTTCAGCCTAAGCTGCTCTGCTAAGCTACCATTATCTATCAGCCTAAGCTGCTAGACACCCTATACACTAATAAGGGATAACTGGGCCTGGTGCAAGGTGCAAGTACCCCTTGGTACTCACTACAAGCCAGTCCAGCCTCCTACAACTCCTCCCCAGCCCTGACACCTTACTCCAAAGGGAGAGGGTGTAACACCCTCTCTCTGAGGAAGTCCTTTGTTCTGCCTGCCTGGGCCAAGCCTGGCTGGAACCCAGGAGGGCAGAAACCTGTCTGGGGGGTTGGCAGCAGCAGCAGCTGCAGTGAAACCCCAGGAAAGGTAGTTTGGTAGTACCCGGGTCTGTGCTAGAGACCCGTGAGATCATGGGATTGTCTCACCAATGCCAAGATGGCATTGGGGGGCAATTCCATGATCTTAGACATATTACATGGCCATATTCGGAGTTACCATTGTGAAGCTATACATAGGTAGTGACCTATGTATAGTGCACGCGTGTAATGGTGTCCCCGCACTCACAAAGTCTGGGGAATTTGCCCTGAATAATGTGGGGGCACCTTGGCTAGTGCCAGGGTGCCCACACACTAAGTAACTTAGCACCCAACCTTTACCAGGTAAAGGTTAGACATATAGGTGACTTATACGTTACTTAAGTGCAGTGGTAAATGGCTGTGAAATAACGTGGACGTTATTTCACTCAGGTTGCAGTGGCAGGCCTGTGTAAGAATTGTCATAGCTCCCTATGGGTGGCAAAAGAAATGCTGCAACCCATAGGGATCTCCTGGAACCCCAATACCCTGGGTACCTCAGTACCATATACTAGGGAATTATAAGGGTGTTCCAGTAAGCCAATATAAATTGGTGAAATTGGTCACTAGCCTGTTAGTGAAAATTTGGAAAGAAATGAGAGAGCATAACCACTGAGGTTCTGGATAGCAGAGCCTCAGTGAGACAGTTCTGGGTATTGTAGTCTTTGCTTGGTTTCCACTAAACTCAATAGAGGAACACACTTGAAATCAATGATTTGTAGGTGAAAGTTAAGGTCTAGAGACAGTGTCAGTAATGACCTGGAGTGAGGTGGTCTCCCTATCTGAAACATCATTACCTTGGCCTCAGACCGGAAGTAAACTTCTAATGGCTTTGCCAAGACCTGAAGGTCACAGCTTCTCTGCAGGCAACTGGGGCAAGCTTCATCCAAGAACTCCAGAGATACAATATATGTTCTTAAGATCTGTACAGTACAGTATGCCAAGGAACATTAAATTAAACGCAGTACAGAAACTATAAGCACAGGACCCCAGCTCTTAAATTAAACACTAATAAGCTATAATAAGCACAGCCCCCCCCCCCCCCTCCTCCCCTCAGTGCTGTCTCCGAAGCTCATTCCCACCCCCTTCCCTCCACCCTCCCGGCTGTCACTTCTGCAATAATATGTGCCCATTTCATGAAAACATATTTATTCCGGAAATAGAAAAGCCAGGACAGTGGCCCACGCTGGGGGCCCCTGGGAGACCCCCCTTATCACATCCACCTCTCAGAAGTGTTGATGCACTTCACCCCCAACCCCCCCATCACGAGATTAGCAGGCCGAGCCCACCCCGGGGACCCCCGGGCCTCACCATCAGGGGGCTGTCGGCGCCGTCAGGACGGGCTTCAGATGACAATTTCATTAGGGGAGATTAAAGCGGATATTAAAAATTACAGGGGGTTATTGCACTGCGATGTCTGGGAGACGGGCCCTGTCAGAGCGGCGGTGACAGGCCTGACAGCTGCGTTAGGAGGCCTGAGAGCATCACACATGGATGTGTGTGAAGAGACTGGTGGTGAGGGGGAGTGACAGTGAGGGAGAGGGGAGAGCTGTAGGTGGAGGAGGGACAGACTGGGGTAGAGAGGAGAACTGGAGGAGAGAGGAGACAGAAGAGACCTGGAGGAGGGGAGAGAGAGAGGAGACATGGAGTTGGAGGAGAGAAACTGGGGGAGAGAGGAGACCTGGAAGTGGAGGAGTGAGGCAGAGGGAGAGAAGAAACCTGGAAGTGGAGGAGAGAGACTGAGGGAGAGAAGAAACCTGGAAGCGGAGGAGAGAGACTGAGGGAGGGAAGAGACCTGGAGTTGGAGGAGAGAGACTGAGGGAGGGAGAAGACCTGGAGGTGGAGGAGAGAGACTGAGGGAGTGAAAAGACCTGGAGGTGGAGGAGAGAGACTGATGGAGGAAGAAGACCTGGAGGTGGAGGAGAGAGGGTGAGGGAGGGAAGAGACCTGGAAGTGGAGGAGTGAGACTGAGGGAGAGAAGAGACCTGGAGGTGGAGGAGAGAGACTGAGGAAGGGAGAAGACCTGGAGTTGGAGGAGAGAGACTGAGGGAGTGAAAAGACCTGGAGGTGGAGGAGAGAGACTGAGGGAGGAAGAAGACCTGGAGGTGGAGGAGAGAGGGTGAGGGAGGGAAGAGACCTGGAAGTGGAGGAGTGAGACTGAGGGAGAGAAGAGACCTGGAGGTGGAGGAGAGAGGCTGAGGGAGGAGAAGACCTGGAAGTGGAGGAGAGAGTCTGAGGGAGGGAGAAGACCTGGAGGTGGAGGAGAGAGACTGAGGGAGGGAAGAGACCTGGAGGTGGAGGAGAGAGACTGAGGGAGAGAGGAGACCTGGAGGTGGAGGAGAGAGACTAAGGGAGATGGAGACCTGGAGGTGGAGGAGAGAGGCTGAGGGAGGGATGAGACCTGGAAGTGGAGGAGAGAGGCTGAGGGAGAGAAGAGGCCTGAAAATGGAGGAGAGAGACTGAGGAAGAGAGGAGACCTGGAGGTGGAGGAGGGAGACTGAGGGAGGGAAGAGACCTGGAAGTGTAGGAGAGAGGCTGAGGGAGAGAAGAGACCTTAAGGTGGAGAAGAGAGACTGAGGGAGGAAAGAGACCTGGAAGTGGAGGAGAGAGGCTGAGGGAGGGAGAAGACCTGGAGGTGAAGGAGAGAGGCTGAGGGAGGGAAGAGACCTGGAGGTGGAGGAGGGAGAGGCTGAGGGAGAGAAGAAACCTGGAAGCGGAGGAGAGAGACGGAGGGAGGGAAGAGACCTGGAGGTGGAGGAGGGAGACTGAGGGAGGGAGAAGACCTGGAGGTGGAGGAGAGAGACTGAGGGAGTGAAAAGACCTGGAGGTGGAGGAGAGAGACTGAGGGAGTGAAAAGACCTGGAGGTGGAGGAGAGAGACTGAGGGAGGAAGAAGACCTGGTGGTGGAGGAGAGAGGGTGAGGGAGGGAAGAGACCTGGAAGTGGAGGAGTGAGACTGAGTGAGAGAAGAGACCTGGAGGTGGAGGAGAGAGGCTGAGGGAGGAAGAAGACCTGGAGGTGGAGGAGAGAGACTGAGGGAGGGAGAAGACCTGGAGGTGAAGGAGAGAGGCTGAGGGAGGGAAGAGACCTGGAAGTGGAGGAAAGAGACTGAGGGAGGGAAGAGACCTGGAACTGGAGGAGACTGGGGGGGGGGGGGAGGAGACCTGAAGGTGGAGGAGAGAGACTGAGGGAGAGAGGAGACCTGGAGGTGAGGGAGTGAGCGGCAGAGGGAGAGAGGAGACTTGGAGGTGGAGGAGACTGAGGGGGAGAGGAGACCTGGGGGTGGAGGAGGGAGACTGAAGGAGGGAAGAGACCTGGAGGTGGAGGAGAGAGACTGAGGGAGAGAGGAGACCTGGAAGTGGAGGAGAGAGTGTGGGGGAGAGAGGAGACCTGGAGGTGAAGGGGAGAGGCTGAGGGAGGGAAGAGACCTGGAAGTGGAGGAGAGAGACTCAGGGAGGGAAGAGACCTGGAAGTGGAGGAGACTGGGGGGGGGGGGTAGACCTGGAAGTGGAGGAGACTGGGGGGTGGGGGGAGGGGGGGAGGAGACCTGGAGGTGGAGGTGGAGGAGAGAGACTGAGGGAGAGAGGAGACCTGAAAGTGGAGGAGAGAGTCTGAGGGAGAGAAGAGACCTGGAAGTGGAGGAGAGAGACTGAGGGAGAGAGTAGACCTGGAGGTGGAGGAGGGAGAGGCTGAAGGTTTGATTGTTTCCAGTAGTCGAGGCGCTATCCTGCATTTAACATGCATGTGCCTCCTCAGGAGTGTCCCAGGTAGGAGGAAAAGGCCACAAAGGGCAGAGGAAGCTTCCAGAACAACCTGCACTCTCTTGATAGAAGGTGAGGAAGACAACAGGCGTTAATAAACACCCCGTCCCAAACACCCTGGTAGAGGGGTGAGGGCGCGAGGCAGGGACCTCCCAGAACTGGACTTTCAAGCAAAAAAACAGGGCTGAAGAGCAGAGGAAAAAAACGGGGCAGAGAGACTAAGGGGCATATTTATACTTTGTTTGTGCTGAGTCATTTTTTTGGTATGCTAATTTAACACAAACTTAACTCCATATTTATAGTTTGACCTAGACCCGTCCAGTGTCAACATATTGGAATTAAAGTAATTTTCTGGATGCGTGAAGCCTTTTTGCGTCAATGAGGTGCAAGGTAGACGTTTCTAACCAAAAAATGACTCAAAGCCCCTAGAGCCCTATTTATACGCCCGTGCAAAAATGGTGCACGGTGGGGAGGCTAAGCCTGCTCAGCGCCACTATTTAACGCCTGGGCCAGAGCAGAAGTTAAGGGATTTGTGGATCCATTTCCATGGTCAAACACCATTGAAAGAGCCCACAGGTGCCCTCCCCAAGCCCCAAGAACACCCCCACCCACAGCAGAGCGACACTAGAGGATGGGGGGGACCCCATCCCAGGAAAGTAGGGTAAGTAGAGGTAACTATTAAAAAAAAAAAATTAAATGCCATTGGGGGCCCTGAAATGGGCCCCCCTACATGGCACTGGGTGCAATGGCAATGCCCAGGGAACCTTAGTCCTCTGTGCTGGCCACTGGGGTGGTAGGCATGACTCCTATCTTTTCTAAGACAGGAATCATGTGGTATGGATGGTTTTGCAGCAGGAAGTGATGCTAGGCTGGTTAAAGGCGTTTTCTTTGCCTCTAATAAGCCTTTTTGGTGCAAAGCCCCCTTCCCCCATATCACCACCCCCACCCGGCTAGCGTCATTTTCCAAGATGCTAGCCCACCGTTTGCACCGGCTTTCAGGATTCCAGAAATTTGGCACTCGGCTGGCACTCTGTAATGACGCAAGCTGGCGTCATACTTTTTGACGCAAAACTGCAATTGCACAGTTTTGCGTCAAAAGTATAAATATGAAGGTAAGTGAGCGATGAAGGCAATGAAGGCAATGAAAATAAAAGAAACAAATGCATTGTGATCAGTCCATCTCAGGACAAAGCCTTCATATATGAGGTAAAATCAGGAAATGACACTACAGGAAAAAGGGATACACCATCTTGATTTGGGAACACTTTGCAGGTAATCATCTTGGATAGGAGAAAACTTAAGACATCCCTGCCCACATGTCCTGGGGAGTAGTATCTTTCAATACCTGGAAAAGCTCCTCATGTTTGCCTTTAGTCTTCTCCTCCATGACCTCACTCCCATCCCATCAGCCATTGGAACACCCCTCTGGGTGAAGGTGGCCCTAGAAATGCTGACCCCACAGGAGGAGCATGGAGGAGCTGCCTCAACAAACACGAGGACCAGAAGCACCTGCTGCCTTCTGCTCCAGTGACGTCAAGCTTAGGGTAGAATCAGGGCCACTGGAATTATCCGATTGTGCAGCCGTGGCTTATTTTCTTTGCATAGTTATAAAGTTGCCGTATTTGCCACATAAGACTGCTGTGTAATCTCCAAATTTTAGCAAAAAAAGTTTCTAGCTCAAACTGTTCAAAAGTTACTAAAAATGAAGCCACATGTGTTGCTGTGTGGTGAAAGGTTCTTTGCAAAGCTTGACTGGTCACTTTTCTGTTCCTTATTGCTGTACATGGATTATAAACTGGTACTATTAAGGTGCAACCAATGCCCAGACAATGTTAACAAGTGTAAAAGTTCCAAAATAATTAAACAAAACAGTCATAAAAAGTGCTGCATAATTTGCAGTTTATTGCCGCCTAATTTACTGAACTTTGCCGCATAATTTGACCCTCCTCTGCCGTATAATTCCAGTGGCCCTGGGTGTCATAAATGCCCATTAACATAATTGCCTTTTGTCTTCGCACTGGTTTGAGCAGTCCAAAGCAGGAGTAGGCTGCTCTTAACACCTGTTTAGTGTGTGTAGAATACAGGGACTGAGTGCCTGTCTGGTTGCCCCTTCACCATTTGGGGCATATTTACAAGCCCCTTGCACCTCCTTGCGGCATAGTGGCGTCATTTTTTTTACACTAATGTGGCGTTGAGAGGCAATTTCCCCACGCCATATTTACAAAGTGGTGCAAAGGTACGCATTGCGCCACTTTGCAAACCCTTGCGCCACATTATGCCTGCACCAGGCATAATGTATGCAAGGGGGGCGTTCCCTCACAGGGAGGCCCAAAAAAACTGTGCAGTGAAATTTACTAGATTTCACGACGCCATTTCTGGAGTCATTTTAACACCTGCAGAGGGCAGGCATTAAAATGACGCACCCGTAATCTCCGATGGGCCTCCCTGTGATTTGCTGGCCTAGCGTGACATTTTTTTACGGTAGTGCAGCAAAGTGTCACAATGGCACCAAATGTTGACACTATTGTGGTATTGTGCGCTGTATTGTAAATATGGCACACCCATGGTGCAGTTGTGGGGGCAGTGGAGGTGCAAGAAAAGTGGTGCATCAATGCTTGTAAATATGCCCCTCTGCCTTTTTGGAGCAAGGGAACTCTAACCGTGTGTGCCCCCAAAAAGAAGGGGGTACCCAACAGCTCTATGCGATAGAGTGAGATCACCTTTACCTCTTGTTTAGGCTAGTACAGCGCTATTTCATGTACATATTATTATATATGGGGCATATATGTTTGTGGGATGCCCCTGTGTACTCATTCATGGTTGCTGGTTGCGTCAGTGTTGTTTTTCTCACAGAATTCTCTATTTTCTCAGGTCAGTGCATGAGCACTTCACTCGGTGAAAGTTTTTGTCTTTGTTTACTGACATTTGCAAGGAAGGTTCAAATCAAATCAGAGGGGCACCTTTAGAAGCTTTTGGTGATGTACCAGCAGCACATAGTGCAGACCCATATCTACAAGTCCAAGCCACGTTGCGTGGCTTTTCATGGCCTTGTAGATATGGATTGAGTCAACGCAGCGCGGCATTGCCTTACACTGCGTCAGGGAGGCGTGCCATGGGCATTGCAGTGGCTTTTCTAAGGATTTGTAAACCTGGGAATGCGTAAAACATAACATAATGTGTATTTGTAAAGCACACGTTCACCCATAGGCCTCTTGCCGCTGAATAACAGATGATTATTGTTACCCAACTCAATGGTACTCATTTGATCGACCTCAGAATTTTGGATGAAAGGCTAAGTGGACCCGCCGGGATTTGAACCTGTGACCATGAGGTGAAACACAGGCCCCTACAGTAAACGCATTAGTCCACTAAGCCACCAGACCCGGTAAAAAGCCTATGCCTCCCCAGGGGAGGCGTAATGAGAAGAAATAACTTTACTACTCCTTGTTTTTTCCTCTTTCTATGTGTGCTGCATTCTGCGGCACCCATAGAAAACACCTCTCATTAATGTTTTTGTGCAGGAAGGTGTCCATTCCTGCATGAAAACAATCATTCCTGCAATGCAGACACCCTTGCACCATTGTGCAAGGGTGTCTGCGTTGGTGCGTATCAGCCAGTTCTGCGCCATCTCAGTGGAAGAGGACAGGAATGTGTAGGGCGTATTCTTGTCCTTTCACTTTGACACTGGGCAGCACAGCAAGAAGCCTTGTGGGGCTGCCCTGCGCCAAAATATTGTTAATGTGACCCAGGATTTATAGAGCACATCTCCCTCCCACCCCCACTGACCCCCCATTGTCTGTGTTTCTTTTTTTTAACTTCTGTTATTCTTCAAGTGAATGCTTGCACGGACTCCAATAGTATGTGGGAATGAAAGGCTGGCCTCTATGGATTGCCACTGTAAATAAAAGCATTCGTCATATTACCAACACTGAATGCCAAGGCACTAAAATCCTAACACACAGACAAAAGCCTCTGGCAAACAAGCTGCTCTAAAGAGGCGCTTTCTTAACAGCTTGGAAAATGAATGAGTGAATACATAAATATAAAGATAGTGATTGCAGAGAAGAACCACTGGACTACTCCTAACTACATCACAGAAACCACAGAGGAACCAACTCAAAAACTCCAAGGGGCATATTTATACTTTTTTTATGCAAAACTGCACTAATGCAGTTTTGCATCAAAAAGTTTTGCCTCGACTTCCGCCATTCCTGAGCACCAGCTGGGCGCCATATTTATGGAATGGCGCAAGCTGGTGCAAAGGGTGGGCTAGCGTAAAAAAAAATTACGTTAGCCGGGCGGGTGTGGTGGTATGGGAGAAGGGGGTTTTGCACCAAAAAATGCCTCTGACGCAAAACCATCCATACCACATGACTCCTGTCATAGAAAAGACAGGAGTCATGCCCCCCACCCCAATGGCCACCACAGGGGACCAGTGTCCCTGGGCATGGCCATTGCACCCTGTGCCACGCAGGGAGCCTCAAGTTGGGCTCCCGATGGCACTTTAATTAAAAATAATAAATACTTACATATACTTAACCTACTTACATGGGATGGGGACCCCCTTCCTCTGGTGTCTCTCTGGTATGGATGGGGGTGTTCCTGGGGCTTGAGGAGGGAACCCGTGGGCCCATTCCATGGTGTTTCACCATGGAAGTGGGTCCACAGGTCCCCTAACGCCTGGTCTGACCCAGGCGTAGCCCCTCCTCCAACCCTCGTGTAATTTTAGCACAGGGGATAAATATTGGGCTATAGGGTTAGCACCATTTTTTAGATGGGAATGCCTACCTTGCATCTCATTGACACAAGGTAGGTTCACGCATCTAAAAAATGGTGCTAACTCCAATATGTTCACGCTAGACATGTCTAGGGTCAAAATATAAATATGGAGTTAGTTTTGCACTGAATTTGCGTTTAAAAAAATGACGCAAATTAAGTGCAAATGGAGTATAAATATGCCCCCAAACTTGTAAATGTCCCAGATTCACAAAATGATAACGGATGATGTGCTTGTGGTAGCTTACACATCTATGCAACTGCATTACCCCCACTCACTCCTCTCCCTCTCCATGTTGCTGCTTGCCCTACTACCTGCCATAATAAACCATCAATCTATCAATCTGGATTTGTATAGCGAGACTAATCACCCATGAGGGTTTCCAGGCACTGAGCGAGCTGCTGCAGGGGGCTCAGTTGAACAGCCAGGTCTTCAGTACTTTCCTGAATTCCAGGAGAGAGGATGAGGTTTGTAGGTGAAGTGGGAGGTTGTTCCAGAATTTTGAAGCGAGGTGAGAGAGGAGCGCCTTCCACTGTTGCTGTGGTGGATGTGGGGTGTGTGGGTGAGGCAGAGGGAGTGCAGGTGTCTGGAGGGAAGGTGGAAGTTCAGTCGGTGGTTGATGTAAGCTGTTCCCTGGTTGTGGAGGGCTTTAGAGGTGTGGATTGATAGCTTGAACTGGCATCTCTTCTGAATGGGGAGCCAGTGGTCCTTCTTGAGGTGGGCTCCCCCACGGACCCCTGCCCCCATTACATCTTCGACAGTGCCAGCCCAATCATCGCTCTCCAGCTCCGCGCTGTAATCAACAGCTCCTTCGACACTGCCACCTTCCCAAACTCCTGGAAGCACAGCGAAGTAAACGCACTCTTCAACCCAAAGCAGACCCTGATGACGTCACGAACTACTGCCCCATTTCTCTTCTCCCCTTCCCCGCCAAGGTCGCGGAGAAGCTAGTGAACGTCCACCTGTCTCACTTTCTAGAGGAAAACAACACACTCAACGCCTCCCAGACTGGATTCCACAGCACTGAAACCGCCCTCATCGCCTGCACTGACGACATCAGAACCAGAGTTGACAAGGGCGAGACCGTCGCACTCATCCTCCTGGACCTCTCCGCAGCCTTCAACACTCTCTGCCACCAAATCCTCTGAACACGCCTCTTCGACGCAGGAATCCAGCACAAGGCCCTGGACTGGCTTGCCTCCTTCCTCGCCAAGAACCCAGAAAGTTCACCTCCCTCCCTTCCAGTCCAGCAACCAAGATCATCTGCGGGGTCCCCCAAGAGTCCTCCCTCAGCCCTGCCCTCTTCAACATTTATATGGCCCCGCTCGCCAACATCCTCCGCTCTCACGGAGTCACCTTCATATCCTACGCGGACGACACCCAGCTCGTCATCTCCCTCACCAGGAACCCCACCACCGCCAAGGCAAGCCTCCACGCCGGACTCCTCCCCACTGCCAAATGGATGACAGCTAGCCACCTCAAACTCAACTCCAAAGAAACCGAAATCATCATCTTTGGCCCCAACAAGACAGACCAGGATGACTCCTGAGGGCCCACCGCCCTAGGTCAACCCCCAACACCCTCCACCCACGCACGCAATCTCGACATCATCCTAGACTCCTCTCTCTCCACGACCCAGCAAATCAACTCTATAACTTCCTCCTGTTTCAACACCCATCACCATGCTGCGTAAGACCTTAAAATGGATCCCCATAGAAACCAGGAAGACCGTCACCCATGCACTCATCAGCAGCAGACTAGACTACGGAAACGCCCTCTTTGCTGGCACCACAGTCAAGCTTCCGCAGAAACTCCAGCGGATCCAGAACGTAGCCGCACGTCTCATCCTGAACCTCCCACACCATGAACACATCTCCGCCCACCTCAGACTCCTTCACTGGCTACCCATCAGCAAAAGGATCACTTTCAAAATCCTCATCCACGCCCACAAATCCCTCCACAACACTGGACCAGCCTACCTCAATGAAAGAGTGAACTTCCACACACCCACTCGTCTCCTCCACTCGGCTGACCTCTCCCTCACCACAGTCCCCCGCATCCAACGCACCACCTCCGGAGGCAGATCCTTATCCTACCTTGCCTCCGAGACCTGGAACTCCATCCCAACCAACCTACGCAAGACCCAGGACTTCCTGACCTTCAGAAAACACCTCAAGACATGGCTTTTTGAACAGTAAATCGGCATCCCCCCTCTGTTATCCCTCCACCACAGCGCCTTGAGACCCTACCAGGTGAGTAGCACTTTATACATTTTTTGATTGATTGATTGATTGTGATGAGGGTCCATTTAGGGAGGTCTAGAATAACTGCCCACTGCACTCTGCATAGTTTGCAGTCTCTTGAGGAGGTGGGAGGTGATTGCTGCGTAGGATGCGTTGCCGTAGACCGGTTGGCGGGTGACCAGAGCTTGTGTGACAGTGCTTCTGGTTTTAATGGGAAGCCACGTGAAACTCTTGTTGAGCATGTGAAGGGTGAGGAAGCAGGCGAAGGAGACTGCGTTGATCTGTCTTTTCATGGTGAAGTTACTGTCTAGGATGATGTCAAGGTTGTGGATGTGGTCAGTTAGAGTGGGTGAGGGTCCTAGTTCGGGGGACACCAGGCATCATTCCAAGGAGAGGTGTTGTTCCTGAAGGTCAGCACTGTCATCTTGTCAGTGGTGAGTTGCAGCAGTTGTTTCTCATTCAGTCTGCAATGCTCATCATACACTTGCGGAAATTGGTCAGCATGCCAGAGGGGTCTCCTGCTAGTGAGAGGCTGAGCTGGGTATCGTCGGCATAGCATATGAAGTTCAGTCCATGCGATCTGACGACGTTGTCCAAGGGAGTCATACAGGTGTTGAACAGAGTAGGGCTTAGGGAAGAACCTTGAGATATGCTGCAGATGGTGTTCTTGGATTCCGAGGTGAAGGGAGAAAAGTGGCTTCTGTGGGTTCTTCTGGTGATGAAGGAGGTGGTCCACTTGAGGAAATCTCCTTGGATTCCAATGTTGTGAAGTATTTTAATCAGGGTGTGGGGTGATACTGTGTTCATGCTGCTGAGAGGTCGAGGAGGATCAGCTCTGCTTTTTTTCCTTTTTCGAGGAGGGATCTGATTTAATCTGTGTCTGTAATCAGGGCAGTTTCAGTGCTGTGGTTGGTGCAGAATCCAAAATGGGAACGATCCAGAAGTTTGTTGTTCTCCAAGTGTTCTGTGAGTTGTCTGTTGATGGCCTTTTTGAGGACTTTGGCAGTAAAAGGGAACAGAGAGATGGGGCAGTAGTTCTTGAGTACACTGGGGTTGGCAGATGGATTTTGAGTAGGGGTTTGACTTTTGCATGTTTCCACTCTTTGGGGAAGGTGGGCGTGTTATTGGATGCATTGAGGATGGTGGTCAGTTCGCTGGTAATCGTCTGGCCCCCGGTATTGAAGATGTGTTGGAGGCAGAGGGCCGTGGGTGCTCCTGAGTGGATGAAGTTTATGATGGCAGGAGTGTCTAGCTTGTTCAGCGGGTCCCATGTGGCGACAGGTGGTTGTGTTCCTTATTCGTGGGGGCGAGATGGTTAAGGAAGGTCGGCGAGTTGGGGTAAGAAATTTCTGTAGATGGTGGAGATCTTGTCGTGGAAGAAATACTCCAGGGAGTCGCAGAGTTCCTGTGACGGGGTGATAATGTTTTCGGTGGCTGGGGGGCGGGAGAACTTTCTGGCATTATTCAAGAGTTCCTTGCTGTGGTTGGAGCTTGCTTCGATGCGCTCAGCCAGGGGGCTTCTTTTCATCATTTTCAGGAGTTGGTGGTATTAACTGAGGGCAGTTTTTAATGTTGTTCGGTCCGTGGGCTTTTTGCTGGTGTGCAATTTCCTCTCGAGTCATTTGCAGGTGCGCATCTTGGTTCTGAGTTCCATCGTGTGCCAACCGGCTTGATTGGAGAACCTTTTGAGCTTGATGTGTTTGCTGGGGGCGAGTCTGTCAGCGCAGTCTGTGATCCAGGCTGAGAGGTGCTTTGCCGCCTGTTCTAGGTTGGTTGTGGTGTGAGGACGAGAGGTGCTGAGGGTGTTAGCCCATTGGCTCGCTGAGATCTTGTTTCAGCTGTGGTGAGAAGTGCTTGGTGGTGCCGGGGCGCTTCTGGGGGATCCCGAGATAGTGAAGTGGATGATGGTGTGGTCAGCCCTGGTGAGCTTGGTGGTGACATGGCTGTAATTGATTCTGTCGCTGGCCATGAACGTTGGGTCGAGTGTGTGTCCTGCGATGTGAGTGGGGTTGGTGACCAGTTGGGTGAGGCTGATGTTGCTCATGCTTTCAATGAGGTTGGCGGTGTTGGTATCATTGAGGATGTCAAGGTGAACGTTGAGGTCAACGAGGAAGATGCTGTTTTCGGAGTCGATGGTGAGCAGAGCGATGAAATCGGGAATGGTTTTGCAGAAACTGGGGCGAGATCCTGGAGATCTGTAGGCCAGGGTGCCTCTGATGGTTGATTTGCTGTCGATTTGAAGTTGGAAGTTGAGGTGTTCCATGATCGGGGTGATGTCGTCTGAGGCTGTGGTGCAGTGGATTGTTTCCTTGTGAATGATGGTGATTCCACCTCCGTGCTTGTTGATGAGGTCTCGGTGTGCAGTCTTGTATCCGTCGGGTGTGGCTGAGGCAATGTCAGACGAGGATGCAGGGTTGAGCCAGGTTTGGTGAGGATGATGATGTTGAGGGTGAAGGAGGTGATGGTGTGCCAAATCTGACGTGGCATGGGCGTGGTTTTAAGCCCAAAGAGAGATTACAGAATGGACGGAGCACTTTGTACTCGCCCATAAAAAGGAGCGATGACATGCTAGTGTTGACCCCGTCATACGGTAAATAGTACCTGAATTAAAGTGCGGGCAGCAGATGGCCAGCGGAGGGACACTATTCACAGCTAATAAATCTGTACTTGGTCTGTGCGGCAGACCAAAAAGGAAGTGACGTATGGAAGCACTGCCCAATGAGAAGAAAGCATAGAAGAGCGACAATAATGGCAGCGAATGGTAAGCAATTGGGCAGGTTCCCAGCCCAGTATAGAACTCAAGAGTCTTGCAAGCAAGAGCGCAACGGCTAGCACATGCTCTTGCATGCTCGACCTAAAAAATACCTTACTGCTGCGATTTCAGAGTCAGGCCTTGCACCAAGGGATGAGCTGGTCAGCCACCTCTCTCAGGAGACAGAGGACAAGCTATGCAAGGTTCTGTTGTGGAAGAACCAAAAATTGTTCTCATGAGCAGGGTGAACCCAATGTGGAGCAAACACTGACCAAAGGTTTTACCACTCACCATCATAGGAAGTTCTCTCATCTGGGCTGCCAAAAGGCATACTGCCTGAAAAAACTCTCAAGGCACAGGACGAGGAAAGAGTATTGTAGGAAAGTAGCCTCTTTTTAGCATGGTTACCCCCACTTTTTGCCTGTTTGTCCGTGTGTTTGACTGTGTACACTAGGATCACTGGGATCGTGGTAACCAGGACCCCAGTCACTGCCAAACTTCAGAGAAAACTCCAGCGCATCCAGAACGCAGCCGCACGTCTCATCCTCAACCTCCCCCGCCATGAACACATCTCCACCCACCTCAGATCCCTACACTAGCTGCCCATCAGCAAAAGGATCATCTTCAAAATCCTAATCCACGCTCACAAAGCCCTCCACGACACCGGATCGGCCTACCCCGCCGACCTCGCCCTCGCTACAGTCCCCCACACCCAACGCGCCACCTCCAGCAGCAGATCCCAGAAGGATCCCCCGTGGACTCCCCCTGTGGGTTGAGTCCTCCTGGACCTTGCTGGTCCACGACAGCTCCACTTTTGCTTCACCGCAATTTCTGTGTTTGCCAAGGCTTGTTGGTGGCTTTCCCACACCACTAACCGACTCAATTCAAAGTCAGCCTCCATGCACTTGCATGGCCTCATAGATATGGAGTAAGGCAAGCCAGACCAAAGTGCAGTGTTTTGCCTCACCCTACATCAAGGATGCGTTCCCTGGGCCTTGCGGTGGGTATTCCCCCGCAACACCAATGATGATCTTGCCTATTTTCACAGATCCACAGATCTGTGACCCTGGGACTGTTTGCAGTTAGTAAGCCCCCGATGGGAGATGTAAGGAGGAGAAATAGCAACATGGCTCTTTGTCATTACCCATTTCTTTGTTTGCTGCGTTCCTCAGGACACATAGAACGAAGACATTGCATAGCTTGTTAGTTTTTGGTGCAGGAATCTGTCCCTTAAAGCGAAAACCATTTGAGGGCACAGCGTGGACACACGTGCACCATGGTGCAAGGGTGTGTGTGTTGGCGAAAGTCACCAACATGTGATGCTGCGTGTGCGTCCGGACCACGGCTGTGCTGTATGTTAGTAATATGGCACATTCCAGCCCTTCCCTTTGTATGCAGGGTAGCGCAGCCAAGTGACATTCTGTGCTGCCATTGGGAGGATTGTGACGGCTGACGTGGTCGACATGGTTGACGCGGTTGGAGGAGGAGCTTGGACGCCAGAGCTTGGAGCACTGGTGCAGTGTTTGCTTGGCTTCCTTGTTCCAAAAACCGGATCCCGCTCTGAACATCGGGCCTGCTTGGGCCCTCCCAGGCCCCAATGGATTTCCCCTCTGGTCTGGGGCTTACCGCCTGTGGCTGCTCCCTGTGCCGCTTGCTTGGCAGCAGTGTGGCTGCGTGACTGAGCGGGGCAGAGCGGAGTGTGGTGGGAGTAGTGAGGCGGCAGAACGCCACGTGGAGGACCTGAGCGCTTGAAGTTGGAGCAGTAGGAGCGGGCTGCGTGTTGGAGTTTTGTGTCTTGTGGTGCCCTGGCCCCGGCTCCCCTGCGCGTTAGAACTGGCCGCAGAAAGCCTCAAGACAAGGCAAGTGGAGGCCGGCAGAAAGCCTAGGCTGCAGGCAGCTCGCGCTGGGTGGAGGCAGCTGGCATTAGGCCAGTGCGGCTTGCAAGGCTGAGCTGTCCTGCCCTGCCCCTACCTGCTTCCCATAATTCCTTAAGACGTTATATTTCCCCCTCCACACCTGGCTCGCTGCTTGTGTTGCGATATTGCCATTTTAAAATTGGAGACGTCTGCAGGGTGTTTTAAGTCCTTCCTTCTCAGCTCATCGGTCAAGCCCTGAAGAGGGTTGAAGGGGTTGTAGGAACTTTAAGGACCATGCGGTCTGGTATAGCAAGAAGGGAACCTGTTATCACTCAAAAGCAGAAGAAGTACCGACAGGGTGATGTAGTGTACAGTGTCACAAACCAGCCGCTGCTGGATCAAGGGGATGAGCTCCAACCTTCAATTTCAATCCCTATTACGCCAGTGGCCCCTCGGACCTTCGCACAAGATGTTGATCTGTTAAATGTAGTGGTTTTGAAACCTTTGGAATCTGTTGGAATTAAGCCCCGACCGGCTGACACCGTGCTGAGCTCATCTATATTTCGTGAGTCACCTTTGTTGGCTTATTTTTTTTTTTTTTTACTCCTGTTGTTAAAAAGGTAGATGGCGGTGGCACCCAGCATTCTGTGAGTCTGAGTGCATCTCTGACAACTGGTGCCACGGAGGCCTCAGCAAAGGTGTCCCGGTCACATTGAAACACAAGCACAAATATATTCTCCTGCATCACCAGCTATTTTTGTGGGTCACTCTGGCCTAGTAAGTAGCCTAGAGGTCGAGGAGTTAGACATTGAGGCATCGGTCTCTAAGAAAAATGAACTCCATTGGTGTCACAAATGGTCAACTTGGCCATGGATCTGCTGAAGCTTGAAGTTTCTTCAAAAGTCATCTCAAGTGATCTTTCCTTAGACACCTTGGAGGTGGTCTCTTCCCCGCTTGTGCCTTTGCAGCAGAATGTGCAAGTCCATCAAAGCCTTGCTTGCCAGCAGGATAATAGCATGGACCTTATCACCAGCCCACCGGCTGCATAATGGACTCACAGCCCGACTGGCAGCATTTTACCCATGCTTCCAACGAAATCGCCAAGTGGGATGGGTAGAGGCAACTCTCAAAGAGATTTCAATGGGAAAGAGCCCAACGATCAATCGCTTTTGGATCTATCTTGTTTTTGTACAGAATCTGTGGAGGGTTTAGATACTCAGCCTAAGCCTGTGTCCAAAGCTGTGGCTGAGCCTTGTGGCCCTGTTTGGTCTCAGTTTTTGCAAACGTTACACTCCACCATCCTGGCTTTGAACTATCACTCTGACAAACTGGATGTGCAAGTTGACTCGCTGAACACATTAGCCACTTATGTGGCGGGAATTGATTGCAAATTAGATCATTTAAATCAGTTAATCATCAGAGCAGAAGCAAGCGCCAACTTGGTCCAAGCGGGTTGCTGTTGTTCTCCGATTATAGAAAGTCTTTCATCCCTTCCAACTTTTCCAAACTCAGGGGGTCATTCTGACCCCCGCCGGCGGCGGAAGCCGCCCGCCTGGCGGGAACCGCCAGAAGACCGTACCGCGGTCAAAAGACCGCGGCGGTCATTCTGACTTTCCCGCTGGGCTGGCGGGCGACCGCCAAAAGGCCGCCCGCCCGCCCAGCGGGAAAGCACCAGCAACGAGGAAGCTGGCTCCAAATGGAGCCGGCGGAGTTGCTGGTGTGCGACGGGTGCAGTTGCACCCGTTGCGATTTTCAGTGTCTGCTAGGCAGACACTGAAAATCAATGTGGGGCACTGCAGGGGCCCCCAGGGGCCCCACGACACCCGTTCCCGCCAGCCTGGTTCTGGCGGTGAAAACCGCCAGAACCAGGCTGGCGGGAAGGGGGTCGGAATCCCCATGGCGGCGCTGCTTGCAGCGCCGCCGTGGAGGATTCACAGGGGCAGGGGAAAACCGGCGGGAAACCGCTGGTTTCCCTTTTCTGACCGCGGCTTTACCGCCGCGGTCAGAATTGCCCTTGATGCACCGCCAGCCTGTTGGCGGTGCATCCTCCAACCCCGGCCCTGGCGGTCCATGACCGCCAGGGTTGGAATGACCCCCTCAGTCTTGTCCAAAATCAAGAGGTTCTCATCTCGCTCAGAACCTTCAGCCACTCTGGTGAATTCAGGGCATTATTCTGAATTGGCACAGAAAAAAATTAAGACACTGGACTACTACTTCTTTCCTGCTAAGAGCTTAATAAACAACAAATCAGGCCAGCATGAATGTTGGAGTTCATGAGCAAGGTAATTCGGATAGCTCAGACTGTCAAAAGGGTCACCCCTTTGCAGTTGAGCCCATAGAACCAGCTCGGCTCCCCCATCATCACTGTGCCCCACAAGCTGTCTAATTAAAATCATCTCCATCAGTGGTCGATCCATTGGCGCAGTGCACATTAAGCAAGAGAGAAAGGAAAAGTCCCCATAAACAGCAGAATAAAAGGCGGAGTCTCTCTTAAGCTGGAAATGTAAATAAATGTCAACAATTAGTTCACCATGACTCACAACAGCCTCAGGAGGCGACAAATTTGATTGTGCCAATTGGTTCATCCCTTGCCAGTCAGGGTGGTCCGCTATTATGAAGCGAGTCCACGCAAAGCTTACTGACCAATGCCCCAATTAGTGGGGATGGAATCACATCTGAAGAAGCATTGGGCTGCCTCTTAAAATCAAAGACCTGACCCAAGGGTAGGTCGCTCCCCCTGCCGCTGCAGCTCCTCCAAGTTCCCGAGTTCCTGTGTTCCTGAGACCCACCTAACTGTAAGTACCCCCCTCCTCCCAGCCCCTCGCCCTGCCCCGCGCCACTCACCTTCTCTCCTGCTCCTGCTTCTTTTCCTCCTCTCTGTCTCTTCCTCCTCGCTCCCCCTCTGCAATCTTCTTCTGTGTTCTTCTGTTCTTCTCTTCTGTTCTTCTGTTCTTCCCTTCTGTTCTTCTGTGTTCTTCCGGTCTTCTGGGTTCTTCTTCTCTGTTCTTCTCGGTGCTTCTGTGTTCTTCTTCTCGGTTCTTCTGTGTTCTTCTCTGTTCTTCTCTGTTCTTCTCTGTTCTTCTCTGTTCTTCTGCTCTTCCGATCTTCTGTTCTTCTGTTCTTCTGTTCTTCTGTTCTTCTGTTCTTCTGTCTTCTGCTCTTCCGGTCTTCTGTTCTTCTGTCTTCTGTTCTTCTGTCTTCTGTTCTCCTGTCTTCGGCTCTTCTACCTCCTCCGTCTTCTTCCCCCGAGCCTGCCCTCCTGCTCCTTCCTCATCCCCCTCCCTCACTCGCCTCCCCCTCTCTCACCCCTAGCTAACCCGTTCGCTATCTACCTCCCTCACTCCTCCTATCTTCCTATCTCTCTAGCTCCCTATCTCACTATCTAACTCCCCCACTCTCCACCTCCTCCTACCTACCTATCTGTCTATCTATCTATTTCCCTATCTATCGACTTCTCTATCTATTTTCTCTATCTATTTCTCTATCTCTCCCACCCTCCCGCCACCCCCTCTACTACCTATCTCCCTATCCTCTCACTCTACCTCTCTCCCTCTCCCACCTCTACAACCCCCCCTCCCCTATCTTCACAACCCTACTCCTATCTCTCTCCCTAATCTCCAAACCTCCTAACACTCACCCTCCTCCACCCTAAACCCCCTCCCCCAGCTCCTCTCACTCTACCTGTCCCCCCCCTCCCTCGCGCTTTCCCGCCGCGACCTCCTGCACGCCCCCGCCCCCAGCTGACCCCTCCCCCCCCCTCCTACCTCTTATGGCGCCCGTCCGCGCCTGGCCCGCGCCCAGCGCCACGACCCCTGGTCCCCAGCTCCCCCAAGCCCCGCTGATCCGCTACGACCCCACCACCCTCCACGCCCTCAACCCAGGGCGCTCCAAAACCTGCTTCCTAGCTCACCCCAAACGCACCCATGGACCCTTCGCCTGCAACTCCTGCAAACGCATCTTCCACCACGCAACTACCACGACCACAAGCCCACGCGCCATCAACCACCTCAAGTGCATCCTGATCAACGCTCGTTCCGTCCACAAGCACGCCGTTGAACTTTGGGACCTCCTGGACTCCACAGCCCCGGACGTCGCCTTCATCACGGAGACATGGATGAACGCCTCCTCTGCTCCAGACATCGCTACCGCCATCCCCGAAGGCTACAAGATCTCCAGAAAAGACCGCACCAACCAAGTAGGAGGAGGTGTCGCCATCATCTTCAAAGACTCCATCAGCGTCACCACCTCCACCGAAGACCCCCCCCTCGCCGCTGAACACCTGCATTTTCAGATTCGCACCGACCCAAGGACCACCCTCAGAGGATCCCTCGTCTACCGTCCTCCCGGACCTCGCGCCTCTTTCAGCGACGCCATCGCCGACTTCATCTCCCCGCACGCCCTCGCCTCACCGGACTACATCCTCCTAGGCGACCTCAACTTCCATCTGGAACAAAACAACGACCCCAACACCACCACCCTGCTCGACAACCTCGCCAACCTCGGCCTCAAACAACTGGTGAACACCGCCACCCACATCGCCGGACACACGCTCGACGCTATCTTCTCCGCCAGCAAACACTTCTTCTTCAGCCACACCTCTGCCCTACACTGGACCGACCACAGCTGCGTCCACTTCACATTCCGACGCGAGACCTCCCACCTCCGCACTCAACCCATCCCTCATCGACAGTGGAACAAGATCCCTGAAGAGCAACTCTTCTCCGCTCTCGCCGCCAACCAACCCACCCTCACCACCGACCCCAACGACGCAGCTCTCAACCTCACAAACTGGATCTCCAACTGCGCTGACAACCTTGCTCCCCTCAAACGCACGCATCGACAGACCAACACCAAAAAACCTCTCTGGTTCTCTGACACCCTCAAAGAATCAAAGAAAACTTGTCGCGCCCTTGAGAAGGCCTGGCGCAAGGACCACACCGCTGACAACATGACCGCCCTCAAGAACGCTACACGCGAACACCACCACCTGATCCGCACTGCCAAAAGGAACTTTTTCACCGACAGACTAGACAAAAACAGCCACAACAGCAGAGAACTCTTCAGCATCGTCAAAGAGTTCTCCAACCCCAGCGCCAGCGCCAACGCCGTCACGCCCTCACAGGATTTGTGCGAATCCCTCGCCACTTTCTTCCATCGCAAGATCAGCGACCTCCACGACAGCTTCGGACACCAGACCCAACCATACACCACTGAACCCGCTTCCCCGGACATCACCCTCAACAACTGGACTCACATCAACACGGAAGAAACCAAATCCATCATGAACTCTATCCACTCCGGCGCCCCTTCGGACCCCTGCCCGCACTTCATCTTTAACAAAGCCGACGACATCATCGCCCCGCACCTCCAGACCGTCATCAACTCTTCTTTTTCTTCTGCTACCTTCCCCGAATACTGGAAGCACGCTGAAGTCAACGCCCTACTAAAGAAACCTACGGCTGACCCAAGCGACCTGAAAAACTTCCGCCCCATCTCTCTTCTACCTTTCCCAGCCAAGGTAATAGAAAAGACCGTCAACAAACAGCTGACCACCTTCCTGGAAGACAACAACCTGCTCGACCCTTCACAAACCGGATTCCGAACCAACCACAGCACGGAAACCGCCCTCATCTCAGTCACAGACGACATCAGAACCCTGATGGACAACGGTGAAACAGTCGCCCTCATTCTCCTCGACCTCTCGGCTGCCTTTGACACCGTCTGTCACCGCACCCTAATCACCCGCCTACGCTCCACCGGGATCCAAGGCCAGGCCCTGGACTGGATCGCCTCCTTCCTCGCTAACCGCTCCCAAAGAGTTTACCTCCCTCCGTTTCGCTCAGAACCCACCAAGATCATCTGCGGCGTACCTCAAGGCTCATCGCTCAGCCCGACACTCTTCAATGTCTACATGAGCCCCCTCGCCGACATCGTACGCAAGCACGACATCATCATCACCTCCTACGCCGACAACACCCAACTTGTACTCTCCCTCACCAAGGACCCCGCCAGCGCCAAGACCAACCTACAAGAGGGTATGAAGGACGTCGCAGATTGGATGAGGCTCAGCCGCCTAAAGCTGAACTCTGAAAAAACGGAAGTCCTCATCCTCGGCAACACCCCGTCCGCCTGGGACGACTCCTGGTGGCCCACGGCCCTCGGCACCGCACCGACCCCCGCAGACCACGCCCGCAACCTCGGCTTCATCTTGGACCCTCTTCTCACCATGACCAAGCAAGTCAACGCCGTGTCCTCCGCCTGCTTCCTCACTTTCCGCATGCTCCGTAAGATCTTCCGCTGGATCCCCGCCGACACCAGAAAAACCGTGACCCACGCCCTCGTCACGAGCCGCCTGGACTACGGCAACACCCTCTACGCCGGGACCACAGCCAAACTCCAGAACCGCCTGCAACGCATCCAAAACGCCTCGGCCCGCCTCATCCTCGACGTGCCCCGCAACAGCCACATCTCCGCACACCTGAGACACCTGCATTGGCTCCCAGTCAGCAAAAGGATCACCTTCCGTCTTCTCACCCACGCACACAAAGCCCTCCACAACAAGGGACCGGAATACCTCAACAGACGCCTCAGCTTCTACGTCCCCACCCGCCCCCTCCGCTCCGCTGGCCTCGCACTTGCTGCCGTCCCTCGCACCCGCCGCTCCACGGCGGGTGGGAGATCTTTCTCCTTCCTGGCGGCCAAGACCTGGAACTCCCTCCCCACCAGCCTCAGGACCACCCAGGACCACTCCGCTTTCCGGAGACTCCTAAAGACTTGGCTGTTCGAGCAGCGATAACCCCCCCTTTCCCCCCTAGCGCCTTGAGACCCGCACGGGTGAGTAGCGCGCTTTATAAATGTTAATGATTTGATTTGATTTGAAAGCAGCTGGCCTCCTCCAGTAGATCCAATTCACCAAGATACTATCTCTCTTGTTGATTGCTTGGAATTGAGGCCAGAGGAACCTAGAGGTGTTTCTAGACTGGCGGGCCGGATCCACCCAAGGCCACCAACCTGTCATCCAACACCTCCACCTGAGTGCTTACCTGCAAAGTTATTTTTCAAGCCCGAATACTGTTCGAGAGGCGCCCACAACATTTTGAATAGAGGGAACATTTCAAGACTTTTCAAGGCTAATCCGGAGCTGGGTGGCATTGGATCCAGTGATATTGTCTCTATTGAATTTCTTCCCCTAAAGGGCTGACAGACAGGGGAAGCCACTGTGGTGACACTAGTCTCTGTTGCCCTAGCACAGTTAATTCTTGCTAGAGAAGATACATTTCATTATTGGGGTATTACCATCAGCCCCCCTAAGAATCCTGACTACCCTGTATTGTTGTCTGAACCATCAAGCTCTAAGGCCCCCCTCGAGTTGAAGCCATTCTTCATTTTGAAAGGTGCTCAGGGTAGTTCTATCACACACAGCTGTATAAGAAGGACAGAAGCTGGCAACCCATTGGGGACCAATTGGGATTGGGTGCCTACAGCTTTACTTCATCGGCGGCCCGAATGAACTTTGTTGGAGGTGCCTCGTAAGCCAAAGAGCGAATCCCTGACACTATATTCCTGGATCATCACCGGGGTAGCTCAGAAGATGCAATGTGCGGACTTACTGTCGTTCTTAAACTGTTATGAAATAATTATCCTGCAGGAAACCTGGGCGGAGGCAAGCTGTCCGCTGCTAGGGTTTTTGGAATTCTGGAAAGCTGCTTGTAGAGAGTATAAAAGTGGTCGTGCTAGGGGTGGGTTATCCATCTATGTTGCTGTTAAATTAAAAGGTTGTATCACGCCACTTATCCTGGAGGAGAATTCGGTGCAGGACATTAAGATCAGTAATTGGAGATTGCATCAAACCCTCTTTTTGATAAATGTCTATGTTAGTCCTGGATGAAAGGAAAAAAGGGGGAAGTTGAACCGCCTGATACAGATTTTGGGTGACCTAGCTGTTGATCAGCCTAATGCTGATTGTTTGGTAACAGGACTTTAACACAAATTAGTTTCAAGATACCGCTGAAGTTCTTGAGGGACCTGATCTTTGTAAGTATTTGTTGGTACCTGATCAGTCAAAGCCCAGGGGTTGCCCTCGCAGCTCCGTGGGTGAACATGTGGTACTGCATTTAAAAAGCATGGGATATAAAGTACTGAACGGCCATCTGCCACAAGTCACTCCCCCGAGTTGGACGAGATCTGATGGGCAGACATGTTCCGATTTGGATTACACCATCTGCAATGTGGAAATGTTTCCCTTCATCTATTTTTTTATTTTTTATATCCACTCAGGTTTAGAGTGATCATCGCCCCCAGACCATGGTTATAAAATCTGGCCTTCATCACCATGCTGTGGCTCGGGCTGTTGGTGGTGGAGCATGTACTGAGATTTTAAAGCGTATAAAAAGGAGCTCCTTCATTAGTGGCACAGTAATGGCTGAATGTGTCAGCTACCTAGACCAGTGGTTCCTACCCTGTGGTCTGGGGACCATTGGGGGTCCGCAAAGTCTCCTCAGGGGGTCCGCGACTGCTTAGAAAATGTAATCATATTTACAGATTAGGTCCCCAGCTTTCAGTAATGACACATTGAGTGGGCGTCCCCGGATTCCAATATTGATTCAGTGGGGGTCCCCCAGTTCCAGTACTGATAAAGTGGGGGTCCACAGAAGTCAAAAGTTTGGGAACCACTGACCTATACTCTGTACTAATTTATGGGCCCGTTTTGTCTCATTCTTATAGTTAAGATTTCATCAACCTGAAAACAATTCTATCTCAATTACACGGCCTGTCACTTCGAGGGAGAGTCAGGAGTTAAAGAAAGCTTGTAACAAGGCTAGGGCAACCAGAAAGAGCCAAGGCTCAAAGGCCTTATCGACTAAATTCAAGGAAATGCAGAAGGCTTCTAGGAAGGCCATTTATGAAGAGAAACAGAGAGGTTCTGACCTTTTTTGGGCAAAGCTTATAAGCGCCAGTAAGGACTTGACCTCAAGAAGATTTTGGTCCCTTATTAATAAATCAGCAAATGGTCAAATGGGGTTTGGCAGCATTAACATCTTGGAGGGGGAATGGGCATCCTTCCTGGCCAGTCACTTTTCTGCAAGCGTGCTCTGCTGGGCATGGGGGTGCAGAGTTCCACCGTAGCACCATTCAAACTCGTGCTTCTACCTTGGAGCCGCTGTATTTTCAACCTGAAGCTATGACTTTTTCTTTGCATCGTCTTTGTAGTATCATCTCCAAGGCAAAACGTAATGGACCACCGGGTTCTAACAGCCTTCCGCAGGTGCTGTTTAGACAGGACATAACTTTTTAGGCTGGTTGCCTTACAAACCTCTTTGACTGTTGTGTTGTGTCCTCCAAAATTCCTGAGTCATTGGCGTGGTGCCATAATTCATCCATTACATAAAGGTGTCTCAAGGTCAGACCCAGCCAACTATAGGCTGATAGCACTGCTTGATAACGAGTCTAAGTACTATGCTAGCCATCTGTTAGAAGACCTGCAATCCTGGGCTGACTTGAAGGGGTTAATTCCAATATGTCAAACAGGGTTCACTGCCGTATCTGGTACATCCACCAGTTTATTAGCTCAGTCTGTTCTGATGGATAAGGCAATTTTATCACATTATGTGCTGCACTGCTGTTTTGTGGATTTTAAGGCAGCATTTGATCGTGTACCCAAGGGTTTGTTTTGAGGCAAATTACAAAGTTGGAGAATTCCACCTGTGCTCCTGGGAGCTTTAATTGAGTTACACACTGTTAGAAATGGGGTCTCTAGTTGGCAGTCAGTTTGCACCCTGTCCAAGTAGAGACCCTCACTCTAGTCAGGATAAGGGAGATACCCGCTCAGATAACCCCTGCTCCCTCCCTTGGTAGCTTGGCATGAGCAGTCAGGCTTATCTCAGAAGTAATGTGTAAAGCATTTGTACATAACACACAGTAATAGAGTGAAAACACTACAAAATAACACCACACCAGTTTTAGAAAAATAGCCAATGTTTATCTGTGTAAAACAAGACCAAAACAAGAAAAATCCAACATACAGTAATAAAGATATGACTTTTGCAAGAATTAACGTAAAAATACAGTTCCTTGATATCGATAGCTCCACTTGGGGCTATCACAGCGTTGTGATAAAAAAAAACAACAATCCAGGCCGGCCACGGCGTCGCGGGCCAGCTACGGTGACGGGAAGACCCGCAAACAGTACCTTGGATTTGCAGGGCGTCGTGATCCTCGTGGTGAGCTGGCGTCGGTTCCAGAGTCGGTGCGGGGGTCGTCTGGCCCTTGAAGTCACACACGTTGCAGATCCATCTGCGGGCTGATGAAGTCAGGATCGCTGGTGTGGATGGCGTCGGGGATTTGGTGTGAAGCGGGACGGTGCGACGTGCAGTGCCCACAGGTCACGGTGCAGGCAGTGGCTCGGTGATGGTCATCCAGCAGCGTTGGTGAGACCAGGGCTGCGGTGTGAAGCGGGCGGTATGACATGCGGTGTCACTAGGTCTTGGTGCAGGCAGCGGCATCGTCGTTGCTGAATCGCTGTCGTCAGTAGGCCCAAGTCAGTGGCACGGGACAGGCTCCGTGCAGCATCCACGGGTGGCGGTGCAGACAGGGATGTCTGTTGACGACTCTGGAGTCGATAGCACTGGTGTTGGTGGACCAGGGCTGCGGTGCGGGACAGTGCCTCGTGCTTCTCATGAGCGGTGTCTACAGGCCACGGTGCGGGCAGCAGTGCCAGTGTCAGCAGGAGCGGCGGCGTTGGGGATGCCCAGGCGGCGGTGTGAGCAGGCGATGCCGGAGTGCCAGGCCCACAGGGCGCAGTGCGAGCAGCAGCTCGGTGAAGTCGACCGATAATGGCGTTGTTGAGACCAGGTTCGCGGTGCGAAGCGGGGCAGTGCAGCTTCGTGCTGCATCTGCAGGTCATGGTGCAGTCAGCGGCATCGTTGACGGCATCACAGTGGTTTTTCTTCTGCTACAGCACAAAACACACAGTTCCCAGAAACTGAAGTCTTTGATAGCCCTGAGACTTCCAACAGGAGGCAAGCTCTACTCCAAGCCCTTGGAGAATTTTCTCAAGCAGGATACACAGCACAGTTCACTCTTTGCTCTCTTTTTAAGGCAGAAGCAGCAACTGCAGGCCAACCCAGCAGAGCACCACAGCAGATGGGCAGTACTCCTCCTCCAGCTCTTCAGCTCTCTCCTTAGCAGAGGTTCCTTTTGATTCCAGAAAGATTCTAATTTTCAGGGGTTTGCGGTTGAATACTTATACCCCTTTCTGCCTTTGAAGTTGGCAAACTTCGAAGCAAAGTCTCAAGATTTTGTATGATCCTTTCTTGTCCAGGCCAGGCCCGAGACACATACCAGGGGGTTGGACACTGCATTGTGTGAGGGCAGGCACAGCCCTTTCAGGTGTAAGTGACCGCTCCTCCATCCCCTCCTAGCACAGATGGCTCATCAGGCTATGAGAGCTACAACCCAGCCCCCTTTGTGTCACTGTCTAGAGAGAGGTGCAAAGAGCCCAACTGTCAAACTGACCCAGACAGGGAATCACAAACAGGAAGGGTCACAGAATGGTTTAAGGAAGAAAATGCCTACTTTCTAAAAGTGGAATTTTCAAACTCACAATCCAAAAACCAACTTCACTAAAAGATGTATTTTTAAATTGTGAGCTCAGAGACCCCAAACTCCATATTTCTATCTGCTCTCAAAGGGAATCTGCACTTTAATAATATTTAAAGGCAGCCCCCATGTTAACCTATGAGAGAGGTAGGCCTTGCACAGTGAAAACTGAATTTAGTAGTATTTCACTGTTAGGACATGTAACACACATCAGTACATGTCCCACCTTTAATATACACTGCACCCTGCCCATCGGGTTACCTGGGGCCTACCTTAGAGTGCCTTACATGTATAAAAAGGGAAGGTTTAGGCCTGGCAAGTGGGTACACTTGCCAAGTCGAATTGGCAGTTTAAAACTGCACACACAGACACTGCAGTGGCAGGTCTGACCCATGTTTACAGGGCTACTCATGTGGGTGGCACAACCAGTGCTGCAGGCCCACTAGCAGCATTTGAGTTACAGGCCTGGGCACCTCCAGTGCACTTTACTAGGGACTTAATAGTAAATCAAATAGGCCAATCATGGATAAACCAGCACTACAATTTACTCAGAGAGCATATGCACTTTAGCACTGGTTAGCAGTGGTAAAGTACCCAGAGTCCTAAAGCCAACAAAAACAGGTCAGAAAAAATAGGAGGAAGGAGGCAAAAAGATTGGGGATGACCCTGCAAAATGGCCAGGTCCAACACAGACTGACACTTGGGTCTGCATTGAACTTGGAGATGGCCGCTCCCTCTATAGGAAAATCCCCACATTTTGAGGTGTGAAGCAGAGATGTGTGCTTGCTTCCCTTCTTTTTAACCTGTTATTGCAGACCTGTCAACTCTTCTTGATGCCGTCAATTGTTATTCCCCTAAGACTGGTGGTCTCCAGATCAGTCACTTGCTTTATGCTGATGATTTGGCAATGTTCAGTTATACCAGGGTAGGCTTACAGCGGCTTCTTAACCAACTTACACTTTATACAACCTTGAACAATTTGGAAGTGAATCTGTCAAAAACAAAAGTGGTTTCTTTTGATAGGAAAGGGGTTTTGGGAAGCAGTTGGTATTATAAGAATAACAAACTTACTTCAGACCACTGTTACAAATATTTAGAGGTGCTTTTTGATGCCAGGGGTAGCTTTGTTAAGCAGAGAAAGGAGGTTGAAGTAAAAGCTGTGGCCCTGCAGGTGTCTCTTTTGAAACTATTTAAAACTCTAAGGGGACCAAATGTGCTACCATTGTTGGAAGTCATGAGAGCAAAGATCCCTCATTGACCTATGGCCAGGAAGCCATGTTGGGTAGAGACACTTGTTTGTTACATATGTTGGTCACTAAGATTTAAAAGAGGGTTTTTCCTCATCTCCTGCACATGTTTGGCTTGAATTTGGCCTCTTCGATCAGCGGGCAGTAGGTGCTGGTGCCTTTTTGAAATTATGTCATAAACTACGGAGGGCAAATGTGGGCAGTCTGGAGTTACTTTCATGGCTCAAAATTAGTGCTACTGAGACAAAAAGGTCGCACTCGCTTTCTGGATGACTGCAAACGGTTATTAAGAGTAGAGGATCTTTGGGCGAATAATCCATCACAGTCTCTATTTAAACTTGGTATTAAAAAGAGCGTTAAGCTATGGCCTTTCCGCTCAGATAGAGCCCTTCTTGCCAAACGTAAACATGCTTGGGCGGTAATTAATACGTATCGGCCAGCTACCTCAGCTGGCTATCTCTCCAGTACTTATGGTATTCGTATGAAAGAGAAATGTATGGCCCTTAGGGTGGGAGATTGGGCTTTTTTGAAGCATTTACCCAATCGGCTGCTTCTCTCAGCGGATGGTGTAATGTGTAGGGGCTGTGGTAGCTGGGAAGAATCTTTCGAACATATGGTCTGTCTGTGCCCAGCTTTGCGGAAGGAGCGTAGATCCTTGCTGCGGAACAAGTGGAATGAATTGGGGGTCCGCTCCTGCCGGCAGGCCGGTATAACATCTTTAGATCCAGATAACACGATGTTGAATGTTTTGTTCACCAAATGTATTAACGTTGCTTAGACCAAGATCGCTAGGGACAGTGTAAGCAGTGACAAATGGCACAGGATTTTTTTTCCTGCTGTTGCTATTTTTGGCTTTGTTTGGATTTTGCACAGTTGTTGAGTTTTAGATTTTATGGCTGCTATCCTATTGATGGATTAACCAAGGCACGTGAGCACTTTCGGGATTCATGTAGCTGCCTGCTCCGTGTATGAGCACCTGAATTCGAATGGGTCTGTCTCCCAGGGGGAGGGTACATGCCAGACATGGACGCACTTTATGGACTCATGTAGTTGTTCTAGTAACTAATATGTACAATTTGTCTTTTCCTCTCTGAGAATTGTAGTTTGGACCTTTTGCTATTATTGAAATGTACCCCTTTGATGCAAATGTGTTTTACTTAGCTGACAAATTCTCTGTTGTTTTTAGTATATGTATTTAATGAAATCAAGTATCTTAATGTGATTGCATTGTCTGTTATTAGTATTGTGTTTTATTGGTAATACAGGGTTCTTAGTCCGTCTATGTGTCATGAAGTGGGAGTGTTTTTTGTACTTGTAGTGTTTGATTGTCTCTGGTTTTAAATTGTAATGGATTTTAATATCTGTACAATAAATGTACTTTACTATGGGTACAACTGGTAAACGAGGCTCTGTGTGTGCATCCGTATGTTTGAAAGAACTCCCTAATGCTGCACTGTGTGAAATGGTGTGTCCAAACACCCTGTTTAAGGAAGGGACTCCCTTTCTGTTGTCTGTGTGTCCACAGGTAACTCCCTATGTCATGAGGCATGTGATCTATCCCAGATCTGTGGAACTGGGAAATGTAGTCCTATTGTAACCTCTCAAGGTCATGTGTATCATGTGTATCATGCAAAATTATATTTGGCATCATATACACACATCTGATCCAATGTGCCTACCATTGTGCAACACACAACCCACTCTATCAGTCCTCCAAGGCTTCAGACTGTGCAGCAAGGTTTAGCGTCATGCAGTAAGTACATCTCACAGGACAGGCAGCCGCACAGTCACCTTGGGAATAATGTGCCTGTCTTGGAGCAATGCTGCACATTGTCTGCCAGTGCAGGCGGAGAACTCGAGCCAAGGAATCATGTGGAAAATATGTCCCACACCCTCCCCAAGCAGTGTGGCAGTGTGGTGTGGTAAGTGTATCAGTTGCACCGTGCAGCACAAGACTCCCACATATCTCAAACCCCTTGTGTACTGCCAACACAGTGGACATAGTGCACTGCCATGTGTACACTGTCATGCCCCACATTGACATCCACTCACAACCCTCCCCATGGCAGTAGCTATTGAGCAACAGTGACTCCAGCTCTCACTGCCAAACATGTGTGAATGAAGCACGCAACATCATCAGCCCCAGCTATAGGTAGAAACCTCTGACATGTATCAGTCCAGAAATGTCAATATTAGTCATGAACAGAGACAGTAGAGGAGTGTGAGAGATGTGTCTCCTCAATGGCTAATTGACTCTCCTTACTGGTGACAAATCACCACCTTTATGGCATTGGTACTCACAAGTATGACTGATAGTAAGTGTGTCACAGAGGACAGTACACCTGTATGTGTAGTACAGTGTTAGTCAAATCTGTTTTCAACTTGCTCGTATGCCACACAATGTCATAGCACATCGCAAATCGTATGATTCAATCAGTGCACATAACAGAATGTATATGAGTGTGGGGCCATCACCTGCCATGTCTATGTACTAATTGTACCCCTCCTTCCTTTGCAGCTGACCTAGGATATTGCCTGCAGCCGTGGGTGATGACTCCTTATAAACACCCCCATACGGAAGCCCAGCGGAGCTTTAATCATGCCCTAAGCAGGACCCGGTCCACAGTAGAGTGGACATTCTGAGTCCTCAAGTCCCATTTCAGGAGCCTGGATATGTCTTGGGGCCGATTGCCCTTCTTCCACTAATGGTTTGCAAAATAATACTAGTGTGCTGCATATTGCATAATATTTGTGTGCAGACAAATGTACGTTGGGCGGATGCCAATGAGGAGCAAGAAGTGCTGGACGATGAGGATGAGGAAGATGAGGAACTCTCAAAATTTCCCATCAGTAACAGCAACACGGCGGAGGGACCATGCACTGCAAAAACATTTTCACAAATGCATGAGTGACTTTCAGGATCTCACAAAATAATGACCACATGAAATGTTGTACACATATGAAAAGAAATATATGAGCACTGTCAGTGCGTAAGCAAATTAACTTCATGGTCACAGTAAACATCTGAACACTGACATCACACCTGCTCGTAATTATCACACAGAAAATGTATGTAGCTATGTGTGGCAAATAGCACTGAGCAACATCTGGTGCATCCAACATAGTGTGCATGGCAACAGCCTGCACCAAATAGTCCTCTATATTAACTGTCAATGGTTTTATCTTTGATGCACTTTTCATTTTTGTGCACTTTTATGGGCATACATTGGCCAAATATGAGTCCTCCATTGCCAACCACAATGAACATGGTGTGCTAACGAAGATAGTGTGCAATGACTCTGTGTGTCTCTTGTAGAGCTAGCCATTTGTATGGCCTCATACTTGTGGAAGATAGTAGAGTTTACTCGTAGTATGATGACTGTGAAGTGATCCACATAGTATGTGCACTGAGACACAGTTCAACCCCTTCTGTCTACATATGCAACTGCAACCACACATTATATCCATTAGAAGATCTCATATCACACATGCAAATGCTAAATGCTATACTTTGCCGGTGCAAGAGTGTCTACACAGTAACACCGTGACAACATTTGCCCCAGTAGGACAAGATGTAAATGGAAAAAGCAGTGATATAGCCTACCATGTTTGCATGTTGCACTCAAATACAAACAATGGCTTCACTCCCATGAGTACAGTCTTAGTGCAAATGTGAAGACACAACACCAAGATTCTGAGTATGAAACAACTGTATATCAGAAATCCCAAAAAGCCAGATTCATCCACCCAACGTGCCAGGCACTGATGCATCCCAAGATATAGTGGTTGGATGTGTCTCGAAATTCGCAGGTGAACATTGTGTCTGAATGCATATCCATCACCAGACTTCAACTAATCACACACTATAGACACATATAGTGATGGGTGTCAGTGACAAACATATTTCTGATTGAACTAAACCTGACTAGTTATGGATAGGCAAGCTGATCTTGTGATAGTTAAATTGTAGACTAAGCTTGTGGGTAAACAGAAGAAGCCATTGCAATGTGAATGTGCAATACATATCTTCCAAAACACAAGGCCATACAGCTGATGTTTGTGTAGCACAACATGGTGTGTGTTTCTGAAGGCTTTCTGGTAACCTTTGGTATGCATATATCAACATAGGTCATTAATGCTACCACACATACATAGCAAGTGTACGGAGCCAGTTTGTCCCCTGCATCTACTTACTCAGTAGACTGGCTGAAACACACAATGTTGGTCACTCCTTGAGTGGCTACACTACAACCACAAGGCATCCTAGGATAGCCAGTTATATAGATATAGGCCTAGGTATCACATGCTGGCGACGTTGGTGTCACACCACTCTTGGCCCATCTGGTGGCACAAGCCTCTCAACAATATGCATGAGGCCATGTAAAGTCTAACCGTGTGGCTCATCCTGGACTCATAGCTATGGAGTAAATGAAGGCACCCCAAGATACTCCCTAGTGTTACTTTGTGGAATGAGTGTATTGCAGGGACCTTGTTGGTGCATTATTGCTTCACAACCTCTATGGATAATCAGGATATCTCACGTAAACTTATGGATGCCAACATAGGGCTGTAGAAAACGCCCATACATCCACCCAATCTGCTGTCAACTTGCATTACAGTTCTCTCAACACTCCTGCACATAAACCATTCATGGAACAGTCCTACATGGCCAATTTGAACAACAGAATGCAGAACGCATGGAAACAGATGAGCCAAGGTCACATCAATTTATTCATCCTTGTTCAGGCTCTACTGGGGATGTCTGACAAGTTTGAGTCTGTGCCAGGTCCAAGTGAGTCTCATTACCTATCACAGTGTCAAACTACATCGGTGTTGCATGTGAACACCCATTGCTACGCACAACAGCACCACCTTGATGCAGAGTGTAGTAATGTTGTGATGTACGCTGCCTTGCTGTCCTCAATAATTTGGAGGTCACGCCAAGGCATGCATGGTGGTCTAACGTTGAACCATCAGCATTAGTGAGAATCATGTGCCCCGAAAATGATGAAAATTTGACTATCCTTGGCACCTTCCCATGCTAGCCAATCTGAAAATGGCACTTCAAGTGCCACGGTATTGCCACCAGGTGCTGTTTGGTAGAAGTCCCACAGGTGCACACACTTTGTGGTTCCCCGGGGTCCCTGGAAATGTCTGAAGGTTCTGCACATGCTGCTTGTGCCAACAATCATGTTAAAGCTGTGGTGCAGGGACACTTACACTGGCTGTGACATCAAGGGAGGGTGCACCCTCTTGTGCAGGGGTGTGTGGGCCACTGCTAATGTGTAAATCAACTTGATTTTGACTGTACACCATATGTAAGATGTTAGGGCCAGAGGCAAAGTCCCCATTCAGACATCCCCTCCAGGCAGGTCCTGCCAATCATAGCACTTGCCCGCAAGAAAAAATGTAAACCCCCCCCCCACCAAGTTGCAAAACAGCCTGCGGCCTGCACTGTGGTACACGGCACAGATTGGCAGAAGGCTGCGCTGTCTTAGATGTGGGTGCCCTGACCCCATGCCAGTGCAAGCTTGCATCATCCCTGTGGGTATCCCAAGCAATGTAATCCGGTGCCAATACTTATTTGGCACAGAGGGCACCTCTTGTAATGTGTGCCATTGCGCCAACAGAGGAATTGGGCCCTGTACGTAGTATGATCCCAGTAATGCATGCACTCTCACATATGTACACTGTCAACACGCACATTACACACATGCAAAGATAGTTACCAGGTCACCTCAATTCTTCATAGGCAACACCGCAATCTCTGTAAATGTTTACATGCATTGCACATCACACTGCACAGAAAAAGTCATTTGCACCATTGTGTAAAACAAAAGCCGCATTAGCATTTTTTACAGCTATCTTGTTAGCTGAAAATGACGCTTCCCACCTGATGTGTCTGAATTACTGCATAGGGCCTTGTCAGGCCTTGTGTGAAATCCATGCATTGGCTGTAAGCCTCAAAAAAATTGAGGCATCAGCTGAAAACATGACGCATCTGCACAGGAAGTGATGCGGTGGTTCAGCCATGCTGCAAACCAGGAACTGTGAAGTTACTTTCATTTTCACTTTTACTCACAGTCCATTTGTCTGTGCTTGTAAGCGGGTGTGTTTTGGTTTTGCTGGAGAGATATGTGGTGTTTGAGGTTGTTGTACTGTCTGCTGTGCCTGTAGTGTCCCTAACATTTAAATTGTCCTTGAAATTGTATAGTGTATTGTTTTGTGCTATATTTTGTTGGGTGTACGTCTTTAGGGGTATGTTTGTTAGGGGTAGTTGTAGATAGTTTTGGGGTTTTTTAGTTTGTTTTGTTTCAGATTGCATTTGGGGAGGGACATGTCGGGGAAGGGAAGGGCACATACAATAAATGCCCAGAACTTCAGTGGGTTCCTGTGGTTAATCACCCACTACCTGCCCAACATGGTAGCCAGTGGTGGATGGGTCACCCTGGGCTACAAGATGGAGGCGCGGAAGATTAGGTGGGAGAATGTCCGGTACCACATGCACAGGCTCTTTGATGTAGACTGTACAACCCACCAACTTAAACATCGCTGGGCAGATGTCATCAGCAGGGAACATGCACTGAACTAATGTTGTTGCTCACATTGCAATCTCTGCCCGATGTGCATGGCTACTCCACACAGGAGGGGGGGATTCACACCACAGTAATGACAGAAAGATTATGTGCCATATTTACAGGGTCACTACAAGCCATGCAAGGTGGCTTTATGTGGTGTTTTAAATATGGCCCTGCTGTGAGCGCCACATGACCCTCACAAAAAGTGAGGTTCTGCCAGGACTGAGGGACCTGTGAATAAGCCCCTAAGTGTAGCAAGGACTGATGTAAACATTCCACACCTGGTGATGCATTCGAAGGGTTCACTCTTGTTGTGTAATGCCCCATACTCTATTGTGTATACATCAACATTCCTAACCCCTGTTATCTTCACAGATATTGGAAGCTGTGTTAGACCAGAGGAATGTCTGCACAGCATAGTCATCCAACATGCCAATGCTCAATCCATTTTTGGATTGTGTTGGTCATGATGGTCTCCAAAATTGATCAAAAACAGGATCACACTTTGGACAGCAATAGCTATTGAAATCACAAGATACCTGTACAGATAATATGTAGGGCATGCATACACACACCCATCACATGGATGTGCTGAGGGATGCTGTGCAGCAAGGTGACATCAGTATCTGACACGTAGCGACAGACACTAGACTGTGTAGTGGGACACATGCAGTTACATTGGGAGCATGTAAAGAGTCGCAGCACGGTCCACCGTGGACTTACAGGAGTTCATGTAGGAGACGTTTCATGCATCTCTGTGTGATGTGAGTGAGCTATCCACCCTCCATTCTTACTTCTAATACCTGCCACATGTCAAGTAAAGGTAGCGATGTGTCCAGACATGTGTCCTTGCAATATCAGACACCCAACATTGTGACACAATACATGCACTTTGCAGACCATTCTCATATTACTGTGGCTAATGCCAATGGAATCAAGGCCATTGCAGGATGCAGAAGAGATATTAATGATCAGTAAAACAGGACTTCGCCTGGGGTGGGACTCCATCCCCCAGGCTCCCTTGCCTCACGCGCTTGCCTAAAGCGCTGCTTCACTCCCGCTGCATGGGGCACGTTAGACAGAACTTCGCCTGGGATGGGAGTCCATCCCCCAGGCTCCCTTGCCTCAAGCGCTTGTCTAAAGCGCCGCTTCACTCCTTCTGCGCGGGACGCGCCCGGGCGAAGACCGGGCCAAGACAGCCTGTCTTTGCCTGTCATCGCCCAACAGAGGCCGGGCTGAGCATATCATCTTGTTTTTTAGAAGTAAGCCTACTGTGGAATTAATCCCAGGATACTTATTGTTATTCTATATACAATATTGCTGCCTTATGATGGGAAAACGTAAAGCTGTGGACATTCCTGCACCGTCGAATGGTATAAAAAAACTGAAAATACGGTCAAGTAATCAAGCGAGCTCTTTAACACACAAAAGAAACAATCCCCTTGATGATATTGATATTTTGTTTGAAGAGGTGGAGGCCATTCTGAAAAGTAATCCCAATCCACCACCGTCCACAAACAGTAGCACATTGGGGGAAAAAGGTTCCGGATATATTTAAAAAGAAATCGCAATCGTCCAATTCCCCAGTAGAGACTGTCTCAATACAGGCGTCTCAAGTCCCTAGGGTGAACACTCCTCCTTTGACGACTATAACATCTTGCAGTGACTTGGGTGTTGTTGCCTGTGCGAGTTGTGTCTCTCCCCTGGGGGATGAGGCTCTCTGCCCCGCTAAGTCCAGTGATTATGGTGGCTCCTGATATATCATGCACCAATCAGTTTGGGCCCTTGGTGGAGGAAGAGGGACCCTCTGTCTGTGTTCTATCTGGAGCCAGTGCCGATGATAAAGTCTTGACTAAATTGCCCAATGACACTGACAAATTACCACCATCACATGAGGGAATTGACTTGGCTACTGTTCTCCAGAGGGTGGACGAAGTTAAGAGTCTGGTGCTATTATTGATGGAACCCTCAAAGGGGGGACAGGCACAGAAGCCTGAGTGTAAGTGTCAGAGATTAGATGGGGGGGTCAAAAGAGGGAGGGAGAACTACCCTGTTTGAGTCAAGGTTGAGAGTAGGTACCCCTTCCTTGGGATCGGTCACCACTCAAATTTGTCTACTTCTTGCGCATAGGGATTCCAGCTCGTGCCTACAGTTGTAAGGCGGAAGCACAATACAACTTTTAAAAACAATACTCTCATGGAGTTCCAAGGGCCCGATAAAGTTCAGTCTACTGACCTTGCCAAGGGCCCTCGGGGGATGTTGGTATTCAGGCTCCAGTTGGGGTTGCAAGTTCCCTTGCGTATTCTATCAAGGCCCCTAGGTCTTCTACTGATGCGGCAGGCCATGTTAGCATTAAACGGCCAGCACATACGCAACAGGGCCAAGGACTGAGGAGCAAAGGTGGCACCATCTACATGGCTGAGGTGCCCACATTGCCCTCTGGTTCACTGGAGACCCATGATTCCTTGATAAATAAGGTTACGTGCTCAGCGCAATTGTCTCTCAGTTATTCATGCTGACATCCTCGAGGTGGGCAGACATAGTCAACCTGGCTCAAACTTTGATTTTATCTCTATCTGTTTTTTAGACAGGTTACTGGTGGATAAACTTATGAACTTTGAATTACGTACCAGCCATCTTAGGGATCTGGGAGGGGTTGGCATTAGACTCATACCACATGTACCTGCCGCCCGTTCCCCTACATTCTTGGATGGCCCAGTTCCTACTCAAAAGTGTGTTCCAGCTCCCGTAGCAAAATCTCCCCATACACAACCAGCAACTGATTGACTACATATTGACCCATACCCAGCAGTTTCCCCAGTGGTTAAATTTGGAGTGCTCGATGAGGATCTACATCATAGGGAGACCCGGCGTCCCAGGTCTAGAGATGTGGTAACCAGTTCGGAGTTATCTATTATGTCCTGGAATTTAGCGGGGCTTGACAGGAAGTTGGGTGACCCAGAGTGGGTCAACTATATTAATAATCAGGATATCTGTCTTTTTCAGGAGACTTGGGCTGAGTATCAAGTTTATATAGATGGGTTTTTATCATACGTTGTTGAGGCTCAACCAGCAGAGAGGGGCTTAGGTCGTGCTAAAGGGGGCCTACTGGTATTGCTAAATAAGAGACTACAGTGTGATCATTCTGTATTAAAAATTGACTCACCCGATTTATTGGGAGTACAACTTTTTTTTTATCGAGATTTTAATATCACCATAATTAATGTCTATGCCTGATCTGTCCCACGGGGTTTAGAGTCTCAGACTCTGGCGCAGTTGTCTGAATTTTTGGATACCGTGCACCCTCTGACGAATTTATTGATTGCAGGAGACTTGAATTGTACTTCTGAACCTTCCTGTTTAAATAGTGGTCTAATGGATGAAGAAGATGAATTGTGGGGTATTCCACAACTAACGAATAAACAACAGTGTATTCGTTCTTGTGCTCCTTCCCAGCTGGCATCCTTATGTCTTAAGTATGGACTTAGGGCCTGTAATGGCCGTACTTCCTCTGATTTGGGCATCGCGCCGACCTTTAAGCGTGGTATGTCCACCAGTGTAATTGATTACTTTCTAGTGGATGTTAGGTTATGGCCCTCGGTAAAAGATATGAAGGTGGATTCACGTTTTGAGAGTGATCATAATCCTTTGCTCCTTACTGTGCACAGTGACGTATTTAGATCACAGAATGAGCACCGCACTGTGGTTCCAGCGCCACGGCTGGATAATAGCTCCTCTCGGGTCTGCTGGACAAAGTGCTGTCCAACCCCTTCCTGATAAAAGGGATTTATTAATTGTTTGTTGATGTAATGGCTGTATATGAGGAGTATGAAGTTAACAACATTCCTATTCTTACTATCCATGAAGATCTGTTGAAGAAACTGCATAATTTCTTCAGAAAAAGAACCACCATCAAGCATTTTGATAGCAACCCTAAAACCAATGTGTGGTTTAACAAGGATTGCTCTGAGGCTAAATCAGCATAAAAAATATCTATTACGACATGTTCTCGGTGGGCAATACAATCAGCTGGACTTGTTTATAATAAGACTTTATTACAAGCAAAGAAAAGCTGGGAAGATTCAATCTGGCAAAACTTGCTTAATGCAACCAAACTTAATGATAACGTGACATTCTGGAAGTTATTGTCTAATAGACAAAGAGGGGGTAGGAGCACTATAAGCAATCATATTCAACCTGAGAGCTGGGTGAGTCATTTTTCCCAACTTTACGCCCTACCTTGTAATTTTTCACTTTACAAATCTTCTTCCTCGCTGTTGGCTAGAACGAGTTATTCCCTGGATAAACCAGGACTAGATTCCTTTATCTGTGAAGACCCCATTATCTTCACAATGGAGGAAGCTATAGCAGCAATTAACTCCTTAAAATCTGCAAAAGCGCCAGGGCCGGATAAGATTCCGGGGAACTTATATAAATCTGAACCAATAGTATGGTCCTGGTGCATACATTTGATTTCAAATAAAATTGCAGCAGGGGGGCCAATTCCAAGTACCTGGAAAGGGGCTGAAATCATTCTGATTCACAAAAATGGCATTGTGAGCTCCCCAGCTAATTATAGACTTATTAGCCTTATCGACAATCTCCAGAAAATGTTTGCTAAACAGCTTTTGGGAAGGCTACTAAGTTGGGTTCAAGACCATCAGGTACTGTCCCCATTACAAGTGGGCGATCGCCCAAAAACTAGTACGGTTGACCAGGTCTTTAGGCTCATGCTTTTATATTGGAAATACATAGTCCTTGTGTTTTGCTTTCCTTATCTTATGACCAAGCTGACAAAACTTCTCTGGAATGCACTTCTTAGTTTAAAGAAGACATTTATTATTATTACTTCACCTCGAGGTTCCTGAAAGACAAGATTAGTAGGTTGGAAGCACATGTTTAAAAGTAGTCACAGCAATGAAAGCAAAATATATCAAAGTACTTCTCAGTTGTAATGTACACAGCAAATACATGTGATTATATTATAGCATAACTTCAAAGCAAAGAATAAAAGTCAAAATTGCACCGTAGGGCCTATCACTGCTCGTCATCCTTCTCATGCCTGCCAATTGATGACTCCTGTTCAACTGCAAGAAGGAGATTTTCCACCCAAACGGGAGGCCAGGCAGCTGACGTCCGCTCCTGACTGAAGTCCTGGAGAATCTCCTCTCGCTGCTGCCCAGGGCCACTGTAAAAAGCCTCTCAGACCTGGGAAATAAAACAAACCATTGGAGATTGGCCAGATCTCCTAAGCCTCTCCTCTTCCCAAGGCTGAGCAGAAAGGAAAACACCAAATATACGTTCTCTTATCACGTTAGGGTTCGTGTGAATTCAATTTGACAAACACAGCTTGGTCTACCATGTGGAAAAACACAGCTCATCTGCAATGTCTCAACTGCAATGTCTAACTCCACGTTAAAGCCAATAGGCAGCTAACCTAAATACCAAATGTAGGGGGTCATTCTTACTTTGGCAGGCGGCGGAGGCCGCCCGCCAAAGTAACCCCGTCAGAACACCGCACCGCGGTCGAAAGACCGCTGCAGTGATTCTGAGATTTGCCCTGGGCTGGCGGGCGGCCGCCAAAAGGCCGCCCGCCAGCCCAGGGCAAATCAACCTTCCCACGAGGACGCCGGCTCAGAATTGAGCCGGCGTAGTGGGAAGGTGCGACGGGTGCAGTGGCACCCGTCGCGTATTTCAGTGTCTGCATAGCAGACACTGAAATACTTTGCGGGGCCCTCTTACGGGGGCCCCTCGGCACCCCCTACCGCCATCCTGTTCATGGCGGGTTTCCCGCCATGAACAGGATGGCGGTAGGGGGCGCTCCGCCCCCATGGAGGATTCAGAAGGGCAGCGGTAAACCGGCGGGTGACCGCCGGTTTACCCTTTCTGACCGCGGCTGAACCGCCGCGGTCAGAATGCCCTTCGGAGCACCGCCGGTCTGTCGGCGGTGCTCCCGTGGCCGGTGACCCTGGCGGTCACCGGCCGCCAGGGTCAGAATCAGGCCCGTAATGTCTAATGCCATGTTAAAGCCAATAGGCAGCTAAACTGAATACAGAATGTAATGTCTAATGCCATGTTAAAGCCAATAGGCAGCTAACCTAAATACCAAATGTAATGTCTAATGCCACGTTAAAGCCAATAGGCAGCTAAACTGAATACAACATGTAATGTGCTACTGGTGAACATTGAGCAACTAATATGCGCAGTGGTGAAACACAAAGTAATTGGTCAAACACAATTAATAGCATAACACCTTGCCAAGCAAAATTTATACGTCATTTTTGTGGACCTTCAAGACGCTTTTGATATGGTCCCTAGAGAAAAACTATGGGAAGTGCTACATAGGATGGGTGCTCCTACCAATATAATTCATTTATTACAACGGTGACATGAGAAAACATATGCTCAGGTGAGATGGGGCAACCAGGGAGAATTAACAGAACATATCCCTATCCAGAGGGGGGTTCGCCAAGGATGTGTTCTGGCCCCAACCCTGTTTACCTTGTTTATAAATGAGGTGGTACAAGTATTGTCTACTTGTCAGAACGATTCCCCCTCCCTAAACGTGCAGAAAATTCCTATTTTACTCTTTGCAGATGACTCTCTACTTATTTCTAAGACCCCAATGGGCCTTCAGATTCTCGTTGATAGGTTTAAATCATATTGTGCAGACTTTGGCCTGGAATTGAATGCTAGCAAGACAAAATTAATGGTGTTCAGCCCAGGATTAACCAGGAGCTGTACTATTATTCTAGATGGGACCCGTCTAAGCAAGGTTAGTTCAATAGATTACCTGGGAATGAGGATCTCAAATAATTTTCAATGGGAGGATCAGATCAATAAAAGTGCGGTACTTCTCCAGCATAGGGTGGGCTCTATCCTGCGTTTTTATAAAAGTTCTGTAACAAAAGCCATATCGCCGGCTATTAGGATTTATTTGGCAACGGCGCAGGGCGTGGCCGCCTATGGTGCCAAGTTGTGGGGGTTTTACAACAGCAACAGAATGCCTGTGGGCGAAAACAGTTTTGCCAGGGCCTTACTTGCGTGCCCCCGTAGCATACCCCTGATCCCGGTTTTTCTGGATCTCAGGTTTAATCGCGTTGCTGATCTGGTTCCGAGCATATCCACCGGCAAGCACACAGGATAACATGTAAGTCACGCTCCACACACAGGCCCCACTGGCACCTTTGAGCAGGATATGCGAAGTGAAATTTCGGACCTGAAATTCAGAGTGGCAGGGCCGGAGCATAAAATGGACAATGTTGTTCTGCTACTCACTGAAATCAAACAGGCTCTGGAGAGACAATCAGGCCACAAACGAGCCTCAGAGACCCTTTCTTTTCTTTCCCTTGTATATAGTTTTTAGTAAAAGATGTTTTTAACGCTTACTTTAGGTTAGTCGTTGTAGAATCGGGTAAATGTATTAGTTTATAGGTTTTAATAGGGGTGGGCACAATGTTAGGGGTTCGGGGTATTTAGCTTTTTTGTGGGTGGGGGTTGATGTGTAGTATATAAAATAAAAAAATATAAAATGTTTGAAAAAATCTTAACAAAATATACAATTGTTTAGGAGTATGGCCCTCAATATGAGTTTGGCGGTCACCTGATCGCCATTGCAGTGGTGGCGTCGGTCCGCCGCCAGGCTGGCGGTGAAGACCACCATATTACGACCGTGGCAGTGAACCAGCCCAAACACAGCCATATCACTGCCCAACCGCCAGGCGCTCTGACCGACGACGACAGCGGTTACCATCCCCAGGCCGGCGAAAGGCTTTTCACTGCCCACCATATTACGAGTCAGCAGACTGCCTCGATTTCTGGGGCGGACCGACCGCCATGAAAAGCCTGGTGGAAACGAGCAGTATATAAGGAGAGACACTCACCTCCAGGGACAAAGATGAGTCCACGGCTGACATGGAACCAGAACTGGAAGTCTTCCCAATGCTCTACTACACAATCCAAGTACAGGACCAGCGACGACGACAGAGACGACAACCATGAGTACAGCCGTCTAGCACACAAAGGAGGGAAGGGGAGAGTTACACCCACACGCAACACACACACCCGCCACGGTCTGCGACGCACATATACACATGTACACAAACACCCGTCCCGATACACACACACAGCCGCAAACACACACAAATCACAGACAGGCACAACGAAAACTCACACACCACTCCCAACACACACGGCACACACACGGCATACACATGGAGGAAAAACGGCTCAAAAAACAGAAATAACAAAAGCTCACAAACTGAAAGGCCGGACAAATCACTAAAATCGACACCAACGTCATCAGTTGGGCAGATGTATTAGAAGGTGAGAAGGATATGAAGAAAATATAAAACTATTTACAAGAATGGGCCATTGGCAAGTCCAACAAGCGCAATATGCACACATGGGCATGATGTTGCCCCAACTTGACTCCTGATAGCCTCATGGCCTCCACTGGGCAGGGACATCAATGGGGCAGGCAGGCACCTCATGGGTCAGGGGCTGGGGATGGTGGCTGGGTTTAGGTTTGGAAGGGGGACGTACTTGGGCTTTGGTTTGGGAGCGGGTGGGGGTTTGGGCTTAGGTTTAGATGGCGGGGGAGTGGGTTTGGAGCCGGGGTGGGAGTGGGTACAGTTTTTTTCTGAAAGGGAGGCTTTTAGGCTGGGGAAGGGACATGTGAAACACTAGGGGGGCCAAGAGAGGACTGGGAGCTGGAGGGACTGGGCTGGGGGGAGGGGAACGTGATACGTAGGGACAACACAGGGTTGGGCTGGAGGAGGGAACAGGTCAAGGCGGACAAGGAAAAGTCTTTTAGGAACAGTGGGGCGGTTTATGGGAACAGGTTTGGGACTGGAGGTAGAGGCAGTGGTTGCAGGACGTGTAGGTGTGCTGGACTTGGATGTAGGTGCATGCAAAGTGTGCATGTGTGAGGTGGATGAGTGTTGGGTGGGTGAGTGGGTGCGTTTATGTGTCTTGGGAGGAGGGGGAGAGAGGCTGGGAGAAGACAGGCAGGTGACGTGAATGTATGTTGAGATGGTGTCTGCAAGTGAGGTCAGTGAGCTGCATATGGGTGTGATGGTGGTGGTGGTTAGTGTGGATGTGGTGCATGTCTGCGTGTCTGCTGTGGTGGTGACTGGTGGCAAGGCTGAACTTGTGGCGGGATCTGGGAGTGAGGATGCAGTGCTGGCAGGTGTGAGTAGTGATGTGACTGTGAGGGAGGAGGTGGTGGGAGACAGTGGAGGCAGTGGCTGTTGTTGTTTGCTGGTGTGTTTTGGGTGTGTGTATGCTTGTGATGTGACCAGTGGTGCTTGTGTTTGTCTTTACGAGTCTTGTCTGTTGTCTGGGGTGCATGCAGGTCTGATGGTGTGCTTGGTATGGTTTTGGGGCGAGGGCTGTGGGACTGGGCAAAGGTAGCTGGAGGGGGAACAGAAGAAGTAGGGACACTAGCTGTCATCAAAGTGGAGGCCACAGCCTGAAATAATCTCGGTAGGCCATCCAACACTCCGCGAATGCCTTCCAGGTAGGCATTGCATTGTTGCACCTGGGATGCCAGGGCTTGGATGCTATTCACCATGGTTGGCTGCCCCACAGAGATGGATCTTAAGAGGTCAATGGCCTCCTCATTGAGGGCAGCAGGGCTCACTGGGGCAGGGGCATAGGTGCCTGCGGTGAAGGAGATGCCCACCCTCTTAGGTGAGCAGGCATGGGCAACTCGGTGGGGAGCCACTGGGAGGGCAGAGCTGGTAAGGGGGTTGGTGGACAATGTAGTTGCTGGTGTAGTCCCAGAGGGGTCTGCCATCACCAGGGAGCTTCCATCGGAGGAGGAATCAGAGTCAGATGTAGTAGTTCCTGTCTCCCCCGTGGTGCTCCCCTCACTCTCCAACCCACTGGTCCCCTCTGCGTCAGTGGACTCTACATCCTGGGTCCTCTGGGCTGCAGCCTCCCCACTTGCCGGTGCCCCTTCTCCTTCGCCTGATGATGCTAATGCACACAAGGACAGAAGATGACAAGGAGGGTGGGTAGGGGAGAAAGAAAGGGAGCATTGGGTCAATTACAACACATGCCACATATGAGCCACACTTTACAACAATTCACAAGCAAAATACAATATGCTGTGCCAAACACCAGACCGCACGATTAGCTACTGACAACAAGAGACAACATGAAGCCCCTACCATCCTCCATCGACAACACTACACTAATTCAGCCGCAGACTGTGACTACTCACTAAACCATGTGTGGGAGTTAACTTAGGGACACCTTCACTTACCCCATGACAGTGTGTGAACAACCTGCATTTGCCTGGACATACCACATAGCTAGTTGAAACAGCAGTACATGAGAGTCACCAATCTTCACATTAGTCCCAGGATGTAGCCCTCTACATATGTAGCCATGTCTGCAACTTACAACTACCTATAAGGCAGACCAATAAGCATTACAATGAGGACCTCGGCTACATACCTGACCAGAGGTTACTTAGACATCCACTATCTATTAACAAACTATACAATCACTATGCAGCTCAAAACCTACATGAACAACACTTGGAGTACTCACCCCCTTGTGGCTGTTGTGCTGCCCTGAAGCGCCCATCCAACTCTGGGTAGGCCACCGCCAGTATGCGGGCCATTAGGGGGGATCGGGCCCAGCGTCTCAGGTCCTCCCACCGCTTTTTGCAGTCGGTGCTCTGCCGGCTATAGACTCCCAGGGTCCGCACTTCCTTGGTGACGGCTTGCCACAGTCCCTTCTTTTGATGGGTGCCGACCTGCATGGGAGACACAAAGATAAGGACACATTTATGTAGACTCCCCAACCAGTTACAGCGATGGACTCCATACTGCGTGCATTTCACATTCATGCTACACATTACACGTACCTATGTGCACATAAAAGTTGCACGACAACACTCTCAAAAGGACATACTGCATAGCCTCACATTCAACTACATACAACCAAAGGCACATCTACCATACAGGAAAGGTGCTTACCTGCTTATCTGGAGCCCCTTACAACTGTCCATACAGGGGTAAGACCCCATCCACAAGCTTCCCAAGTTCTTCTTGTGTGAAGGCTGGGGCCCTATTCCCTGTAGAACGTGCCATTGTGGCTTCCAGATACAAGACACAGCAGCTCACGCAGTGGAGGTCATGATGGCTGGTCAGTCAGGAGTCAAGTGAAATGACTTTAAGAAAATGGCGGTCACGGCCGCTGGGGGTGATCATCATTGGCCTCTTTTCCCCATTGACATCAATTATCCCTTCAATTCAGGCACCCTTGCACTATGATGCAAGGGTGCCTGTATTGGTGCTTTGCTGCCAACTTTGCTGATGGCACAGCTCGGTGCTGAAAGATGGCTTGCAGTGCTGGGGTGCTTCGTTGTTTTGTAAACATGCCCCCATGTTTTTTGCTTTCTATTCTGGGAGTTGTGGTTAGTGATGTTGTACATTCCACTGCAAGTGTCAGTATACAAAGAAAGGTAAATGTTGGCTGATGCTGCCACATTGGAGGGAGGAATGTGACGGAGCTGGACTGAGCTGTGCAAATTGTATTTGGTCAGTGCGAATTACATTTATTTGATGTTTGACCGTAGATGAACAGCATACTACCCTTTGGCCTGCAGACAGTGCGTTGGAGCATTGGGCCATAGCTGCCTGCACCTTAAGACATAACCTAGTTGCCACATTGCCCCTCGTTGCAACTTACCATGTGGATCTAGTTGTTCATCATAGGCAGCACAGTCTTGCTCCTGGACTCCTGCCACCAACTCCTATGGGATGACGACTGCCCCCATCTCCTCCACCTCATCGAGCTGCTCCTGGGGCTCCGGTCTGCAATGCTACCTTGAGGTTGCTGGCCAGTTTCTCCATTGTCCTGCGCTTGCAATCATGCCACAGCTTCTTACAGTCGGTCACTGTCCTTTTGACTTCTGACACACTGTTGACCTTGTCCGCAATGGCCTGCCATATGGCCTCTTTCCCCCCTAATGGTAATTTTGAGGTGACGAAGAGCTGGTGTTGGTGCTCCGTCGCCTCAGTGATCAGGATGTTATTCTCCTCCTCACTAAACTTGCACTTCCTCTTCCTCTATCCTTCCCCTGAGGGTCTGTACGGCCACCCTGGCTGGTACTGGGGTTGCTGGGGTTGTTGTCCTGGACTCTGCAGTGCGCTCTGTCCTCCATGGCTGCTTCAGGAGAGTGTTCCTTTTTGTTTAGCCCAGTGTGGTCATTGTTACCTTTTTTGAAGCATTTGGTGCTCAAAAGTGATGCTTGGTTAGTTTGAGTGTATTTACGTGACACAAATGGGCCTAGCGTCACTTTTGCAACAGTAGCATCAGATGTCCTAGTGATGTGGTGCCCAGGTTTGTGTCATTCTTTTTACGCAGATAGAGTCCTCACGCCATGGTGCACCATATGGTAAATATGATGCTTCAATGACTTAAGAATCTATCATACTGTGGTGTTTAATTTTTTGGCGCATCGCTGCGTTGCAGCAATGATGCGTCATTTCTTGCAATTATGCCCTTAGGTCTTGTTTTCTCTCAGCATGTCTTTTGTCTGTTGGCTCCTGTAGGAGGCTGGCCTGGCTTGTAGTGGGTACCAGAGGTACTTACACCTTGTACCAGGTCCAGTTATCTCTTATTAGTGTAGTAGAGGTTTTTCTAGCAGCTTAGGCTGATAGAAGGTAGCTATAGCAGAGCAGCTTAGGCTGAACTAGGAGACATGCAAAGCTCCTACTATACCACTGGTGTCATATGCACAATATCATAAGAAAAACACAATACACAGAAGTACTAAAAATAACGGTACTTTATTTTTATAACAATATGCCAAAAGTATCTCAGTGAGTACCCTCAGTATAAGGATAAGTTATATACACAAAATATATGTACACAAACCAAAATTATGCAGATAATAGCAAAAGGAAGTAATACAAGCAATGTAAAGTTACAGTAGATTGCAATAGCTGCACATAGGTATGGGGGCAACACAAACCATATACTCCAAAAGTGGAATGCGAACCACGAATGGACCCCAAACCTATGTGAGCTCGTAGAGGGTCAATGGGACTGTAAGAAAACAGTGAGGGTTAGAAAAATAGCCCACCCCAAGACCCTAAAAGGTAGGTGTAAAGTGCACCTACTACCCCCAGAGAGCACAGAAGTCGTGATAGGGGGACTCTGCAGGAAGAACAAACACCAGCAATGCAACAACAGTGGATTTCTGGACCTGAGTACTGTAAGACAAGAGGGCCAAGTCCAATAGTCGCGACAGTGTCGAGAGTGGGCAGGAGCCCAGGAAATGCCAGCTGAGGGTGCAAGGAAGCTGCCACCTGTTGGAAGAAGCTTGGAGTTCTGCAAGAAAGAAGAGGACTAGGAACTTCCCCTTTACAGGATGGATGTCCCACGTCGCGATGAAGCTTGCATAAGTGTTCCCATGCAGAAAGACCACAAACAAGCCTTGCTAACTGCAGGGGTCGCGGTTAGGGTTTTTGGGTGCTGCTGTAGCCCAGGAGGGACCAGGATGTCGGCACTTGGAGGAGGAGACAGAGGGGGTGCCCAGCAACGTAGGGAGCCCTCACAGAAGCAGGCAGTACCCACAGAAGTACCTGAACAGGCACTTAGAAGAAAAGTGAACCGGAGTCCACCCAAAGTCACAAAAGGGAGTCCCACGATGCCGGAGGACAACTCAGAAGGTTGTGCACTGCAGGTTAGAGTGTCGGGGACCCAGGCTTGGCTGTGCACAAAGGAAATCCTGGAAGAGTGCACAGGAGCCGGAGCAGCTGCAAATCATGCGGTACCCAGCAATGCAGTCTAGCGTGGGGAGGCAAGGACTCACCTCCACCAAACTTGGACTGAAGAGTCACTGGAGTGTGGGAGTCACTTGGACAGAGTTGCTGAGTTCCAGGGACCACGCTCGTCGTGCGGAGAGGGGACCCAGAGGACCCGTGATGCAGTCTTTTGTTGTCTGCGGTTGAAGATTCCGTCGACCCACAGGAGATTTCTTCAGCGCTCCTGGTGCAGAGAGGAGGCAGGCTACCCCGAGAGCATGCACCACCTGGAAACAGTTGAGAAAGCCGGCAGGATGAAGCGATACAAGGTTGCTGGTAGTCTTCTTGCTACTTTGTTGCGGTTTTGCAGGTGTCCTGAGCAGTCAGCGGTCGATCCTTTGGCAGAAGGTGAAGAGGGAGATGGAGAGGAACTCTGATGAGCTCTTGCATTCGTTATCTGAAGAATTCCCCAAAGCAGAGACCCTAAATAGCCAGAAAAGGAGGTTTGGCTACCTAGGAAGGAGGATTGGCTACCAAGAGAGGTAAGAGCCTATCAGAAGGAGCCTCTGACGTCACCTAATGGCACTGGCCACTCAGAGCAGTCCAGTGTGCCACAGACACCTCTGTTTCCAAGATGGCAGAGGTCTGGGACACACTGGAGGTGCTCTGGGCACCTCCCCTGGGAGGTGCAGGGCAGGGGAGTGGTCACTCCCCTTTCCTTTGTCCAGTTACGCGCCAGAGCAGGGCTGGGGGATCCCTAAACCGGTGTAGACTGGCTTATGCAGAGATGGGCACCATCTGTGCCCATCAAAGCATTTCCAGAGGCTGGGGGAGGCTACTCCTCCCCAGCCTTCACACCTATTTCCAAAGGGAGAGGGTGTTACACCCTCTCTCAGAGGAAATCCTTTGTTCTGCCTTCCTGGGCCAGGGCTGCCTGGACCCCATGAGGGCAGAAACCTGTCTGGGGGGTTGGCAGCAGCAGCAGCTGCAGTGGAGACCCCGGAAAGGCAGTTTGGCAGTACCCAGGTTCTGTGCTAGAGACCCGGGGGATCATGGAATTGTCCCCCCAATGCCAGAATGGCATTGGGGTGACAATTCCATGATCTTAGACATGTTACATGGCCATGTTCGGAGTTACCATTGTGACCTATGTACAGTGCATGTGTGTAATGGTGTCCCCGCACTCCCAAAGTCTGGGGAATTTGCCGTGAACGATGTGGGGGCACCTTGGCTAGTGCCAGGGTGCACACACACAAAGTAACTTTGCACCCAACCTTCACCAGGTGAAGGTTAGACATATAGGTGACTTATAAGTTACTTAAGTGCAGTGGTAAATGGCTGTGAAATAACGTGGACGTTATTTCACTCAGGCTGCAGTGGCAGGCCTGTGTAAGAATTGTCAGAGCTCTCTATGGGTGGCAAAATAAATGCTGCAGCCCATAGGGATCTCCTGGAACCCCAATACCCTGTGTACCTCAGTACCATATACTAGGGAATTATATGGGTGTACCAGTATGCCAATGTGAATTGGTAAATTTAGTCACTAGCCTGTTAGTGACAAATTTGGAAAGCACAGAGCATAACCACTGAGGTTCTGGTTAGCAGAGCCTCAGTGAGACAGTTAGGCACCACACAGGGAACACATACAGGGCACATACTTATGAGCACTGGGGCCCTGGCTGGCAGGGTCCCAGTGACACATAGACTAAAACAACATATATACAGTGAAATATGGGGGTAACATGCCAGGCAAGATGGTACTTTCCTACAGCTCCTGCTTCAGCCCGCAGTACCTCACAAGCGCCCCCTCCGAAACATTAACCAATCACAGGAACACACCCATTCACACCACTGACAGCACATCTTCACTGACACAGGGACACGCCTATTCACACCACTGACAGCACATCTTCACTAACACAGGGACACACCCATTCACACCACTGACAGCACATCTTCACTAACACAGGAACAGACCGATTCACACCACTGACAGCACATCTTCACTAACACAGGAACACACCCATCAACACCACTAACCTCACATCTTCAATAACACAGGAACACACCCATCCACACCGCTGACAGCACATCTTCACTAACACAGGAACACACCCATCCACACCGCTAACCTCACATCTTCAATAACACAGAAACACACCCATTCACACCACTGACAGCACACCTTCAATAACACAGGAACACACCCATTCACACCACTGACAGCACATCTTCACTAACACGGGAACAGACCCATTCACACCACTAACCTCACATCTTCACTAACACAGGAACACACCCATCCACACCGCTGACAGCACATCTTCACTAACACAGGAACACACCCATTCACACCACTGACAGCACATCTTCACTAACACAGGGACACACCCATGCACACCACTGACACCACACCTTCACTAACACAGGAACACACCCATTCACTCCACTGACAGCACATCTTCACTAACACAGGAACAGACCGATTCACACCACTGACAGCACATCTTCACTAACACAGGAACAGACCGATTCACACCACTGACGGCACATCTTCAATAACACAGGAACACACCCATCCACACCACTAACCTCACATCTTCAATAACACAGGAACACACCCATTCACACCACTGACAGCACACCTTCAATAACACAGGATCACACCCATTCACATCACTGACACCACACCTTCACTAACACAGCAACACACCCATTCACTCCACTGACAGCACATCTTCACTAACACAGGAACACGCCCATTCACACCACTAACCTCACATCTTCACTAACACAGGAACACACCCATTCACACCACTGACAGCACATCTTCACTAACACAGGAACACACCCATTCACACCACTGACGGCACATCTTCACTAACATAGGAACACACCCATTCACTCCACTGACAGCACATCTTCACTAACACAGGAACACACCCATTCACACCACTGACAGCACACCTTCAATAACAGAGCAACACACCCATTCACATCACTGACACCACACCTTCACTAACACAGCAACACACCCATTCACTCCACTGACAGCACATCTTCACTAACACAGGAACACACCCATTCACACAACTGACGGCACATCTTCACTAACACAGGAACACACCCATTCACTCCACTGACGGCACATCTTCACTAACACAGGAACACACCCATTCACTCCACTGACAGCACATCTTCACTAACACAGGAACACGCCCATTCACACCACTAACCTCACATCTTCACTAACACAGGGACACACCCATTCACACCACTGACGGCACATCTTCACTAACACAGGAACACACCCATTCACTCCACTGACAGCACATCTTCACTAACACAGGGAACACACCCATTCACACCACTGACGGCACACCTTCACTAACACAGGAACACACCCATTCACACCACTGACGGCACATCTTCACTAACACAGGAACTGACCCACTCACACCACTGACACCACACCTTCACTAACACAGCAACACACCCATTCACTCCACTGACAGCACATCTTCACTAACACAGGAACAGACCCACTCACACCACTGACGGCACATCTTCACTAACACAGGAACACACCCATTCACTCCACTGACGGCACATCTTCACTAACACAGGAACACGCCTATTCACTCCACTGACAGCACATCTTCAGTACCACAGGAACACACCCATTAAAACCACTGACAGCACATCTTCACTAACACAGGAACAGACCCACTCACACCACTGACAGCACATCCTCTCTAACACAGGCCGTAGGGTCACACACCCCTGTTCTGAGTCTAGTGGCAGGCCTTGTGCTCACACACCCCTATGCTGTATCTACTGACATGCCCTAGGCTCACACACTCATATGTTGTATCTAGTGGTATGCCCTAGGCTAACACACTCCTATGCTGTATCTAGTGGCAGGCCCTAGGGTCACACACCCCTATGCTGTATCTAGTGGCAGGCCCTGGACTCACACACCCCTATGCAGTATCTAGGTACAAGCGCCGGGCTCACACACTCCTATGCTGTATCTAGGTACAAGCGCTGGGCTCACACACTCCTATGCTGTATCTAGGTACAAGCGCTGGGCTCACACACTCCTATGATGTATCTAGTGGCATGCCCTGGGCCCACACACCCCTATGCTGTATCTAGTGGCATGCCCTAGGCCCACACACCCCTATGCTGTATCTAGTGGCATACCCTAAGGTCGCACACTCCTATGATGTATCTAGTGGTATACCCTAGGGTCACACACCCTCATTATGTATCTACTGGCATGTCCTGTGCTCACATTCCCCTATACTATGTCTAATGGTGTGCCACGTGGTGACACATCCCTATGATGTATCTAGTGACCTGCCCTGGGGGGTCACACACCCCTATGATGTATCTAGTGACATGCCCCAGGCTCACACACTCCTATGATATAACTAGTGGTATGCCCTAGGATCACACACCCCTATGCTGTATCTAGTGGCATGCCCTAGGCTAACACACTGCTATGATGTATCTAGGTACATGCCCTGGACTCACACCCCCCTATGCTGTATCTAGTGACATGCCCTAGGCTAACACACTGCTATGATGTATCTAGGTACATACCCTAGGCTCACAACCTCCTATGCTGTATCTAGTGACATGCCCTAGGCTAACACACTGCTATGATGTATTTAGGTACATGCCCTGGACTCACACCCCCCTATGCTGTATCTAGTGACAGGCCCTAGGCTAACACACTGCTATGATGTATCTAGGTACATACCCTAGGCTCACAACCTCCTATGCTGAATCTAGTGACATGCCCTAGGCTAACACACTCCTATGATGTATCTAGGGCATGCCCTGGGCTCACAACCCCCTATGATGTATCTAGTGACATGCCCTAGGATCACACATCCCTGTGATGTATTTAGGTACATGCCCTAGGATTGCACATCTCTGTGATGTATCTAGGTACATACCCTAGGATCACACATCCCTGTGATGTATCTAGGTACATACCCTAGGATCACACATCCCTGTGATGTATCTAGGTACATGCCCTAGGATCACACATCCCTGTGATGTATCTAGGTACATGCCCTAGGATCACACATCCCTGTGATGTATCTAGGTACATACCCTAGGATCACACATCCCTGTAATGTATCTAGGTACATGCCCTAGGATCACACATCCCTGTGATGTATCTAGGTACATGCCCTAGGCTCACACACTCCTATGACGTATCTAATGGCTTGGCCTGTGCTCACACACCCCTATAACGTTTCTGCCACATTCTGGGCATTTCGCAAAAAGAGGTGGCATTTTGTGAAAAAATAGAAATATTTCCTGTGAGGAAAATATCAAAAAATAATCTTCACCCTAAAGGATGTTGAGTGATCACTTTTAGAAAGAAAGAGGTGCAAAACGTTTTGAGTTAAAAGGCCTCCAAGAGGCTCTCGGATCCTGGCAGCAGGAGCCAGACAAAAGAGCTTGGTAAACTGCCCCCTCCAGGGCATGATGGGACGCGGGGGTCAGGGTGCCCTAAAAGGTGCAGTGTTATATCCTCATTGTTGCAGTCCTGCAGCCTACATGGTTATGGCACCCTGAAGTACTGGGGCTGCACAAGAGCAGCCCAGAGCACCCCAGAAGGGTGGTAACTGCTACACGATTGCCTGCCACATCAATGGATTCTGCTACCCTGCGTCGGGCTCTCCCTGTGACCCAGGGTGGGCTCTTCACTTGTTTAGGTGGTGGATTCGGTGTTGGGGCCAGAAGAAGGCCCTTGATGAAACACCATGAGACACCAAGGGGCCTGGCACATCAGCATAAGGCCTGACCCTTCAACGCCATCGGCTGGACCATGGTTGAGATGCAAGATCTCCAGGTGGGTCATGCAGGACTGCAAACCACCAGGAACCGAGCCAGTCCCGCTCTCAGCAGACAAACGCGAACCAGCCTCCATCCGGCAGCACCCAAAGGTGCCGAGCTGAAGCATGGAAGTGTGGAGAGAGCTGTGGACTAGGGAAGCCCACGTTACAGACTATGCAATCAGTACCCAGAAGTCACTTTCAGAGGGAGGAATAGATGGGCACCTGGAAGGGCATCCTGAAAACCAGATCACAAGCTATTGCCTCCCAAGATATATTGGCTTGCTTTTTACACTGACTGTAGTCGTTGTATTACAATAACTTAACTGGGAAGTAGCCGAGGACACAATAGCTACGTTCCACAAGCACAGTGACTGATAGCAAGTCTCTATATTCAATCAATCAATCAGTTATTTGTTAAGCGTGCTACTCACCCCTCTAAATTTCCTGGTGTGCTAGAAGTAATGTACGTTTCCTAGAAGTAAAAGCACTGGTGTGACCTTGAGTTATTCTTCATGGCTTTCTGAGTTTCTACCTCACACCACTTCACTAAGTAAGCCTTGGACTGCTCGGCTACGCTACGCTGAGTGTGAGGAGCTAGAGGGATGTACTCAGTGCTCAGTTTATGGCTCAATGGTAGGGTAAAGCCCCCAACACACAAGCCGTAAAAGGTTCAGTAAGAAAATGGGTTATTAGTCGGGGAGGATGTGAGTCCTTTCCAGGTAATAAGCCTAAAATCTTGTTAAGTCCAACGCACAAGAACAATTTATAAACCTGTGCTCAACCAGTGGTAGCGAAGCAACACAGCCATAGGCCTAGGTTAAGGTAATTGTGTTAAGTATTTAGCAGAACCAGAACAATTAAAAAGCAAAAACACAATGCAATAAAAATACCAAAACCCATTTTTTAAAATAGAGAAAGAGTAAATTAGAAACATGACACCAACACAACTAAAATCAAACACGGAGAACTGAAGATATCGATTTCTGAAGTTTCAGGGCAAAAGACACAAAAAAGTAGTGTGAATCAGAAGTTAGTTTTGTATTTGACTGAGGCCCATGTGCAATTGCAGGCTGGCAGTGACAGAGCAGAGTTCAGAAACACCATGAGGTTATCCTGGTCAAAGATTTTACCTTCCAACATAATCTCTGAAATGGAAGATCAAATCTATCAGATGCGAAAAGGTTGCAGGCTGTATCCTGCAGACTCCTCTTGAAGTTGGATAGCCGTTGGACCAAGTCCAGCTGAAGCTGTTGGAGTTGGCAGGAAAATTCAAATATCACATCTGCTGAAGTCCTCTCTGGTGAATACTTTATTTGCCTTCACCCTGGTCAAAGTTTCTACTTACAGACTTAGGGCCTCATTACAGCCCTGGCGGCCAGCGGTACACCGGCGGTAACACTGCCAACAGGCTGGCGGTGTACCGGCAGTGTATTATTTTCGTGGCGTATTAGCCACGGCCATACCGCCGGCCCCTCCAACATACCACCAGATTTCCGCCAGGCGGTCATAATCCCCAACCGCCAGCCTGTCCATGCCATGGAAAAGCTGATGGTAAGGGGGACTTGGGGTGCCCCTGGGGGCCCCTGCACTGCCCATGCTTTTGGCATGGGCAGTGCATGGGCCCCCAGGCACATCCCCATCGCGCATTTCACTGCCCGAATTTCGGGCAGTGAAATGCGCGATGGGTCCTGCTGCACCCGCTGCACATCAACATTGCCACCGGCTCTATTATGAGCCGGCTGCAATGTTGATGTGACTTTTCCGCTGGCCCAGCGGAAAAGTCACAATAGGGAGCCACAAATTCCGCCAGCACTAGCGGTATAGTGGCGCCGCAGCTTTGGCGGTCTTTTTGTAAGACCGCCGAAGCTGTAATGAGGGCTTTAGTCTGTTTTTTTTAGCTTAAAATTCTCCAATGATGCAATCCTGAAGCTGTATCTCAGCTCTCGAAATTGGACACTTTTGCCACAAGGTCCCACTGAAGCTTCTGATATCTTGGAAGTCCAAAATGTTTTAAAGTCCCAACTTTTCAGACTTTCTGTAGCAGCTCCTCTTGGTATCTGCTAAGGCTCCCAACATCTTAGAGACATCACATAGAGGCCCGGGCTCAGGCTAGCAGAGGAACAAAGCACTGTTCAGTTCAATCCAGGTTGATACCGTCAGCTAATCAGTCCAGTAAAAAGGCCTCCTGCTGGTCGTTGTGTTCCTGTAGCCACACAGGAAGTCAGCCAACTGATCCTTGGGGTCCACTGCTCAGTCCTGGGTGAATGTGGGTGGTCCATCATGAGAGTACCCTTCTGCCCTTGGAGGTTTCTAGCGTCCTCCTCCTCGGTCCCACCAAAAAGGTTCGGAAGCCAGCTCTCGCTGAGCTGGTTCCAAGATGACCACAGTTGGCACAGGCAACAATGGCATCTCTTCTCCAGGCTACCCTTTATATTTAACTATGTGCAAGGCCACTGGAATTATACCATTGTGCTGTGATGTTTGCATAATTACGGATTTGCAGCATTTGTTACATAATCCATCCTCTGCTTATTCTGTGGATTTTAACAAAATAATGTGTTTCGAGCTCAAACTGAGCAAAGGTTACAACAAATATGTTGACTCTGGTTCCTGCGCACTGGAAGGCTTTTCGTGAAGGTTGACTGAACTTATTAAAGTTGCTTATTGCTGTGTCTGGCTGTTAAATTGGTACTAATCAAGGGGATCTTTTTTCTTAGACACTGTTACCAGGTGTAAAAATGACAGACTAATGAAGTTTACTATCACAAAATGTACTGCATTGTGCCGTGTAATTTGCCTTTTCTTGCTGCATGATTTAATCAGCCTTGCCACATAATTTGGTTTTTCTCTGCTGCATAATTCCAGTGGCCCTGACTATAGCAGGCCTCATCCTGGTCCCTTTCGAGATAATGAAGTTTCTGAACCATCCCCAACTGCCCTTTCTGAGCTGGGCATACCTCATACCCAGATCTTCCTGACTAAAGAGCTAAGACTGTTTCTGCTCTGGGTCAGCTTTCACCCCTCATTAAAAGGAATCACTGATAGGGGCCAGATGCTGACAGAGAAAGTCTAACTTTGCAAAAGTTACTTTTCCTCAACATGTATCAAAAATATGAGTTCACCAGAAAATTTGATTTTTAATAAATATTGAAAACAGTGGTCTAATCATTCTGGTAGCTTATCCCAAACCTGAGTTAGGAGAAATAGTATTTTACTCTGAAATGTTGTTTTTCTTACAAGCAGCTATAGCCCTTTGCGGTGAAAATAGCTTTTGGGGGCTAATTACTGCATGTCAACACTAAATTCTTGCATGTACCACTATTAAATACCTGGAATCCTACTGTGTTGGCAACACAGAATATTTATCTTTGACTTATTTCATATTAAAAAGTAAGGTTCTCTCCTGAAAATAGAAAACAATTGTTTTATTGACAGGTTGCCTGCAGGTTGTAGGCTGCAGCAGTCAGGCTGCACAGGTGGGCCTGGAGCCATGTTTCCTTTATCAGCCTAGTGCAGTGGTTCCCAACCTGTGTTCAGGGAGACCCCAGTCCGTGACTGTTTGAAAATTAAGTAATATTAATATGTGTACATAATTAAAGTGGCTAAACGTACAATTGAACATTTTTAAATGCAGTGTAAATGTCAAGGAACTTGAAATTGGAGGTTTAAAATGAAGTTAGTATCCTGAGATTAATGTGTAGGAGCGGTGCAGACGCATCGAACAGAATGTAGTACGGGCGATCTGTTGCAGCCTCAATTGAGTTCAGAAAAGCTCCAATCTTCCTATTAAAATTAAAGATTTTTATTTTTTATTTATATTTGTTTGCAAATTAAATAAAATGTGTTATCCTATGTGTATGTGTTTGATGTATGCTTGTTTCTATATTTTTTGTGTATCATTTTGCGTTTCAAATCAGTGACAATCTTTAGGCCGGGGTCCCCGGCTTCCAGTAATGACTCAGTGGAAGGTGCCCGGCTTCCAGTAATGACTCAGTGGAAGGTGCCCGGCTTCCAGTAATGACTCAGTGGAAGGTGCCCGGCTTCCAGAAATGACTCAGTGGAAGGTGCCCGGCTTCCAGTAATGACTCAGTGGAAGGTGCCCGGCTTCCAGTAATGACTCAGTGGAAGGTGCCTGGCTTCCAGTAATGACTAGGTGGGGGGGGGTCCCCGGATTCCAATAATGATTCAGTGGGGGCCTGGGTTCCAGTAATGATACAGTGGGAGTCCACTGAAGTCAACAGGTTGGGAACCGCTGGCCTAGTGGATGACAAAACATTTGCTGCAGTCCACAGGTGACATTTACCTTTCCATGCCATTGGCCTATTTTCCTGCACCATATACTAATGCCTTACTGGAAACTTAAATACATAGTTGGGGATTTAACAAATTTACCATGTTATAGGGGTCTCAACACATACACACTGGGGACCTGAGTGGAGTACCCCAATGCGCAAAGTTAACAAACCAGCAATACCAATCTGCAAAATAAATGAAGGTGACCACAAAAAGCGTAATTGCCACAATCTGAGACCAGTAGCCCCCGCCTGCCAGGACTGCTGAAAAAATTCCTACCTCTGAATACCCTTAGGCCACCCGAACCAGTCCTCATAGCCCACCTCATACATGCACGTGAATGTGCACTATTCACCAACGCCACACACAGACGCAGCGAAGCTCCCAGGCGAGAGACCGGGGACCTTTCAACAGGAAAGGCCAATAGGCGTCTCTCCCTTGAAGGAGAGGCAAGATGTCCCTTCCCCTCAACAAGCTGCCATCAGTGCCTGTCTCTTTCAGCCTGGTGAGAGGACGGAAGCCACTCCTAAAAGGAGGGGTGCGCTTTGAGTATGTCTTCCCGCCTCAGAACCACACTCATCGGTCTCGAGCCATTTCACGGATGCCCTTGGCGAACAGGTGACTGTTGCATCCGCTGAGGTAAATATCAAACCCTTATTTTACTAACAGCCTATCCTGGAGCAGGGGGCAGAGAACATATCTAAACGTTTGTCTCTCTGCAATGCACTACTCTACGTCTCACCCTAGACCTCTCTCAATATGTCCTCTGCCTCCTCTCTCTGACTCACCCCAAACCTCATTATACCACAAGGATCTCCCTAATGCAGTTCAGAGAATCATCCCTTCTGCATCTCTCCTTGTACTCATCATAAATCTCATCTTAATTATATGATCTCCCAAATAACACTTTCTAGACTCCTCACTCCTCTATCTCTCCATTATCTTATTCAATCCAACAGAAACCGCTCAAACTAACTCTCATATCCTTATCCTAATCCACCACTAGTCTCTTTTGGGTTCCGGAGTAGCGTGCTACTCGCGAGAAGCGCTTCGATGCTTTGATCCAGCGCATGACTGCTCCAGGAGGGACGGCTCAGGCCAGGATTGGGTGAGCCACAAGCGCAAAGGACTGGCAAGCGTGAGAGCTCTGGTGAGCAGCGCTGAACCAAAATGAAGGAAAAATGAACTGTTACTGCCGTCTCCTAAGAGACACCCCCTTCCCCATCTTCAGCCGTTTGGAGCAGACCCTCCGTGCCCGGGTTTGCGCGCAGCAGAGCCGTGCGCCATCACCAATGGACGCCAAGCGGCCCCTCCAAGCCCCCGGCCTGCTCCTCGCCGCCCGGGCTCTGGGGCGAGCCCCCCGCCTGTCTGCAGCTGTCTGCGGAAGAAGTTAGGGCTGTCAGGAGCGCAAACCAGCGGTAACAAATGTGGCTCCCTTGATGCGCCCGAGCGCAAGATGGATGTGCCAGGGAGGACCCCGGCTCAACTCTGGCCGAGGGGTGAACGGGAGGGCAGCCTGCGCGGGCCTAATGATGATGAATGGGGGGCCTGGGCCTCGGGGTGCCCAGCAGCTGATATCTGCATTACTGTCAGGACGAACCCCGCCCCAGCGCGCTCCAGGACGCGAATAGCGCGGCGTTCTTCTCTATGGGTGAAAGGGCCACCACCGCTACGGAGGGACTAGTTTTAAATGTCAGCAAAACTTGTCTGTAACTTTAAACATCGGAGCGCTGGAGTTTCCAAGGCTCAAGCGTGAGTAGCTCATACAGGCCAGGTTTGTGGGCTTTGAAATATGGGATAATGGCCCTAATTTTATATTGTAATGGGAAAAAAACACGCCTTCAAGTCCCAGAATGCAAAGCAAAAACTAGACTGGATGACCTGCTCATGGGCTTATAGGTGATAGCTAGAATAGGACTAGTTTTATTTAGTTGCCATTTTATATAGCGCCGACATGGCCTGGAGGCATCCGAGCGCTTTAAAACACACAGAGTACTGAGTTACATTGGATTACATTAATAGTAATTGAACTCGAACGTAAGTGTACAGGAATTACCAACGATAGGGCAGAGGACATGAACAGTTAAACAAGCAGATCAGGGCGCATTGGAGAAACTAAAAAAAAGTCTGACGAGGGTGAATTAACCAAGACGTCTGCCAAACAGGAGGTGCCTGAGGTCCTTTTTGAAGGTGATGAGGCAGAGACAGAGTGAGGGAGGCAGAGAGTTCAAGATTCTCGTAGCTCTACCAAAGAAGGACTGGCTCATGTATCCTTCCCACCTGAACGCAAGGGGTTCCAGGAGTAGGGATTGGGAATTTCTGGAACCCCTATTTGCTCCAGAGATTTTCAGTTTCTCGTTCAGATAGGAGGGTGAGGAGGAGTGCTGCGCTCTGTGGGTGATGCAAGAGATTTTGAATTGGCCCCCACTCTGGCACTCCTGACAATGGCGGGGAGGCCTACAAAGGCAGGAAGGTTGGCCATTCATTTTTCTACATGCATTTTTGCTTTCGCGGTGAGATCAACAGATAATCTGTCTCAGTTGGGTTGAGGTTTAAATGGTGGTTAGACATCCAGTTTTGAATCTTTAAGAGTGTATCTGAAAGTAGGGCAACATCCTCCGGGGATGAGATTTCCAAGTATATTTGGGTATCGTCTGCATAGAGATGGAAGAGAATCCCAGACTTTCTGAGGATTACACATAATGGCTCTAGGTAGAGGTTGAAGAGGGCTGGGGAGAGGTTTGAACCTTGGGGGACACCCTGGTGAACTCTCACTGGTTTCAAGAATGAGTTGCCCATTTTCACAATTTGGGAACGGTTGGATAGGTAAGAGGAAAACCAGTTGAGGACTGTTCCTCCACATCCCATGCGTAGGTCAAGAATACGAAGGAGGTTGTGATGATTGACAGTGTCGAATGTGGCAAATAAGTCCAGGAGGACCAGGAGGCAGGAGTTGCCGGAGTCGAGGATTCTAAGGGAGTCATCGATTATTTCGAGGATCGCAGCTTCTGTACTGTGACCCAGGCGGAAAACTGATTGGAAAGTGTCTTGGAGGTTGTGTTTTTGGATGTGTGAGGGTAGTTGGGACGCTATGCAGCTTTTAATTACTTTGCATAAAAATGGGAGTGTGGAGACTGGGCGATAGTTGTGCTGGTTCTCTGGATCAAGAAGTTGTTTTTTTAAGAGGGACTGATTTGACCCATTTTTAGTCGTTCAACAAAGAGGCCCTGATTAAGAGAAGAATTGACCAATGTGGTCCATATGGGGACTGGGTGTGTGGCAAGAGATTTGCTGTTGGACTCTGGAATAGCGTCCTGATGACGGTTTGAAGTTTTTACATTGGTGATAGTTCATAGTAGGTCCTACTTGGAGAATGGAGGGAAATATTACCATGGCTCTATTGATTTGTGTAGGAAGGTAGCCTCTTTCTAGCCTTGTTACCCCCACTTTTAGCTTGTTTGTGAGTATATGCCAGGGTGTTTTCACTGTCTCACTGGGATCCTACTAGCCAGGGCCCAGTGCTCATAGTGAAGACCCTATGTTTTCAGTGTGTTTGATATGTGTCACTAGGATCCTGCTAGCCAGGACCCCAGTGCTCATAAGTTTCTGGCCTGTATGTGTTCCCTGTGTGGTGCCTAACTGTATCACTGAGGCTCTGCTAACCAGAACCTCAGTGTTTATGCTCTCTCTGCTTTCTAAAACTGTCACTGCAGACTAGTGACTAATTTTACCAATTCTCATTGGCACACTGGTACACCCATATAATTCCCTTGTATATGGTACTTAGGTACCTAGGGTATTGGGGTTCCAGGAGATCCCTATGGGCTGCAGCATTTCTTTTGCCACCCATAGGGAGCTCAGACAATTCTTACACAGGACTGCCACTGCAGCCTGAGTAAAATAACGTCTATGTTATTTCACAGCCATTTTTCACTGCACTTAAGTAACTTATAAGTCACCTATATGTCTAACCCTCACTTGGTGAAGGTTAGGTGCCAAGTTACTTAGTGTGTGGGCACCCTGGCACTAGCCAAGGTGCCCCCACATAGTTCAGGGCAAATTCCCAAGACTTTGTGAGTGCGGGGACACCATTACATGCGTGCACTATACATAGGTCACTACCTATGTGTAGCCTCACCATGGTAACTCCGAACATGGCCATGTAACATGTCTCAGATCATGGAATTGTCACCCCAATACCATTCTGGTATTGGGGGGACAATTCCATGATCCCCTGGGTCTCTAGCACAGAAACCGGGTACTGCCAAACTGCCTTTCCGGGGTTTCCACTGCAGCTGCTGCTGCTGCTGCCAACCCCTCAGACAGGATTCTGCCCTCCTGGGATCTGGGCTGCCCCGGCCCAGGAAGGCAGAACAAAGGATTTCCTCTGAGAGAGGGTGTTACACCCTCTCCCTTTGGAAATAGGTGTGAAGGGCTGGGGAGGAGTAGCCTCCCCCAGCCTCTGGAAATGCTTTGTTGGGCACAGATGGTGCCCATCTCTGCATAAGCCAGTCTACACCGGTTCAGGGATCCCCCAGCCCTGCTCTGGCACGAAACTGGACAAAGGAAAGGGAAGTGACCACTCCCCTGACCAGTACCTCCCAGAGGAGGTGCCCAGAGCTCCTCCAGTGTGTCCCAGACCTCTGCCATCTTGGATTCAGAAGTGTTGGGGGCACACTGGACTGCTCTGAGTGGCCAGTGCCAGCAGGTGACGAAAGAGACCCCTTCTGATAGGCTCTTACCTCTCTTGGTAGGCAGGCCTCCTTTCTTGGTAGCCAAACCTCCTTTTCTGGCTATTTAGGGTCACTCCTCTGGGTTATTTTTCAGATAACGGATGCAAGAGCTCACCAGAGTTCCTCTGCACTTCCCTCTTCGACTTCTGCCAAGGATCGACTGCTGACTGATCCAGGAAGCCCGCAAAACCGCAACAATGTAGCAAGACGACTACCAGCAACATTGTAGCGCCTCATCCTGCTTGCTTTCTCGACTGTTTCCTGGTGGTGCATGCTCTGAGGGCTGTCTACCTTCACCCTTCACTGGAAGCCAAGAAGAAATCTCCTGTGGGTTGACTAAATCTTCCCCCTGCTAACGCAGGCACCAAAAAACTGCTTCACCGGTCCTCTGGGTCCCCTCTCATCCTGACGAGCGTGGTCCCTGGAACACAGGAGCTGGATCCAAGTGACCCCCACAGTCCAGTGATCCTTCAGTCCAAGTTTGGTGGAGGTAAGTCCTTGCCTCCCCACACCAGACAGCAAACCTGTGTACTGCATGATTTGCAGCTGCTCCGGCTTCTGTGCACTTCTCCAAGGATTGTGCACAGCCTAGCCTGGGTCCCCAGCACTCCATCCTGCAGTGCTCAACCCTCTGAGCTGGACTCTGATGTCGTGGGACCCTCCTTTTGTGACTCCGGTTTCACAAACATTCTAAGTGCCTGCTCCAGTACTTCTGCGGGTGCTGCCTGCTTCTGCGGCGCTCTCTGAGTTGCTGAGCGCCTCCTCTGTCTCCTCCTCCAAGGGGCGACATCCTGGTCCTTCCTGGTCTCCAGCAGCACCCAAAAACCTCCACCGCAACCCTTGCAACTAGAAAGGCTTGTTTGCAGTATTTCTGCGTGGAAACACTTCTGCAACATCCAGCACGCCGTGAGACGTCTTCCATCCAAAGGAGAGATTCCTAGCCCTTTTCGCTGTTGCAGAATCTTCGGCTTCTTCCACCTGGAGGCAGCCCTTTTGCACCTTCATCCGGGGTTTCCTGGGCTCCTGCTCCCCCTGGACACTATCGCGACTCTTGGACTTGGTCCCCTTGCCTTGCAGATCCTCATGTCCAGGAATCCGTCTTCAGTGCTTTGCTGGTGCTTGTGCGTCTTGCAGAATCCCCCTATCACGACTATTGTGTCTTTCTGGGGCAGTAGGGTAACTTTACTCCTACTTTTCAGGGTCTTGGTGTGGGGTATTTTGGACACCCTTCCTGTTTTCTCACAGTCCCAGTGACCCTCTACAAGCTCCCATAGGTCTGGGGTCCATTCGTGATTCGCATTCCACTTTTTGAGTATATGGTTTGTGTTGCCCCTAGACCTATGTTCACCTATTGCATCCTATTGTGATTCTACATTGTTTGCACTACGTTTCTTACTGTTACTTACCTGTTTTGGGTTTGTGTACATATAATTTGTGTATATTACTTACTGAGATACTTTTGGCATATTGTCATAAAAATAAAGCACCTTTATTTTTAGTAATTCTGTGTATTGTGTTTTCTTATGATATTGTGCATATGACACCAGTGGTATAGTAGGAGCTTTACATGTCTCCTAGTTCAGCCTAAGCTGCTTTGCCATAGCTACCTTCTATCAGCCTAAGCTTCTAGAAACACCTCTTCTACACGAATAAGGGATAACTGGACCTGGCACAAGGTGTAAGTACCTCTGGTACCCACTACAAGCCAGGCCAGCCTCCTACACATTTGTGCTGGATTTGGAAATGGGCGCTGGGTGGGGCTGGTGGCAGCTGATGTTGACGACATGATTGAGGGCTGAAGCCAGGATCTAACTTCTTACAATTAGTTCTCAGAGATATTGTGTTTGGGGTTTGTGGAGGAGAAGTGCGCTTATCATGAAGAAAAAAACCAACTTCCAATATGATTGTCCCCTTAAAAATAACCAGTTGTTAGTGAGCATGGGTTCATTCGTCGATTCAATGTGAAGAGCTGGTAGAGATAGCTGGTGGAGCCTTTGATGCTCTAGTGGTTGTGGTAGGATTTAGTACCATTCAAGGATGGCTGCCCATTTGGAGATGCAGTGCTGTCTTGGTGAAGTCCTTCCATGCTTTCCATGATATGGACTGTTATTCAGTCCTTCTTCTATTATGTTGAATAAGAGGGGCCGCCATTTTGAAAAGGGGTCGTTCATATGTAGAGAGGAGAGCGAATCCACAAAATGGAGGGCATGACAGACGAGAACTGAACCGACGTGACCATTGTGGTCCAGAGAAAGTGTCACTCATAGTCGTCCAGTGTCACTGATAATTACACTGACACTATGAAAATGTCACACATAAGCAATCTGAAAACTTGGCAGATATGGTTACTAAGCAGCTCAATTCCCACTGGTTCATGCAAGAGCTGCCGATCTGCTCCCTGTAATCATTCCATGTAGCATGGCAGCACTGTGGATGCTTGAATCGTCAAGCAGTAATGCAGCAGTTTCTTTTCCCATGCTCTCTTTGTTGCCGGGTGTAGGAGGCTGGACTGGCTTGTAGTGAGTACCAAGGGGTACTTGCACCTTGCACCAGGCCCAGTTATCCCTTATTAGTGTATAGGGTGTCTAGCAGCTTAGGCTGATAGATAATGGTAGCTTAGCAGAGCAGCTTAGGCTGAACTAGGAGACGTGTGAAGCTACTACAGTACCACTTAGTGTCATATGCACAACATCATAAGAAAACACAATACACAGTTATACTAAAAATAAAGGTACTTTATTTTTATGACAATATGCCAAAGTATCTCAGAGTGTACCCTCAGTGAGAGGATAGGAAATATACACAAGATATATATACACAATAGCAAAAATATGCAGTATAGTCTTAGAAAACAGTGCAAACAATGTATAGTTACAATAGGATGCAATGGGGACACATAGGGATAGGGGCAACACAAACCATATACTCCAAAAGTGGAATGCGAACCACGAATGGACCCCAAACCTATGTGACCTTGTAGAGGGTCGCTGGGACTATTAGAAAATAGTGAGAGTTAGAAAAATAACCCTCCCCAAGACCCTGAAAAGTGAGTGCACAGTGCACTAAAGTTCCCCTAAGGACAAAGAAGTCGTGTTAGAGGAATAATGCAGGAAAGACACAAACCAACAATGCAACAACTGTGGATTTCCAATCTGGGGTACCTGTGGAACAAGGGGACCAAGTCCAAAAGTCACAAGCAAGTCGGAGATGGGCATGCCCAGGAAATGCCAGCTGTGGATGCAAAGAAGCTTCTACTGGACAGAAGAAGCTGAGGTTTCTGCAGGAAGGAAAAGGGCTAGAGACTTCCCCTTTGGTGGACGGATCCCTCTCGCCGTGTAGAGTTGTGCAGAAGTGTTTTCCTGCCGAAAGAACGCCAACAAGCCTTGCTAGCTGCAAATCGTGCGGTTAGCGTTTTTGGACGCTGCTGTGGCCCAAGAAGGACCAGGATGTCGCAAATTGCGCCAGGAGGTAGAGGGGACGTCGAGCAAGACAAGGAGCCCTCTCAGCAGCAGGTAGCACCCGGAGAAGTGCCAGAAACAGGCACTACGAGGATGCATGAAACGGTGCTCACCCGAAGTTACACAAAGGAGTCCCACGTCGCCGGAGACCAACTTAGAAAGTCGTGCAATGCAGGTTAGAGTGCCGTGGACCCAGGCTTGGCTGTGCACGAAGGATTTCCGCCGGTAGTGCACAGGGGCCGGAGTAGCTGCAAAAGTCGCGGTTCTCAGCAATGCAGTCTAGCGAAGTGAGGCAAGGACTTACCTCCACCAAACTTGGACTGAAGAGTCACTGGACTGTGGGGGCCACTTGGACAGAGTTGCTGGATTCGAGGGACCTCGCTCGTCGTGCTGAGAGGAGACCCAAGGGACCGGTAATGCAGCTTTTTGGTGCCTGCGGTTGCAGGGGGAAGATTCCGTCGACCCACGGGAGATTTCTTCAGAGCTTCTAGTGCAGAGAGGAGGCAGACTACCCCCACAGCATGCACCACCAGGAAAACAGTCGAGAAGGCGGAAGGATCAGCGTTACAGAGTTGCAGTAGTCGTCTTTGCTACTATGTTGCAGTTTTGCAGGCTTCCAGCGCGGTCAGCAGTCGATTCCTTGGCAGAAGGTGAAGAGAGAGATGCAGAGGAACTCTGATGAGCTCTTGCATTCGTTATCTAAAGTTTCCCCAGAGACAGAGACCCTAAATAGCCAGAAAAGAGGGTTTGGCTACCTAGGAGAGAGGATAGGCTACTAACACCTGAAGGAGCCTATCAGAAGGAGTCTCTGACGTCACCTGGTGGCACTGGCCACTCAGAGCAGTCCAGTGTGCCAGCAGCACCTCTGTTTCCAAGATGGCAGAGGTCTGGAGCACACTGGAGGAGCTCTGGACACCTCCCAGGGGAGGTGCAGGTCAGGGGAGTGGTCACTCCCCTTTCCTTTGTCCAGTTTCACACCAGAGCAGGGCTAAGGGGTCCCCTGAACCGGTGTAGACTGGCTTATGCAGAATTGGGCACATCTGTGCCCAAGAAAGCATTTCCAGAGGCTGGGGGAGGCTACTCCTCCCCTGTCTTCACACCATTTTCCAAAGGGAGAGGATGTAACACCCTCTCTCAGAGGAAGTTCTTTGTTCTGCCATCCTGGGCCAGGCCTGGCTGGACCCCAGGAGGGCAGATGCCTGTCTGAGGGGTTGGCAGCAGCAGCAGCTGCAGTGAAAACCGAGGAAAGGCAGTTTGGCAGTACCAGGGTCTGTGCTACAGACCACTGGGATCATGGGATTGTGCCAACTATGCCAGGATGGTATAGAGGGGGCAATTCCATGATCATAGACATGTTACATATAGGTAGTGACCTATATGTAGTGCACGCGTGTAATGGTGTTCCCGCACTCACAAAGTCCGGGGAATTGGCCCTGAACAATGTGGGGGCACCTTGGCTAGTGCCAGGGTGCCCTCACACTAAGTAACTTTGCACCTAACCTTTACCAGGTAAAGGTTAGACATATAGGTGACTTATAAGTTACTTAAGTGCAGTGTAAAATGGATGTGAAATAACGTGGACGTTATTTCACTCAGGCTGCAGTGGCAGGCCTGTGTAAGAATTGTCAGAGCTCCCTATGGGTGGCAAAAGAAATGCTGCCGCCCATAGGGATCTCCTGGAACCCCAATACCCTGGGTACCTCAGTACCATATACTAGGGAATTATAAGGGTGTTCCAGTAAGCCAATGTAAATTGGTAAAATTGGTCACTAGCCTGTTAGTGACAATTTGGAAAGAAATGAGAGAGCATAACCACTGAGGTTCTGATTACCAGAGCCTCAGTGAGACAGTTAGTCACTACACAGGTAACACATTCAGGCACACTTATGAGCACTGGGGCCCTGGGTTACCAGGGTCCCAGTGACACATACAACTAAAACAACATATATACAGTGAAAAATGGGGGTAACATGCCAGGCAAGATGGTACTTTCCTACACAACCCCCCCCCAAACGAAGGACAATAAGACTAGCCATGACCTGATGAGTCTTCATTGTCTAAGTGGAAATATCTGGAGAGTCCATCTGCATTGGAGTGGCTACTCCCAGGTCTATGTTCCACTGTATAGTCCATTCCCTGCAGGGATATGGACCACCTCAACAATTTAGGATTTTCACCTTTCATTTGTTTTAGCCAAAGTAGAGGTTTGTGGTCTGTCTGAACAATGAAGTGAGTGCCAAACAGGTATGGCCTCAACTTCTTCAGAGCCCAGACCACAGCAAAGGCCTCCCTCTCTATGGCAGACCAACGCTTTTCTCTAGGGGTCAACCTCCTACTAATAAAAGCAACAGGTTGATCCTGGCCCTCAGAATTAAGTTGTGATAGGACTGCCCCTACTCCTAATTCAGATGCATCAGTTTGGACATAGAGGGCCTTATTTATACTTTTTGGTGCAAAACTGCACTAAGGCAGTTTTGCCCCAAAAAGTTTTGCACCGGCTTGCACCATTGTTTAGCACCAGCTGGGCACCATATTTATGGAATGGTGCAAGCCGGTGCAAAGGGTAGGCTAGCTTAAAAAAAAATGACGTTAGGCAGTTTTGAGTCAAAATAAATGATTCTGACCAGATTAACATCATTTTTTGATGCTAAGGGGCATATTTATACTCTGTTTGCACTGAATTAGTGTCATTTTTTTTTACTCTAATTCAGTGCAAAACTAACTCCATATTTATACTTTGGTGCTAGACCCGTCTAGCACCAAATTTATGGAGTTAAAGTCATTTTTTGGAAGTGGAAACCTACCTTGCCTTAATGAGATGCAAGGTAGGCGTTCCCGTGCAAAAAAATGACTCTATGGCCTTAACACCATATTTATACTCCCATGTAAAAATGGTGCAAGGGAGGGAGGAGGGGTCAAAAAATGGGGCAAAGTTTGCTTTGCCCCATTTTTTAAGACCTGGGTCAGGGCAGGTGTTAGGGGACCTGTGGCCCTATTTCCATGGTGGAACACCATGGAATAAGCCCAGAGGTGCCCTCCCTAGGCCCTAGGGGCACCCCCACCCACACTAGAGGGACTGCGAGGATGGGGGACCCCATCCCAGGTAAGTACAGGTAAGTGCATTTTATTTTTGAAAGTGCCATAGGGGGCCCTGAAATGGGCCCCCATACATGGCACTGGGTGCAATGGCCATGCCCAGGGGAACCCTGTCCTCTGTGCTGGCCACTGGGGTGGTGGACATGACTCCTGCCTTTTCTAAGGCAGGAGTCATGTGGCATGGTAGGTTTAGCACCATAAAATGACGCTAATCTGGTTAGAGTCATTTTTTTTTTACTCTAACCTGCCTAAAGCCATTTTTTGGTGCTAAACCCTCTTCTTCCATACTGCCAGCCCCACCCGACTAAAGTCATTTTTTTAAACTCTAGCCTACCCTTTGCACCGGCTTGCACCATTCCATCAATATGGTGCCCGGCTGGTGCACAGAAATGGTGCAAGCCGGTGCTAAACTTTTTGGTGCAAAACTGAGTTAGTGCAGTTTTGCAGCAAAAAGTATAAATAAGGGCCAATATTTTGTAAGTTTGCGCCACTTTTGTGTCATAAAATGACGTTAATGCGGTGCAAAAAAAGTTTAAATCAGGGCCTTGGTGCTAGATGGGTCTAGCACCAAAGTATAAATATGGAGTTAGTTTTGCACCGAATTAGAGTAAAAAAAAATGACACTAATTCGGTGCAAACAGAGTATAAATATGCCGCAGAGTATAAATATGCCCCTAAATATGGCGTTAAGGCCATAGAGTCATTTTTTGCACGGGAACGCCTACCTTGCATCTCATTAAGGCAAAGTAGGTCTCCACTTTCAAAAAATGACTTTAACTCCATAAATTTGGTGCTAGAGGGATCTAGCACCAAAGTATAAATATGGAGTTAGTTTTGCACCGAATTAGAGTAAAAAAAAATGACACTAATTCGGTGCAAACAGAGTATAAATATGCCCCAGAATTTTTTAGAGTAACAAGGGCTTTTCAGGACAGGTGCAGAGCACATGGCCTGCTTCAGCTCCTCAAAAGCTTTCTGACAGTTTGCTTTCCATAATACCTTTTTAGGCATTTTCTTGGATGTGAGGTCATTAAGAGGGGCTGCAATGGAGCCATAGTTCTTAATGAACCTCCTGTAATACCCAGCGAGGCCTAGGAAGGCTCTCACCTGAGTCTGAGTGGTATGGGGAACCCAATCAATAATTGTTTGGATTTTCCCCTGAAGTGGTGCAATCTGTTCCCCACCAACAAGGTGTCCCCGATAAACCACATTACCCTGCCATATCTGGCACTTTGAAGCCTTGATAGTGAGGCCTGCCTTTTGTAGGGCCTCCAAAACTTTCCATAGGTGGACCAGGTGATCATCGCAGATGGAGCTAAAGACAGCTATATCGTCCAAATATGCTGCACTGAAAGCCTCCAGCCCTTGCAGGACTGTGTTCACCAACCTTTGAAAAGTGGCAGGTGCATTTTTCAAACCAAAAGGCATTACTGTAAATTGGTAATGGCCTCCAATGGTTGAAAATGCAGTTTTAGGTTTAGCATCTTCTGACAATTTGATCTGCCAATACCCTGCAGTCAAATCAAAAGTGCTTAGATACTTGGCAGATGCCAGTGTATCTATGAGCTCATCTGCCCTGGGTATAGGGTGAGCATCAGTTTTGGTTACCAGGTTGAGACCGCTATAGTCTACACAAAACCACATTTCCTTCTTTCCATCTTTGGAATGGGGTTTTGGTACAAGTACCACAGGAGAAGCCCATGGACTTTCAGAGTGCTCAACCACTCCTAGTTCTAACATTTTCTGCACCTCTTGATTTATGCAGTCCCTGACATGGTCAGGCTGCCTATAGATCTTACTTTTGACAGGTAAACTGTCTCCAGTATCTATAGTGTGCTCACACCAAGAAGTGGTACCTGGCACAGTAGAGAAGAGTTCAGAGAATTGATCTAGGAGATTTATGCAATGGTCTTTCTGCTCAGCAATAAGACAATCAGCCAAAACTACACCTTCCACAAGAGCATCTTGTTCTGTGGAAGAGAAGAGATCAGGTAGAGGATCACTGTCTTCTTCCTGTCCCTCATCAGTTGCCATGAGCAGGGTGAGATCAGCCCTGTCATAGTAGGGTTTCAGGCGGTTTACATGGAGTACCCTAAGGGGACTCCTTGCAGTGCCTAAGTCAACTAAATAGGTGACTTCACCCTTTTTCTCAACAATTGTGTGGGGACCACTCCATTTATCTTGGAGTGCTCTTGGGGCCACAGGCTCCAAGACCCACACTTTCTGCCCTGGTTTGTACTGAACCAAAACAGCCTTCTGATCATGCCATTGCTTCTGGAGCTCTTGGCTGGCCTGAAGGTTTTTACTGGCCTTTTTCATATACTCAGCCATCCTTGATCTGAGGCCAAGTACATAATCCACAATATCTTGCTTTGGAGCTTTTAAAGGTTGTTCCCAACCCTCCTTGACAAGTGTTAGTGGACCCCTAACAGGGTGACCAAAGAGGAGTTCAAAGGGGATGAAGCCCACTCCTTTCTGGGCTACCTCCCTGTAGGCAAAAAGAAGGCATGGTAACAGGATATCCCATCTCCTACGGAGTTTTTCAGGGAGGCCCATAATCATGCCTTTGAGAGTTTTAATAAATCTCTCCACCAGTCCATTTGTTTGTGGATGATAGGGTGTAGTGAACTTGTAAGTTACACCACACTCCTTCCACATGGCCTTTAAGTATGCAGACATGAAATTGCTTCCCCTGTCTGATACTACTTCCTTTGGGAAGCCCACCCTGGAAAATATTCCCAGGAGGGCCTTTGCCACTGCAGGTGCTGTAGTGGTCCTTAAAGGAATTGCTTCAGGATATCTTGTGGCATGGTCCACTACCACCAAGATAAACCTATTGCCTGAAGCAATAGGAGGGTCAAGGGGGCCAACTATGTCAATCCCTACCCTTTCAAAGGGAACCCCAACCACAGGCAGTGGAATAAGGGGTGCCTTTGGAGTGCCACCTGTCTTGCCAATGGCTTGACAGGTTTCACAGGACTTACAAAAATCTTTTGTGTCCTCAGACATCCTAGGCCAATGAAACAAGGGGACAAGTCTGTCCCAAGTTTTCATTTGTCCCAGGTGTCCAGCTAGGGGAATGTCGTGGGCTAGAGTTAGGAGGAACTTTCTGTACTCCTGAGGAATCACTAATCTCCTGGCAGCTCCAGGTTTAGGATCCCTATGCTCAGTGTACAAGAGGTTGTCCTCCCAGTAAACTCTGTGAGAGTCACTGACATCCCCATTAGCCTGTTTGACAGCTTGCTGTCTTAGACCCTCTAATGTGGGACAGGTTTGCTGTGCCACACTCAGCTCCTCCCTGGCAGGCCCCCCTTCACCCAAAAGCTCAGCAGTGTCTGCTTCAAGCTCCTCTGGTGTAGGTTCTGCACAGGGAGGGAATTCTTCTTCCTCAGAAGTTGAATCCACTGTAGAGGGAGGGATAGTAGGAAGTGGTTTGCTTCTACTAGCCCTAGCTTTAGGGAGCACTTGGTCCATTGTTCCAGGATCCAAGCTTCCCTGTCCTTTTTGCTTTTTGGCCTGAGCCCTGGTTAAAGCAAAAATATGCCCTGGGATGCCCAGCATTGCTGCATGGGCCTCCAACTCCACATCTGACCAAGCTGATGTCTCCAAATCATTTCCTAGTAGACAGTCTACAGGTAAATCTGTGGCTATCACAACTTTCTTTGGACCAGTAACCCCCCCCCCCCCCCCAGTTGAGATTTACAACAGCCATGGGGTGGCTAAGTGTGTTGTTGTGAGCATCGGTTACTTGGTACTGGTGACCAAGTAGGTGTTGTTCAGGGTGGACCAGTTTCTCTATGACCATAGTCACACTGGCTCCAGTGTCCCTGTAGGCCTGAACCTCAACACCATTTATTAGGGGTAGCTGCTTGTACTTATCCATATTAAGGGGACAAGCAACTAAGGTGGCTAAATCAATAGCCCCCTCAGAGACTAACACAGCCTCTGTGGCCTCCCTAACAAGGCCAACCCCAACTAAGTTACCAATAGTGAGCCCAGCTACTCCCTTGGATTGGCTATTAGTAGGCTTGCTCCCACCACCACTGCTATTAGTAGGGACACTAGGGGTAGCAGTAGGGGTTGTAGTGGTAGGAGGCTTGGTGCTTTTCTTTGGACAACTGGGATCTGTTGTCCAATGGCCTTTTACTTTACATAAATAGCACCATGGTTTCTTTTCTTTGTTTTGATTAAAGGAGGATTTGGACCCACCACCCCCACCAGAGTGTTTTTGTGGGCCTGATGAAGACTCATTTTTAGATTTGTCCCCACCCTTGTCAGAAGACTTACCATCCTTCTTTTTGTTGCCATCTTTGTCACCCCCTGTATGAACTTTTCTGTTCACCCTTGTTCTGACCCATTTGTCTGCCTTCTTTCCCAATTCTTGGGGAGAGGTCAGATCAGAGTCCACCAAGTACTGGTGCAACAAATCAGACACACAATTATTAAGAATATGCTCTCTCAGGATCAAGTTATACAGGCTGTCATAATCAGTAACTTTACTGCCATGTAACCACCCCTCCAAGGCCTTCACTGAATGGTCAATTAAATCAACCCAGTCTTGTGAAGACTCCTTTTTGGTCTCTCTGAACTTTATCCTGTATTGTTCAGTGGTTAAGCCATAACCATCCAGGAGTGCATTCTTAAGAACTGTAAAATTATTGGCATCACTTTCTTTCACAGTAAGGAGCCTATACCTACCTTTTCCACTTAATGATAGCCATAGGATAGCAGCCCACTGCCTTTGAGGGACATCCTGTACAACACAGGCCCTCTCAAGTGCAGCAAACCACTTGTTAATGTCATCCCCCTCCTTATAAGGGGGAACTATCTTATGCAGATTCCTGGAATCATGCTCTTTTGCAGGATGACTATGGGGAATACTGCTGCTGCCACCATGGGTTTCTAAACCCAGTTTCTGTCTCCCCTCTACTTCTAAAGTCTGTCTATCCAAATCCAGCTGTTGCTTCTTGAGCTTCAGTCTGGTTTGTTCCACTCTCAATCTATTGAGCTCCCTTTCTAACAATCTGTCATCAGGGTGGGTGGGAGGGACATGCCTTGAAACAGAAGTATGGTGAGAATGGACAGAAGGAGACCTGTCCCTTACAGAGGGCACTCTAACAGCTTGGCTAACAGAAACATCAGTACCACTGTGGTGTGAATAAATGCTTTTGCTATGATGTGAGACAACACTATTTGTATGGTGTGGCTCTTCATCATTACCAACTATGCTAGACTGTCTAGTAATGGGCAGGCTAGGAAGTTTCTTTCCTGAATCTTTTCCTGGGGGAGTCCCTGGATCAGATTGGGAACCATTAGCTACTTTCTCAACAGATGGGGCACTTCTAGCCTTATCCTGTTCTCTAAGCATGTTAAGTAACAATTCCAAGGAAGGATTCTTCCCTACACTCAAACCTCTCTCTATGCAGAGACTCCTTGCTCCTTTCCAGCTAAGGTGATCATATGCAAGTTTGGACAGATCAACATTTTGGCCTGTGCCAGACATTTTTAGAGAGACTTAAAGTGGTAGAAAAAGAGAAAAAAGTTTGTCAGAGCTTTTAGAAAGACAGAGAAAAAAAACTTTTAAAACTTTTTAGAACTTTTTTGAAAGTTAGAAGTACTTTTCTGCACTTAGAAAAGAGTGAAAAGAGGAAATGCAAAACATTTTGGCTATGTGTATATACACTGAACTTGTTTTGTATATTTTTCTCTTATGAAAAGTACAAAGACAAGAGTGGTAAGTAGTCTCAAAGCACTTATCCCACCGCTGCACAACCAATGTAGGAGGCTGGACTGGCTTGTAGTGAGTACCAAGGGGTACTTGCACCTTGCACCAGGCCCAGTTATCCCTTATTAGTGTATAGGGTGTCTAGCAGCTTAGGCTGATAGATAATGGTAGCTTAGCAGAGCAGCTTAGGCTGAACTAGGAGACGTGTGAAGCTACTACAGTACCACTTAGTGTCATATGCACAATATCATAAGAAAACACAATACACAGTTATACTAAAAATAAAGGTACTTTATTTTTATGACAATTTGCCAAAGTATCTTAGAGTGTACCCTCAGTGAGAGGATAGGAAATATACACAAGATATATATACACAATAGCAAAAATATGCAGTATAGTCTTAGAAAACAGTGCAAACAATGTATAGTTACAATAGGATGCAATGGGGACACATAGGGATAGGGGCAACACAAACTATATACTCCAAAAGTGGAATGCGAACCACGAATGGACCCCAAACCTATGTGACCTTGTAGAGGGTCGCTGGGACTATTAGAAAATAGTGAGAGTTAGAAAAATAACCCTCCCCAAGACCCTGAAAAGTGAGTGCACAGTGCACTAAAGTTCCCCTAAGGACAAAGAAGTCGTGTTAGAGGAATAATGCAGGAAAGACACAAACCAACAATGCAACAACAATGGATTTCCAATCTAGGGTACCTGTGGAACAAGGGGACCAAGTCCAAAAGTCACAAGCAAGTCGGAGATGGGCATATGCCCAGGAAATGCCAGCTGTGGATGTAAAGAAGCTTCTACTGGACAGAAGAAGCTGAGGTTTCTGCAAGAACGAAAAGGGCTAGAGACTTCCCCTTTGGTGGACGGATCCCTCTCGCCGTGTAGAGTCGTGCAAAAGTGTTTTTCCGCCGAAAAAACGCCAACAAGCCTTGCTAGCTGCAAATCGTGCGGTTAGCGTTTTTGGACGGTGCTGTAGCCCAGGAAGGACCAGAATGTCGCAAATTGCGCCAGGAGGTAGAGGGGACGTCGAGCAAGACAAGGAGCCCTCTCAGCAGCAGGTAGCTCCCGGAGAAGTGCCAGAAACAGGCACTACGAGGATGCGTGAAACAGTGCTCACCCTACACAAAGGAGTCCCACGTCGCCGGAGACCAACTTAGAAATTCGTGCAATGCAGGTTAGAGTGCTGTGGACCCAGGCTTGGCTGTGCACGAAGGATTTCCACCGGAAGTGCATAGGGGCCGGAGTAGCTGCAAAAGTCGCAGTTCCCAGCAATGCAGTCTAGCGAGGTGAGGCAAGGACTTACCTCCACCAAACTTGGACTGAAGAGTCACTGGACTGTGGGGGCCACTTGGACAGAGTTGCTGGATTCGAGGGACCTCGCTCGTCGTGCTGAGAGGAGACCCAAGGGACCGGTAATGCAGCTTTTTGGTGCCTGCGGTTGCAGGGGGAAGATTCCGTCGACCCACGGGAGATTTCTTCGGAGCTTCTAGTGCAGAGAGGAGGCAGACTACCCCCACAGCATGCACCACCAGGAAAACAGTCGAGAAGGCGGCAGGATCAGCGTTACAGAGTTGCAGTAGTCGTCTTTGCTACTATGTTGCAGTTTTGCAGGCTTCCAGCGCGGTCAGCAGTCGATTCCTTGGCAGAAGGTGAAGAGAGAGATGCAGAGGAACTCGGATGAGCTCTTGCATTCGTTATCTAAAGTTTCCCCAGAGACAGAGACCCTAAATAGCCAGAAAAGAGGGTTTGGCTACCTAGGAGAGAGGATAGGCTACTAACACCTGAAGGAGCCTATCAGAAGGAGTCTCTGACGTCACCTGGTGGCACTGGCCACTCAGAGCAGTCCAGTGTGCCAGCAGCACCTCTGTTTCCAAGATGGCAGAGGTCTGGAGCACACTGGAGGAGCTCTGGACACCTCCCAGGGGAGGTGCAGGTCAAGGGAGTGGTCACTCCCCTTTCCTTTGTCCAGTTTCGCGCCAGAGCAGGGCTAAGGGGTCCCCTGAACCGGTGTAGACTGGCTTATGCAGAATTGGGCACATCTGTGCCCAAGAAAGCATTTCCAGAGGCTGGGGGAGGCTACTCCTCCCCTGCCTTCACACCATTTTCCAAAGGGAGAGGGTGTAACACCCTCTCTCAGAGGAAGTTCTTTGTTCTGCCATCCTGGGCCAGGCCTGGCTGGACCCCAGGAGGGCAGATGCCTGTCTGAGGGGTTGGCAGCAGCAGCAGCTGCAGTGAAACCCCCGGAAAGGCAGTTTGGCAGTACCAGGGTCTGTGCTACAGACCACTGGGATCATGGGATTGTGCCAACTATGCCAGGATGGTATAGAGGGGGCAATTCCATGATCATAGACATGTTACATGGCCATATTCGGAGTTACCATTGTGAAGCTACACATAGGTATTGACCTATATGTAGTGCACGCGTGTAATGGTGTCCCCGCACTCACAAAGTCTGGGGAATTGGCCCTGAACAATGTGGGGGCACCTTGGCTAGTGCCAGGGTGCCCTCACACTAAGTAACTTTGCACCCAACCTTTACCAGGTAAAGGTTAGACATATAGGTGACTTATAAGTTACTTAAGTGCAGTGTAAAATGGCTGTGAAATAACGTGGACGTTATTTCACTCAGGCTGCAGTGGCAGGCCTGTGTAAGAATTGTCAGAGCTCCCTATGGGTGGCAAAAGAAATGCTGCCATCCATAGGGATCTCCTGGAACCCCAATACCCTGGGTACCTCAGTACCATATACTAGGGAATTATAAGGGTGTTCCAGTAAGCCAATGTAAATTGGTGAAATTGGTCACTAGCCTGTTAGTGACAATTTGTAAAGAGGGAGCATAACCACTGAGGTTCTGGTTAGCAGAGCCTCAGTGAGACAGTTAGTCACTACACAGGTAACACATTCAGGCACACTTATGAGCACTGGGGCCCTGGGTTACCAGGGTCCCAGTGACACATACAACTAAAACAACATATATACAGTGAAAAATGGGGGTAACATGCCAGGTAAGATGGTACTTTCCTACACCGGGGAGACGGCTCCATCAAGTCGCTCCCCATGTCGTCAAGCCGCCAGTGGTGCTGCTTCCTCTTTTCTTTTTCCTCCCACGGCTGTGCCCCTTAAAATTTAATGCAGCCATTGTGGGCCGCAGGGGCACTCTGTTCAAGCACGGGGAAGGGGGTTTGGAGAAGCGTACGGGTCGGCACTCTGCTCCCGACTTACCGCCTCTCTCCTCCGTATACAGCGCCTGGTGTGCTGCTGTTTCTTCCTCTAGCTGCACTGGCGCAGTTAAACTACAAATGGCACCGTGAAACTACAAAACTAGTGAAACTACAAATCCCAGCATGCTTTATGGCATGGCAGGAGCTGTAGTATGACATGATTCAAGCTAAAAACTTTCACTCTGGGGCCTCAAACTGTGCAGTGCAACCAAATGTCCTCTTGCTAGCAGGAAGAGTTCCAACTAGTCTTATATTTGAGCCATTCATGCATGCTGAAACTTGTAGGCCCAAGTTTGTAATGGGAAAATGTAAACTACTTGTCCCAGCATGCACAAGATGTTGGCTGAAAAAATTATAATGGCTGGACATGACATGCATAACTCTCTGGTCTTTGCTGTGATTCTATGAGTCGTGCACAACCAAAAACCCCCACCCTGGGATCAATGTCTGGTTACTTACCAGTAAACCTCAGTATCCTTAGCCCCTCTTGTCCTCGTCACAATCATTATATAAGAGATGGCTGCCCCTCTTTCAGGAGGAAGAAACAGGAAGTACATCACAGCTCCGCCCACTCTCTGGGCTCCATAAAGGTAATTTCACCCAAAGTATTTCCTGTCACACCAAGCCCATAAGGCTTACAGGGAGGCGGGCAGGTTGTACTGACTGCAATGAGAAAAAAGACCAGGGGTGGAGCTTCAGCGAGGTGTTTGGGTTTTACACCCCCCAATAAAAGCATTATATATTCAGTAGTTGGGTACAGCTGCTCTCACTTGGGTATGGTGAGGTGTCTGTCGGATTTCACAAGGCGTTACTCTACACACAGACAAAAAGGCACACACTCACTCCCTCTGCCTGTTTCCAAAGTCTTCAAAGATGTTGGTAATTTTACCAAACATTTTATTTTCTCTCACTTAGTACCCCACCAATCCATGTTCTTTTCCCTTGCCGCTGGCCCTAAAGACCCTCTAATGCACCCTGCTTGTCTATGGTGCATGTTAACAAGATGTTCCAGAGAGATTGTTGGGAAATCTTGATGATCAAGCTGCGCCCTCTACAAACGCGACCTAGAATAATGAAGTTTACTGGTAAGTAACCAGGCATTATCCTCGTCTCAGTCATTAGAAAAAGAGACCCACCAAAGCCAACGGGGCTTACAAAGGAAGCAAGAATCTGATACTTCAAATGTTCACCAAATATGCACCATCTTTAATTTGTGTATAAACTGAATTTAAATCCACCACCGCCTGTGTATTATAACCAAAGAGAATTGATCAGCACCGACATTGTCAGTTCTGTAGCGCTTTGCAAAAGTGTCAACAGAGGCCCACGTAGCAGCTCGACAGATCTCTGTCAGAGGAACAACATGAATCTCTACCCAGGATGCAGCAGCTCCTCTCCTAGACCTGCTGGGACTGCAGTGTCTGCCAAAGAGCAGGTATTCACAACAGAGGATCATATCCTCCTGTTTATACCCTTATTAGAAGCCCTTTGTCCTCGATCAGTACCCCTAAATGCAATGCACAAATGGTGAGACTTCATAAATGTCTGTGAATGTTCTGGACTGACAAACTATCTCTTCATTGTGCACCAGATGAAATAGCTGTTCTTTTCTAGAAGAAGGAGATAAATCATAGAGACTTAGGGCCTGCTTTAGATCTGGCGGACAAGTTACTCAGTCACAATGGTGAGGGATGTCCCATCTGCCGAAATATAAATCCCATTATATCCTATGGGATTTATATGTCGGCGTACTGGATATCCATCAGCATTATGACGGAGTAACTCAGCCACCAACCTCTAAATTAGGCCCTGGCTCTTGTGTCCCATAGATCCTAGAGTCACCCTCCGGAAGAAAATCTGGGTTAGGTTTGTGAATAACACCATCATTCAGCGCAGCGAAACATGGAGGTTTGTACAAAAAAAGCCCCCAATTTTCTAATACTTCTGATAGATGTGACTGGCTCTAGAAATGCCACTTTCATAAATAAGTATTTCAAATTTATAGAAAATAAAGGTTCAGAAGTTTCCCCCTGAAACAATTTCAATAATAGAGGGAGGTCCCAAGAAGGAAGAACAGGATGAACCACTGGTCCTGAGGTTGAGAAGCTTCACAGTAATCTCCAAACCAGACCCTCATCCTTGTCGAGCCCCCCAAGGGTTCAGAATGCCGTAACATCTACCAACTGATCTGTTACAGAGGGGACAGCAAGTTACTGTGAAACCCATCCTGTAAGAACTGAACAATAACAGCAAAATTACATTCAACTAGAGAAAAAGGCCCTCATTATGAACACGTGTTCATGCTTGCGGTCAAAACACTGACCGCCAGCGTCCCCGGATCCCCGCCGGCCGTATTATGAACATTCCTGTGGGCCGGCGGGCGGAAACATTGTTTCCACCTGCCGGCCCACAGGAAGGCTTGGCCGGGACATTGACGGCGGCTCCACATGGAGACGCCGCCAATGCCTCTGTGCGGCGGGTGCAGCTGCACCCGTCGCGCAGATCACTTCCCGATGGGGCACTGCACCAGGGCCCCTGCACTGCTTATGCTAAGTGCATGGGCAGTGCAGGGGCCCCCAGGGGTGCCCCGCTGCCCTGTCGGATAATGTTTCCGACCGCCGCCAGGCTGCTTGACGGAGGCAGCCTGTCGGTGAGTGAGGGCTGCCGATGGCGGCCCTCATGGGTAACATTATATGGCAGTGTGGCCTGCCATGCCGGCTGGCGGTTTTACCCACCACCGCCGGCATGGCGGGCCACACCACCCCTTTCATAATGAGGGCCAAAGACCTAGAAAACGCCAAAGAGAATAAGGGGTAACAGCAAAGTGATCTGAAAGCACTTTCTCTGAAACCCAATCTGCTCAACTTGAAACCGAGAACGTTTTGATGGAGAAATTCATCCCCATGCAAGAAAAGGAACTGTTGAAAGAAGTATTCTTCAAGAAGGAGCCAGAACCATGAATTTTACTTTCAGAAACCAGATTCCTTGAGACCAGAAGGGAAGGCCAGTTATTATTTCCTTATCTTTCCTTAAGGTATAGGAGGAATGAGTGAAATAAATATTTTCCAAGGAGAAGCTAGAGCCAGGGACTTAACCAGCGGAAACCAGATTCTGCAAGGCCGCTGCCTCTTTCTGGACCCTTAAGGGGTAAGAGGAAAAGGAGGAGTGGTGAGGGGGTGTTGAGGCCATGGTATCGACAGGAAGTCCACTCCTAAGGTTTCTTGTTCAGAAAGTTGAGAAAAGAACCTCCAAAGTTGTGTGTGTTCTAGGGAACCGAACAGTTCTAGAAAAGATTCCTCGAATTGCTGACATATTGGAGAAAACACCCAGAGAGTTAAGGAGAGGTCTTGAGATGACAGACTCTGCTCAGTCTCTCAGCTGTCATATTGTCCTTTCTGCTGATGTGCATCTCCTTTGAGGACAGAAGATGTGTCTCTTCCCATGCTCCAATCTTCAGTGCGATTAGACTTAGGGCATAGATTGAGTCTCTTCTTGTCTATTGATGGAAGAGATTGATACAGAATTGTCATTTCTTACAAGGACATGATGTTGAACCAGGCAGGGTCTGAAGTGCAGCAATCCAAGATGTGTCATCATCAGTTCTCTTCACTTCCAAGAAATCTGATCCTGGCCTTCATCTTCCACCGCCTCTGGATTGCCATGTCCAGTGATGTTCCTCCCCAACCTGCTGAGCTGACATCTGTTGTCACAATCTCTAAGGTTCCTTATTCTAATAGGAAACCCCTTATGTAGAGCGTGGGTGGCCATCCACCACTTTATGGATGCTTGAACCTGCAACGTTACTGGAACTTCCATCTCTAGTGACAACAAGTTAAAAGTCTGAGCTGGAACCTGGCTGAAGCCAACTTAAATACATATGATGCCATATGGCCTTGAGACTTTCACCACAGGTGAGCTATTGCTTTCCAAATCTACAAAGCCCATACCATTATTTGTTCAGAAGTGGGTCCCTAAAAAGTAATGTCTAACTGAAGGCCAGACTGGCCGTATCAGGCACCAGATGTTTTCCTGGGAGGGAGGGGCCTGGCTTTGGTCCTTGGGGACACTTTTGTAGATTGGGGGCTGGTTTATCACTAACTGTTGGCACTGTGTTTTGCAAATTGTTATTGGTTAAAAAGTACCCCTGCAGATTTCTTTTTATATCCAGAAATCTTCAGACAACAATAAAAATGTCAAGATAACTCCTATGATTAATGTTCTAGCTGGTGACGGATCACATTTTTGTCTAGTGGCAATTTTGACTCATCTAAAGTTGCACAGAGGGTTAACATGCCAGCTGCAAAGAATGTCTACCATGCAGATCACAGAACAGTATTTTATGTGCGTAGCTTATTGGGTGCTTTAGTCACAGACATCCTTTTGTTACTTGCAATTCATTAGTTACAATCGTAATACAGCACAGTGAGTTATGAACATCCATCAAAAAGCTGTGGAGTACTAGCGGGGGCGAGAGCTGGAGGGGAGCAGACCCCCGCCCTGCGGGAGCTCAGAAGCCGCAGCACCCTCAGGCAGCTCAAGTGCAGCGCCAAGACCAACAGTGACAGTGCAGGTCACCTCCAAGACGGAACCAGAAGTACAGCGCCCTACACACTTCCAGAGCGAGGCTTGACAGGCAGCACAGGTTTCCGCCTAGTGCACTGAGACTCAATTAAGGCAAAAGACGGCCATTTTTAATTATCTTTTTTTACAAAAGGGCGGGTGAGTGGTGCGTCGGTGAACTCCGCTCCGCCGCCAGATGGTGGAGTTTTTTTGCTAAACTCTGCACTCCGTTTGGAGCGCGGAGTGTTAAAACTCCATGGACTCCGCCAGCGGAGCGGAGTTCACCGCCCATTCCTATTGAACATACATGTGCATAGTCATACTAACACACACACATACATCCCAGCAATAAGCATTTTTTCCATTGCAGGTTCATATCAATTTACTAAAGCAGTGGTTATACATCTGTGTTTTACTAAGAGGGGCTGCAACTGTTTAGAAAATTAAATAGTTTTAGCAGATTATTAAAGACTATGGTGGTCATTACAACCCTGGCGGACGGTGTTAAAGCGGCGGTAAGACCGCCAACAGGCTGGCGGTAAAAAATTTGCAATTACGACCGTGGCGGAAACCGCCAACAAAGACAGACACTTTAACACTCCGACCACCACGGTGGTACAAACAAACAGCGCGGTGGTCACCGCCAACAGACAGGCGGGAGACAATGTACCGCCCAGACTATTATGACAGGCCAATCCGCCACCTTTTCTGGGGCGGATTCACCTCAGATAAAAACACGGCGGAAACAGGAATTCTGAAGGGAAAACGCTCACCTCTACACACCCCACGAGGAACGAGGACACCATGGACCCGGAACTCCAAATTCTACCTGCGATAGTCTTCCTGCTCTTCTACCAGGAGCATGAACGCCGGCGACGAAGACCACGGTGAGTACTGCACCTACGACACAGGGGAGGGAAAAAACAGGGACACACACACACGCAACACCCCCACCCTCACCCACTACAACACACACACTAATGCATATTAATACATCACAGTTACACCCCCCAAACCCCCCAGAAGAATGCAAAGACAATAGAAAATGAGTGTAACCATTTTAATATATTAAAATCAAGTATGCAAAAATATATATATACACCATTTACAAAATATATACCAAGCATAGTAGTCCAGGTAGTGCTCCAATTAAGTCTGTGGAACACTGGGCCCACAAGGTATGGGCGAGGCCCACACAAGATCCCCGAACATGACGGAGAGAACACTGCAGGGGCATCAGAGAGCAACTAAACAGGCACCTCAGGGGGAGGGAAAGGGAGGGCACCTCAGCCGGTTGAGTGCACAATGCCAAATCCACGAGGGGGCCACATGCACACTGTTCCATCCTGGAGAGTGTAAAGCCACAGTCTCTCAAGTCTCTACAGTGGGTGGGTTGCCCACTGTTCCATCCTGGGGAGTGCAAAGCCACAGTCTCTCAAGTCTCTACAGTGGGTGGGTTGCCCACTGTTCCATCCTGGGGAGTGCAAAGCCACAGTCTCTCAAGTCTATACAGTGGGTGGGTTGCCCACTGTTCCATCCTGGGGAGTGCAAAGCCACAGTCTCTCAAGTCTCTACAGTGGGTGGGTTGCCCACTGTTCCATCCTGGGGAGTGCAAAGCCACAGTCTCTCAAGTCTATACAGTGGGTGGCTTGCCCACTGTTCCACCCAGGGGAGTGCAAAGCCACAGTCTCTCAAGTCTCTACAGTGGGTGGGTTGCCCACTGTTCCATCCTGGGGAGTGCAAAGCCACAGTCTCTCAAGTCTATACAGTGGGTGGGTTGCCCACTGTTCCATCCTGGGGAGTGCAAAGGCACAGTCTATCAAGGCTCTACAGTGGGTGGCTTGCCCAATGTTCCATCCTGGGGAGTGCAAAGCCACAGTCTCTCAAGTCTATACAGTGGGTGGGTTGCCCACTGTTCCATCCTGGGGAGTGCAAAGCCACAGTCTCTCAAGTGGATAACAGTCTCCACTGGTTCTGGATGGGGCATATTGCCCAGAGTGCTTCATCCTGCTAAGGACAGAGGTAGCGGATGTATCTCTCCACTGGTTCTGGAGGGGGCATGGTGCCCTGAGTGCTTCATCCTGCTAAGGACAGAGGTAGTGGATGTATCTCTCCACTGGTTCTGGAGGGGGTATGGTGCCCAGAGTGCTTCATCCTGCTAAGGACAGAGGTAGTGGATGTATCTCTCCACTGGTTCTGGAGGGGGCCTTGTGCCCAGAGTACTTCATCCTGCCAAGGACAGAGGTAGTGGATGTGATTCTCCACTGGTTCTGGATGGGGCCTTGTGCCCAGGGTGCTTCATCCTGCCAAGGACAGAGGTAGTGGATGTATCTCTCCACTGGTTCTGGAGGGGGCCTTGTGCCCAGAGTGCTTCATCCTGCCAAGGACAGAGGTAGTGGATGTGATTCTCCACTGGTTCTGGAGGGGGCATGGTGCCCAGAGTGCTTCATCCTGCTAAGGACAGAGGTAGTGGATGTATCTCTCCACTGGTTCTGGAGGGGGCATGGTGCCCAGAGTGCTTCATCCTGCCAAGGACAGAGGTAGTGGATGTATCTCTCCACTGGTTCTGGAGGGGGCCTTGTGCCCAGAGTGCTTCATCCTGCCAAGGACTGAGGTAGTGGATGGATTTCTCCACTGGTTCTGGAGGGGGCATGGTGCCCAGAGTGCTTCATTCTCCCTGTGACGGACTCAGTAGCGTCAGTGCCCTTGGCACTCATGGGCCAGCGGTGCTTGAGACCACGGTGCCCTGTTCAGCGGTGCTTGAGACGGCGGTGCCCTGTTCAGCGGTGCTTGAGACGGCGGTGCCCTGTTCAGCGGTGCTTGAGATGGTGGTGCCCTGTTCAGCGGTGCTTGAGGCGGCGGTGCCCTGTTCAGCGGTGCTTGAGGCGGCGGTGCCCTGTTCAGCGGTGCTTGAGGCGGCGGTGCCCTGGTCAGCGGTGCTTGAGACGGCGGTCTTCATTGCAGGGTCTCAGCTGCTGGCGGACCTTCATGGCCCAGCGTGGCTTTTGCTGGCGGTCCTTCATGGCCAAGCAGGGCTTTTGCTGGCGGTCCTTCATGGCCCAGCGGGGCTTGTGCTGGTGGTCCTTCATGGCCCAGCGGGGCTTGTGCTGGCGGTCCTTCATGGCCCAGCGGGGCTGGCGCTTGCGGTGGCCTCCTGGGCAGGTGGGCTGGTGCTGGCTTCCTGGGCAGCTGGGCTGGGGCTGGCGGTGGCCTCCTGGGCTGCTGGGCTGGTGCTAGCGGTAGACTCCTGGGTAGCTGGGCTGGTGGTGGCTGCCCTGGTGGCCGGTGCACTCCAGATTCCGGTGACTACAGGCACCACTGGTCCTGGAGATGTTGTGGCTGAGGTGCTAGTTCGGGACCTATGAGACGGATGGGGTGGGGGAGGTGTGGGAAAGAAGTCAAGGTTGGACAGGAAAAGTTTTTTTGACACACTGGGACGGGTAGCTGGAGGGGGTTTGGGAGTGGAGGAAGAGGTTGTGGTTGTAGGAGGTGTTCTTTTGCTGACTTTGGGTGAAGGTGCATGCGCTGGAGGCTGTCGTGAGGTGGATGGCTGTTGGGTGGGTGTGTGCCTGCGTTTGTGTATCTTGGGAGGGGGTGTCACAGACACACTGGGAGAGGACACAGGGGACGTGTGAATGGTAGTGGGGGTGGTGACTGCACGTGAGCAGTGTGTGGTGGTGGGTGTGCTGGAGAGGGACGTAGTGGCTGTAGAGGTAGTGCATGTAGGTGTGAGTGTAGACGAGACAGGGATGGAGGAGGGAGACGAGGAGGAGGGGGACACAGTGGAGGCAGTGGATGTTGGTATGTCTGCATGTGTGTGATGCTTGCGTGAGAGCCTGTGGGATGTGTGGTGCTCATGTTTGCCTGAGCTTCCCTTGTGTGTTGACGTGTGTGCATGCTGGTCTGTAGGTGTGCTTGGGATAGGCTGAGGTACAGGGGATTGGGTCGGGGTGGAGGAAGTTGGAGGGGAGGCTAGACACAGGGACAATGGCTGCCATCAGTGCTGAGGCCAGAGTCTGAAAAGCTCGCTGAAGGGCCGCCTGACCAGAATGAATGCCCTCCAGGAATGCATTTGTTTGTTGCAACTGCCTTTCTACACCCTGGAATGCATTCAAAATGGTAGACTGCCCAACAGTGAGGGAGCTGAGGAGGTCAATGGCCTCCTCACTGAGGACAGCAGGGGTGACTGGGGCAGGGCCTGAGGTGCCTGGGGCGAAGGTGATGCCCACCCTCCCGGGTGAGCGGGCACGGGGCAATGGCTGAGGGGCTGCTGGGAGGGCGGTGCTGCAAGGGGGGGTGGCGGCTGTAACTGTAGATGGGGGTGGCACAGTTGTTGCCACCACCACAAGTGAGCTCCCATCAGAGGTCGAGTCCGTGTCACTGGTCTCAGCGCCTGCCCCCGCCGTGGAGCTCCCCTCGCCCTCCGTCCCACTGGTGAAGTCCGAGTCCGTAGTGTGGCCCTCCATGGCCTTTGTGGGATGCAGCCCCCTGGTGCTCCGGTGCCACTGCTCCTCTGCCTGATGATGCTATTGCACACAAGAACAAGGAGACCACAAAAAGGGGGGGACGACAGAAGAAAGACATGTTGAGTGCATGTATTACCGCTACTGTTGGCGGACACGACAGACACAGAAGCCCCCTGCACTACGCCGCGCTCTTGGGCTCCACTGTTCAATTCCTGGGACATGGCGTACAAGGCTATGGACGACATCTGCACACATAGATGACACAGGGGCATGACTAGGTGTAGTTGTCACTCTACAGAGGTGGGGTGGGGTGCCACATGGCCTGCCTTACGGAGGGACCGTGCCTACAGAACTCGCCCTGGCCTAGGTAAACCCACAGCCCACCTCCCCCACCCAGACCCCTCCACTGCATGCAAAGTCAGCAGAATGCAAGTGTACTCACCCCCTTGTGGCTGCTGTGATGCCCTCAAGCGCCCATCCAACTCCGGGTACGCCACCGCCAGGATTCTGAACATCAGGGGGGTCATGGTGCGACGGGCACCCCTCCCACGTTGGGAGGCCATCCCCAGCTGAGCCTCCGCCGTCTTCTTGCTCCAGCGGCAAATGTTCTCCCATCTTTTCCGGCAGTGGGTGCTCCGTCTGTGGTAGACCCCCAGGGTCCGGATGTCGTTGGCGATGGCACGCCAAATATGTTTTTTCTGGTGGGCGCTGACCTACATGATTTGTACAGGGGGAAGAGAAAGTTATTACCAACTGCACCGGCAAAGTGATTGGCCCCCATCCCCACCCTTGCCATGTGGCACATGCACTCACCGTCATTTCATGCACGCCGCACTCTCCCCCCTTCCTTCTTACATCCACCCCTCTCCACACAGGCATAGCCCATACATCATGCTCCCAGTGTACTTACCTGTTTGTCTGGAGGACCGTAGAGTAGCGTGTACTTGGGGAGGACCCCGTCCACAAGTTTCTCCAACTCCTCCGATGTGAAGGCAGGGGCCCTTTCCCCAGACACTCGAGCCATTGTCTCTTCCAGACCGAGGTCATAGCAGCGCTTGGAGTGTAGGTCCTCTCCTGTCAAAGATCAGGTATCGAGTGATTGAACAGATAGAAAATGGCGGTCACGTCTGCGGCGGTGCGTACCGTCACCGCCGGCGTACATCGTCATTGGCTCCTGGGACCCATAGGGTCCAATGTTAACCAATGCAGCATTGCGCCGCGGTCTTTGACCGCCTACCGCAACGGTGTACAATGCCAGCACAGTGCCAGCTAGTCAGTGGGAATGGTTGTCTGGGTCTGGGGTTATCCCTCCAGGTTAGTGTGTGTCTAACAGTTGTCCCTCGCCATTTGCAGGTGACTCTGGTTACCCCAACCTGTCATGGCTACTGACCCCAGTGAGGAATCCCAGGACAAGGGCAGATGAACGCTACAATGAGGCCCATGGACAAACTAGGAGGGTTATAGAGAGGACCTTCGGCCTCCTGAAGGCCAGGTTCAGGTGCCTCCATATGACAGGTGGATCCCTATTCTACTCACCAAAGAAGGTGTGCCAGATCATCGTGGCCTGCTGTATGCTTCACAACTTGGCTTTGCGACGACAGGTGCCCTTTCTGCAGGAGGATGGTCCAGATGGCAGTGTTGTTACAGCTGTGGAGCCTGTGGACACTGAAGACAAGGAAGCAGAGGAAGAAGACATGGACAACAGGGACTCAGTGATCCAGCAATATTTCCAGTGAAACACAGGTAAGAATACAAACCTGCCTATTACATGTACTTAAACACTACTGCCTCTCTACTGTCTGTCTTTTTCACCCAGTGTATGGTCATTGAGTTGTCACTTTCCCCTACGATTTCACAGATCTAGGTCCCACAGTGTGACATCTGCTTTGATTCCTCATGGACTAGAGCTGTGTGACATAGGTGTTGACATTACAAATGAAAGAGATTTTTGCCACAGTTATTGCTTATATAGTATTCCGAAATCACAGACAGACTCCAGATTGTTTTGTGCTTTAAGGGTGTTTATTTTAGTGCTCACAATTGGAGGGGGTAGCAAAATGGTGAGGGGTGATGGTGGAGGAATGTCCATGACAGAGTCCAGTCTATTAGTCTCACAGGTGCATTGCCCAAATGGGCATAGGAAGTGGAGCTGGGGCAGTTTAAGGATGGACAGGGTGACAAAGTGGGACAGTAGGATGAGAATCAGGGTGGTCTCATTTCTTGGCGGGAGTCTTGGCATTGTTCTCTGTCTTGTTCCTGGATCTCAGGGACCGTTTACGAGGGGGTTCTCCCTCTGCAGGGGGTGGGGTGCTGGTGTGGCGGTCCTGTGGCGGTGCCTCCTGTCCACTAGCGCTGGCGGAGGTGGTGGGCAGTTCATCGTCCAGGCTAGTGTCAGGGGCCCCTTGTAGTGCCACAGTGTCCCTCCTGGTGTTGAGTACTTCATTCAGTACCCCTACGATGGTGCCCAGGGTGGAATTGATGGTTCTGAGTTCCTCCCTGAATATACCCATATCCCACATACTGTTCCTCCTGCAGGCGCTGGGTCTCCTGAAACTTGGCCAGTACCGTTGCCATCGTCTCCTGGGAGTGGTGGTAGGCTCCCATGATGGAGGAGAGGGCCTCGTGGAGAGTGGGTTCCCTGGGCCTGTCCGCCCCCTGTCGCACAGCAGCCCTCCCAGTTCCCCTGTGTTCCTGGGCCTCTGTCCCCTGGACCGTGTGCCCACTACCACTGCCCCCAGGTCCCTGTTGTTGTTGGGGTGGTGGGTTAGCCTGGGTTCCCTGTAGTGGTGGACACACTGCTGATTGACGTGTCCTGGGGACGGAGGTATGGGCCCGCTGGGTGGGTGCTGTGCTGGTGTTTCCAGAGGGGGGAAGCTCTGTAGTGGCCTGTGACTGGGTGTGGCGAACCGACTGTCCAGAGGTCCCCGATGGGCCGGGCTGGTCATCGAGATCCAGTTGGACAGAGGTGCTGTCATCACTGTGGGCCTCTTCTGTTGGTGGTGTGGATATGTGTGGACCCTCCTGTCCGGTGATGTTGGGTAGGGGTCCTGCAGGGGTATAAAGGCATGATTATTGCATCTCTGTGTGTCAAGGTGTGCAATGGGTGGGTGACCGTGTACCCCAGTGCTAGCATTCCTGTGTGGGACCTTGTGTGATGATGGTTTAGGAGGGTGTATGGGTTTGTGCAGTGGGCATGTTTTAGTGATGGGTGTCCATGCTTTGGTGTTGCATGCAGGGCTTGGTGTTGGGATGTGTGGTTTGTGATGTTGGGACATTTGTGAGGAGTAGGAGTGATGGGGGTGAGGGTGGGGGTATGTGCTGGCATGCAGGTAGGGTGGGGGATGTAATAGTAAAGCTTTGACTTACCAGAGTCCATTCCTCCACCTACTCCTGCAAGGCCCTCAGGATGCAGAATCGCCAAGACCTGCTCCTCCCATGTTGTTAGTTGTGGGGGAGCAGGTGGGGGTCCGCCGCCAGTCCGCTGAACCGGCAGGTGGTGTCTGGAGACCACGGAACTCACCTTCCCCCGTAGGTCGTTCCACCTCTTCCTGATGTCCTCCCGATTTCTTGGGTGTTGTCCCACTGCGTTGACCCTGTCCACTATTCTTCGCCATAGCTCCATCTTCCTTGCAATGGAGATGTGCTGCACCTGTGATCCGAATAGCTGTGGTTCTACCCAGACGATTTCCTCCACCATGACCCTTAGCTCCTCCTTCGAGAACCTGGGGTGTCATTGCCGTGCCATGGGGTGGTGTAGGTGATGTGTGTGGTGTTGTGTGAGGTGCGTGGAAGTTATGTGGGTGATGGTGTTGTGTGCCTGTGGATGCTAGTGTTGTTGATGGTGGTGTCTCTCTCTGGCTTTCGTTCGTGATTTGTGGTCGTAAGGGTTTGTGGGTGATGTGGGTGTGTGTTTTATATTGTATTGAGTGTGTGGGAGTGGTGTGTGTATGTGTATCAGGTGTGTGTATATCGAATTCTCCAATGTGGCTGTGTTTTGTATATGTGTGTGTATTTTGAGCGCGGCAGTGTGTACCGCCAAGGTTGAAAGACCGCCGCGTGGATTTGTGGGTCGTGATAGTGTGGGCGTATTTCTGTTGGCGTGATGGTGGAGGTTTTGTTATCTCCAGTTCATCACTGACCTTTGGTGTGGCAGACTTGTGTGGGTGTCTGAATTTTGGCAGATTCCGAACTGTGGGTCATAATAGCTGTGGCGGAATTCCGCGGCTGCGGCGGTGTGGTGGTGGTCTTCTGCACGGCGGTAAGTGGCTTTTACCGTCAATGTCATAATGAAGGCCTATATATCTAAAAAAGCAAAAGTGAAAATTTAAAAACGTTCTGTATATGTGAAGGAATTTGAAATTGGAGGTAACATTTTGTTTCAGGAAGAAAAAAGACAGTCACATGCTATAGTGTAACTTATCGCTTCATCTTTTAGAAATAAAATTACATTTTAGAAAGCTCCAACCTTACCATTAAAATTACAATTTCAATTTTGTAGTCAATTACTTAAATACAATATTTAAAAATGTGTTTATTTGATGTATATTTCCTTCTGTATTTTTGTGCATTGTTTTGAGGTTCAAATTGTAGAAATTACTTAGGCGGAGGAGCCCTGGGTTCCGTTATTGATTCAGGTGCAGTCCACAGATGTTCACAGATTAAGAGCCACTGTCTGCTGTACAGAAGAGGTGCTTGGGCAGAAAAGATTTACAAAATATAAACAAAACACTTAGGCCCAGATTTAAGAGGGCCCTGGCGCCACTTTAGTGCTGCCTTAGTGTCATTTTTTTAATGCTATGGTGGCGCTAAGGTGGCCTTTTCCCCGCTCCATATTTACAAAGTGGCACAATGCATGCATTGCACCAGTTTGTAACCCTTTGCACTACATTATGCATGCACCATGCATAATGTATGCAAAGGGGGTGTTCCTCATTAGGGGGGCCGAATCTAAGAGATTTGTTTGCGTCATTCTTTTTGGTACTTTTAACGCCTGCATGGAGCAGGCGTTAAAAGGGGACACACCATTGTCTACATTGGGCCCTTATGTACTATTCAGGGTTAGTACCAAACTTTTGGCGCTAACTCTGAACAGTACATCAATAGTGTCGAAAATGTTGATGCTATTGCCCCCTACCCTGCGCCATGATGCGCCGTATCTAAGATCCGTATCTGGAGGTAGGGTGGCGCTAAGGGGCGCAAGGAATGTGGCTCTGCACTGGGTGCAGAACCACTTTCCTTAAATCTGCACCGTAGTGCCTTGAAGCATCCGAAAGCTCCCACAAGTAAGCATGTATCCCTTTCTCCTCACGTGTACTTGAGATGACTTACTGCAGAAGCACATTCTTTCCTGGATGAAGGTAGAAATCGGGACTAGTGGTGAATAGTGTGCCTGGATGGAGAAGTGAAATGGAGATTGTAAGAAGAGCCTGTGATTAATGAGGGGTCCCTGGCACCAGGGGGCGGGGTTCCCTGAACAGGGCAGGGCCTGCTCCACCGACCGTACGACAGACAGATGGAGGGTGCCTGGCTGTGCGGTGACTTCATCCATTCAGAAGACGAAAATACATGTGATCACAGCTAAACTCTCAAAAAAGCTTCAGCAGGTCCGCGTGTTCCTTACTGTGTGATAAAATGTGGAGTGTAATTGCAGGTGAACTCTGGGGGGCATATTTATGATGGTATTGCGTCGCCCTCGTGCCACGCAAGGGAGCGCCAAGGCGACGCAAAACCTAGAATTACATTTACCAAGCCACACAAGGCCACCTGTGTGGCTTGATAAATCTGGAGTAACACAATGTAGTACAAGTTACTGCGTTGCGTTACTCTGCCCCAAGGAAGAGTACTATGCGTGAAGCATGGGTGTTTCCACGCATCTACCCATGGATTTCATTGCATGCCCAGATTCATCATTGGTGGTAGACGTGGGAATATGTCAAAATGCTACGGCGTAAAGAGGAAAAATATGTTAATTTCTCCTCGTTTTTTCCTCTTTATTTGTCTGCTGCATTCTGCACACATGGAAAGAGGAAAATGTCTCAGGGGATTGTTTTTGGGCAGGGAGGTGCCCCTTCCTGCACAAAAACAATCCTGCCGGCAACTGAGGGTGCAAGGGTGCCTGCGTTGGTGCTAGGTGGACCATTGTGGGCCAGTGCTGGCAGTGAGCAGGAATGCGCCATATCATAATAGAGATGGTACATTCCTCTCTCTCCCTTTCACACAGCGCAGCAGGATGTCTTGTGCATTGCGTTGCATGAAAAAATTATGAACATGGCCCTGAGTGTTGAGTGTCTCAGCTGAGATGCATCTCTATAAACACTCATCACACAGCCTCCTACCCATGAACAATACCTTCTCGTCTCCTTCTTGCTCCAACAAGCATTGGCAAATCCAACAGGTCCAGCTTTGACTGTTGGCCTTTTGGCTTTGTCAATTCTTGTTGTTTTGCCATGGTTTTTGCACAGCTTTATTTTTTAGGGATCTGGCAGACTTTTGCTGATATTGATTAATAGCTAAAAATATTTTTTTTATACTATATTAACCTCTGGCACCGAAGGAAACTACTTTGTGTGTGGATGTGCACCTTGTGAAAGGGTAGAATGCCATCACTCACACTGATGTTAACCAACAGCTTAGTGGGCCGTCCCATTGATCCATACTGTGTGCTGCAATAGGCGGAAGATAAAAATATGTCTGGCTGAAAAACAGACTGATGGATGAAGAGGCCTACCTGGAAGCGCCTCTAATCACATTTATTTACGTATAACTTAAGGTCATGACTAACGCCAGACCTAAAATGTGGTGTATCAACTTACCCATAGGTACCACGTTGACAACTGAAAAAAACATGTTTTTAGCTTACAGTCTCCCTAGGCTGGTAAAAGACTGGTATCTTTGGTCTTGATGTGGCCGAAGCCCTCAGTGTGTCATTCGACAGGAGGACCAGTAGGTGGACTTTACAGGGCAGGGTTGTGGCACCCTCAATCCTCCCTGTGTCCGAGCTAGGTTCTGGCCCAGGGGTTGAAATTAATGCTCCTGGGTGGAGAGTCAGTACAAGGATCCTATAACATCCCCACTGTTGACAGCTTTTTTTCAGACATTGGAGTGGGTTGGAACACTGGTGTTTCCCTTTGCACTAAGACAGCTGTGGTGAGTGGCCCTCTCGTACTTGGCCTGAGCTCAGATGAGTTATGACTGGCCTTTGGTGGTATGAGGCATATTTGTCCTGAAGCGGGATGAGGCATGCCTGTCCTGAAGTGGGATGAGGCATGCCTGGCCTGAGCCCGGAAAAGGCATGTCTGGCCTGAAGCAGGATGAGGCATGCCTGTCCTGAAACAGGATGAGACATTCCTGCTCTGAAATTGGATGAGGTATGTCTGGTCTGAAGCGCAATGAAGCATGCCTGGCCTGAGCCCAGATGACATATGCCTGGCCTGAGGCCAAATGAGGTATGCCTGTCCTGAGCCCAGATGAGGTATGCCTGGCCTGAACCCAGATGAGGTGTGCCTGCCCTGACAAAGGATGAGGCATTCCTAGCCTGAAGTAAGATGAGGTATCCCTGGCCAGAAGCGGGATGAGGTATGCCTGGCCTGACAGAATGAAGCATACCTGGCCTGACAGAATGAAGCATACCTGGCCTGAAGTGAGATGAGGTATGCCTGCCCTAAGCCCGGATGGAGCATGTCTGGCCTGAAGTGGATGGGGCATGTCTGGCCTGAAGCAGGATGAGGTATGCCTGGTCTGAGCTGGATGAGGCATGCCTGACCTGAATTGGGATGAGGCAGGCCTGGCCTCATCCAGTATGAGGCATGTCTGGCCTAAAACAACATGAAGGTATGCCTGATCTGAAGTGGGGTGAGGCACACCTGTCCTGAGGCCAGGTGAGACAAGCCTGACCTGAGGCCAGATGAGGCAAGCCTGACCTGAAGCGAAATGAGGTATGCCTGCCCTGAGGCAAGATGAGGGACCTGACCTGAAGTGGGGTGAGGGACATCTGTCCTGAGGTCAGGTGAGGCAAGCCTGACCTGAGGCCAGATGCGGCAACGCCTGACCTGAAGTGTGATGAGGTACGCCTGCCCTAAGGTCAGATGAGACCTGACCTGAAGTGGGATGAAATATGCCTGACCTGCAGCAGAGGCACGCCTCGTCTGGAGCCTGATGAGTAACCCTCATCCTGAAGCTGAAGGAGGCACACTTGGCCTAATATCATATGAGGATCAAGTGCCCTGATGCCGGATGAGGCAGGCTCCAGCACAAGTCACAGAAATTATACCCCTGTAGATAGTGGTCAAATCTTGGCAGTAGCCTACGGGTACAAAACCAATTCGGTTTCACTCCTGTCTCCTAGTCCTTATAGTACAACTTAATTATAACCTAACATTTGTGGTGTGTATTTATTGCAACCCTGAAAAATCCTGCACACCATAAAGGGCGAAACACATTGGCTGTCCCTCAAGATTCGCTATACAACTCGAACGAACAAAAAACGAAAATTAAAAAAAAAAAAATCTCTGTTCTGGAAACAGTGTTATTTGTGCCTATGCAAACTAAAATAGCTGGCAGATTTTGTATTTACTCACCGTAAGCGAGTGTTTCCTATAACACTGTATATAATTGTTACCCTCCATGTGGGCTAGGGGGCTTACCCACACTATACAAATATAAGAGTGCAGCCACAGTGACCAGGGTGAGGAATATCTGTAGCTCCAGTTGTTCCCTCTTCTACAATACCCCTGTGCAGGCTGCACAGGTGACATTCTGGTGAACCCTAAAAGGCACAAAATTAACCTGATCCCAGCTCCCGGGTTGCTATGGCACAGAGCAGACAGGCTTAACTTAGGGCAAGGTGTAAAGTGTTTGTGTACTACCAAACTAGTAACAAAGTCAATATGCAAAAAAACAAAAAATTAGGAGATCCCAAAATATGAATTTTTAAAGTTTTAAGTAGGAATAGCATGAAATTGGGTATTAGTTGAAGGGGTTGAGAATAATAATCACAGTCCTTTTCAAGGTCACCCACAAATGACACTAAACAAACCTGTGCTTAACCGTTTGGTAGCCTGGCACAAAGCAGTCAGGCTTAACTGAGAGGCAATGTGTTAAGTATTTATATTTCTACAGTAGTGAAACAGTGATAAAGTCAAAATGTAAAACAAAACTAATCCCCAAAGGAATTAGAAAAATAGAGTGAAATTTAATAAACAAGATGGCACCAAAATAACAAACATCCAGTCTGTAGAACTGGAGTTATGAATTTTAAAGTTGTAAGTAAAAATAGAGCCAAGAACCACAAAGTGTCAATGGTCATGGTAGAACAGGCTCTAGACATAATTTGACACTGACCGTCGGGGGATGCAGGTCAGATACACTTTGTACTGGTCAAAGATTTTACCTTATGACTTTAGTCCCTTAAGTCACAATCCACTACAGAAGAACACTTCTAGAGCCCCTAGGAACTCAGTGGAGGCACAAAGAGACTTACAGGTGGCAGACAAAGGCCACAGCAGGGTCCAGTGTAGGTCCAGGAGGTCAGCTGTGCAGTTGTAGGAAAAGGCCTCTGGTAGCTTGTTGTGTTCTTGCAGCTTTAACAGGCAGTCAGCCTTGTGGCTCTCGGAGTCCACTTCCTTGTCCTGGACACAAGAGAGAGAGCAGGCCCAGTGTTCCAGGTCCTTCTAAGGTCACTGCAGGTTCAGTCCTGTTGTGGTCTTTCACAGGTCCAGAAGTGATCTGTGGTGGGAGCCTGGAGGTGCCACATGTATGCCTGGCACAAGCTAGTGGGTGGGAATGACCTCTATGGACACCGTAAACAATAAGGTAAAGGTTCCAGGGGCTAATCCTTCCCACTTTGGCCATTTTCCAGATGGCAAAAGCCTTCGGCTGCACCAAACTGGGCCTCTAAGGGCTGGGGGAGCATGTGGGGAGTGTACTATAGTAATATTAGTGTCCTCTCAGATCTAACACCAAGGCTCAGTTTGAGGTTGCCACTGTATCCTAAGAAAGACAGAACTATGGGTGAACAAACCTGGCCTTTCAACAGCCAGTTAGTGAACATACAAGATCTGTTTTAGAATCACATCCTCGCCCCTTTGAAGTGCTCCCCAAGTGCTATATGTAAACTGGAGATGATGTGGCGTAACGGCCAAAACTGCCAACCATGGAGCTGGGGAACAAGGTTAGACTCTTGGCGTTGCCTAAACATCCAGTGATTCTGAGGAAATCACCTTAATCTTCCCGAGCTGACCAAAAATGAATCTTTCCTTATGTAATGTAACTGGTACTCATGTAAAGTGCTCCAACACCTTTGGGTCAAGTTTGCGCTATATAAAACTGCAAAACAAAAACCTTCAAGCCTCCAGATGACCTGTCAATGTAATGTCCAAAGCCGCCTTCTGCGACTGGAGCCTGACTGGAGACAAGAGGTGGCCGGCCGAGGTGTAAGCTCCACGTGCCCGTGACAGTAGTGGCCTCTTACGTAATGTTACTAGTCTCAGAGCATAGCCCCCAGGCCGCCCTGCAAAGGGAAAGACAGCACCTCCTGCACCCAAACGCTTTGTCCATTTTCTGGGAACAATACACATTTCCCAGTGGAGAAGCCTTCAAGAGTCAAGGCAGATGGCCACTCCCAGAGATATTTAATTATAGTTAAAATAAAGTCTACAGTCCTGACCAGGTGGGGCATGAGTTATAGTTACTTGAGGTGACTCTAACTAAAACTGGTAAATTTCTATGGTTTTGTACGTTTAAAAGGTGAGCCTAGCTATAACGTCCCTGTAACCTTCGCTTTTTTTGTGTGAATTTCAATGGTTTTTTAAATTCTATTTCCTAACTATAACGTCCCTGTAACCTTTGTTTTTTTTCAGTGAATATGTTTTTTTTAAAGTATAGTAATTTTTATTACTATAAGTTAATCCAACCACCGCAGCGCCCTGAGGCCAACCCGCTATAAGCATGCAACGTTGCACCATGCACGGCACTCACCTGTGCACAGGGCAGGTTGCCAGCAAGACCTGGCCTGCAGCCAGACCCTGGGGCCAACCCCCCCTCAACCACCCAGCCCCATTCTGTGCACGCCCCCTTGGCCGTGCACGGCGGGAGTTGACCGCGGCCTCTCTGGGTGTGAGAATAGGTATGAGAGGGTGTATCTGGGGTGAGAGTGGCTGTCAGATTGTCTGACTGGGTGCGAGAGTGCATACATCAGTGTTTTAGTGGGTGCGTCAGTGTGTGCGCGGGTCTGTGAGTGGGTGCATGAGGGAGTCAGTGGGTCTGTGAGTGGGTGCATAACTGTCTATGTGGGTCTGCGAGTGGATGCGTGAGGGTCTGACTAGGACTAGTCAGGACTAGGACTGTGAGTGGGTGCACAAGGGTCTGAGTGGGTCCATGAGTGGGTGCACAAGGGTCTGAGTGGGTCCATGAGTGTAGGAGGCTGGACTGGCTTGTAGTGAGTACCAAGGGGTACTTGCACCTTGCACCAGGCCCAGTTATCCCTTATTAGTGTATAGGGTGTCTAGCAGCTTAGGCTGATAGATAATGGTAGCTTAGCAGAGCAGCTTAGGCTGAACTAGGAGACGCGTGAAGCTACTACAGTACCACTTAGTGTCATATGCACAATATCATAAGAAAACACAATACACAGTTATACTAAAAATAAAGGTACTTTATTTTTATGACAATATGCCAAAGTATCTTAGAGTGTACCCTCAGTGAGAGGATAGGAAATATACACAAGATATATATACACAATAGCAAAAATATGCAGTATGGTCTTAGAAAACAGTGCAAACAATGTATAGTTACAATAGGATGCAATGGGGAAACATAGGGATAGGGGCAACACAAACCATATACTCCAAAAGTGGAATGCGAACCACGAATGGACCCCAAACCTATGTGACCTTGTAGAGGGTCGCTGGGACTATTAGAAAATAGTGAGAGTTAGAAAAATAACCCTCCCCAAGACCCTGAAAAGTGAGTGCAAAGTGCACTAAAGTTCCCCTAAGGACAAAGAAGTCGTGTTAGAGGAATAATGCAGGAAAGACACAAACCAGCAATGCAACAACTGTGGATTTCCAATCTAGGGTACCTGTGGAACAAGGGGACCAAGTCCAAAAGTCACAAGCAAGTCGGAGATGGGCAGATGCCCAGGAAATGCCAGCTGCGGGTGCAAAGAAGCTTCGACTGGACAGAAGAAGCTGAGGTTTCTGCAGGAACGAAAAGGGCTAGAGACTTCCCCTTTGGTGGACGGATCCCTCTCGCCTTGGAGAGTCGTGCAGAAGTGTTTTCCCGCCAAAATGACGCCAACAAGCCTTGCTAGTTGCAAATCGTGCGTTTGGCGTTTTTGGACGCTGCCGGGGCCCAGGAGGGACCAGGAGGTCGCAAATTGAACCTGAAGAGAGAGGGGACGTCGAGCAAGACAAAAAACCCTCACAGAAGCAGGTAGCACCCGGAGAAGTGCCAGAAACAGGCACTACGAGGATGCGTGAAACGGTGCTCGCCGAAGTTGCACAAAGGAGTCCCACGTCGCCGGAGACCAACTTAGAAAGTCGTGCAATGCAGGTTAGAGTGCCGTGGACCCAGGCTTGGCTGTGCACAAAGGATTTCCGCCGGAAGGGCACAGGGGCCGGAGTAGCTGCAAAGTCGCGGTTCCCAGCAATGCAGCCCAGCGAGGTGAGGCAAGGACTTACCTCCACCAAACTTGGGCTGAAGAGTCACTGGACTGTGGGGGTCACTTGGACAGAGTCGCTGGATTCGAGGGACCTCTCTCGTCGTGCTGAGAGGAGACCCAAGGGACCGGTAATGCAGCTTTTTGGTGCCTGCGGTTGCAGGGGGAAGATTCCGTCAACCCACGGGAGATTTCTTCGGAGCTTCTGGTGCAGAGAGGAGGCAGACTACCCCCACAGTATGCACAAGCAGGAAAACAGTCGAGAAGGCGGCAGGATCAGCGTTACAGAGTTGCAGTAGTCGTCTTTGCTACTATGTTGCAGGTTTGCAGGCTTCCAGCGCGGTCAGCAGTCGATTCCTTATCAGAAGGTGAAGAGAGAGATGCAGAGGAACTCGGATGAGCTCTTGCATTCGTTATCTAAAGTTTCCCCAGAGACAGAGACCCTAAATAGCCAGAAAAGAGGGTTTGGCTACCCAGGAGAGAGGATAGGCTACTAACACCTGAAGGAGCCTATCAGCAGGAGTCTCTGACGTCACCTGGTGGCACTGGCCACTCAGAGCAGTCCAGTGTGCCAGCAGCACCTCTGTTTCCAAGATGGCAGAGGTCTGGAGCACACTGGAGGAGCTCTGGACACCTCCCAGGGGAGGTGCAGGTCAGGGGAGTGGTCACTCCCCTTTCCTTTGTCCAGTTTCGCGCCAGAGCAGGGGCTAAGGGGTCCCTGAACCGGTGTAGACTGGCTTATGCAGAATTGGGCACATCTGTGCCCAAGAAAGCATTTCCAGAGGCTGGGGGAGGCTACTCCTCCCCTGCCTTCACACCATTTTCCAAAGGGAGAGGGTGTCACACCCTCTCTCAGAGGAAGTTCTTTGTTCTGCCATCCTGGGCCAGGCCTGGCTGGACCCCAGGAGGGCAGCTGCCTGTCTGAGGGGTTGGCAGCAGATGCAGTGAAACCCCAGGAAGGGCAGTTTGGCAGTACCAGGGTCTGTGCTACAGACCACTGGGATCATGGGATTGTGCCAACTATGCCAGGATGGCATAGAGGGGGCAATTCCATGATCATAGACATGTTACATGGCCATATTCGGAGTTACCATTGTGAAGCTACATATAGGTAGTGACCTATATGTAGTGCACGCGTGTAATGGTATCCCCGCACTCACAAAGTTCAGGGAATTGGCTCTGAACAATGTGGGGGCACCTTGGCTAGTGCCAGGGTGCCCTCACACTAAGTAACTTTGCACCTAACCTTTACCAGGTAAAGGTTAGACATATAGGTGACTTATAAGTTACTTAAGTGCAGTGTAAAATGGCTGTGAAATAACGTGGACGTTATTTCACTCAGGCTGCAGTGGCAGGCCTGTGTAAGAATTGTCAGAGCTCCCTATGGGTGGCAAAAGAAATGCTGCAGCCCATAGGGATCTCCTGGAACCCCAATACCCTGGGTACCTCAGTACCATATACTAGGGAATTATAAGGGTGTTCCAGTAAGCCAATGTAAATTGGTAAAATTGGTCACTAGCCTGTTAGTGACAATTTGAAAGTAATGAGAGAGCATAACCACTGAGGTTCTGGTTAGCAGAGCCTCAGTGAGACAGTTAGGCACCACACAGGGAACATATACATGCACACCTATGAGCACTGGGGCCCTGTGTGACAGGGTCCCAGTGACACATACATATAGGCCACAAACCTATGAGCACTGGGGTCCTGACCAGCAGGATCCCAGTGACACATAACAAACATACTGAAAACATAGTGTTTTCACTATGAGCACTGAGGCCTGGCTATCAGGATCCCAGTAAGACAGTGAAAACAGTGACAAACACCCTGACATACACTCACAAACAGGCCAAAAGTGGGGGTAACAAGGCTAGAAAGAGGCTACCTTCTCACAATGAGTGGGTGCACAAGGGTCTGAGTGGGTCCATGAGTGGGTGCATGAGTAGGTCTGTGAGTGGGTGGTAAGTGTCTGAGTGGGTGTGTGGGTGGGAGAAAGACTGAAAGAGATAGAGAGAGAGTGAGAGGGAGAGATATAGATTTAATAGCATAACTGAAATAATATAATGTTTGTCTAAGAATCCATTATTTCAACAGAAGTCTGATCCATGCCAGGAATCTGTCCCTAGATGAAGTTAAGTTCACAGTTTCTTCCTCCTGTTCTTCCTCCTCTTTGCTTGTGGATTCATCCTGTCAAGGCTTCCCCCGTGGTCCCTTGACATTTTTTTTTTTTATCTGCCCTTACGGGCTATCTGGAACCGCGGGGGGAGCATCGAAGCTTCCCTCGCGGTCCCACTGCTTCAGCAAGCAGGCAGCTGCTTTTAACAGCAGCTCCATGGTTGCTGAAGCAAACCTTTCATTTCTTACCTGCGTGCAGGGGACAGAGTTGAAAGCTTCGGTTTTTGACAGTGGGAACTGTTGGACAGGTCCCGCTGTCAGAAACCACAGTGTTTGCTGTGATTTGCTGCAGCTTCAAAGCTGCAGCCAAGCCACAGCGAATAGCTATGTCCCGGGGGTGGGCACCCCGGAGCATAGCAGGAGCCAGCCTTGGGGGGTGGCGGTCCCCAGGGACATCAGTGGCTCCGCAAGGAGGGCCACATGCCCCTCCTCCAACAATCATATCCCCGGGGAGGTGGTGATCCCCGGGGCTAAAAGGGGTCTGAAACAAACCCCCTGTAATCATTTTTATTATACCGGGGGGAGGTGGTGATCCCCAGGGCTGTGGAGAGGCCGAGCGGCCCCCAGCATCCAATTTGTTAAATGCCTGTGGGGGGTGGTCCCTGGGGCTGCGGGAGGGGCCCAAGTGGCCCAGCCACAACCAATTTCTCAAATGCCCCAGGGATGGTGGTCACAGGGTGCGGGGAGCAATGTGCCATCCCACTCATATTTCATTATAGCCCCGGGGAGGTGGTGGTCCCTGGGACTGTGGGGGTGTCCATCGTGCCTCTCACTGATATAAAAGCATTTCTGCCCCGGCAGGGTGGTGGTCTCCAGGGTGCAGGGGGCTGCAGGGCCCCCGCTCACATTTCAGTTAGCCCAAGGGATGTGGTGGTCCCGGGGCTGTGGGGGGACCAGGAGTCCCCCCTATTAAAAGAAAACAGTGCTCGGGACCTGGCCCACCCGGGGGCTTATTTAAAAACAAGAGCAGGAGCCCATTTTATTTTTCATTTTTTACCACGAATTCGCAACCCAGTTGCTTATTTGCTGTAAAAGTTTTTTTTTAATGCTTTTTAGCCCTGAGGAGTCCCTTTAGGACCCCAGCACCAGATACCTAAGGGGTCTGGGTGTTCATACCCTGGCCCCTATTGTATTTTTTATAATTTTTTTCTGAGACGTGGCTTCAGCCGAGTCCCAGGATGGCTGCCAACCTTGTTGAAGTGTTGCCAGCCAATCAGATCTCTGCATGAGATCGGGAGGGTTTGTGAACCCTTTGCGTCCCTAGATATACAAATTTGGATTTTCTTTAATTTCTCTAAAACTCCTGGTCGGATTTACATCAAAACAAAAAAAGTTGCTTTTTGGGCCAGGGCCTACCTTTGTGCCAAATGTGGTATAATTCTATCCAGTAGTTTTGGTGCTATCGCTGTTCAAAATCTTCATGACAAAATGGATGGGGAAAATGGTTCTGGGGCCCCCCTTTATCTCGCCCGCCAACCCCTCTCCCGCCACCCAACTGGACAGATCACCATGAAACTTTCCAGACAGCATCTGACGTGACTGGCACATGTTTTTGGAAAGTTTTGTGAAGATTTATTAAGTGGCTCCAAAGGTAAGTAAAAAAACACTGTTTATATAGAAACTAGGTCCTAACTATAACTACCATAACCATAACTACCTAACGGCGACTTCCACTAGGTAATATCCATATATATGTAGGTTTAGGCCATGTTACTTTAGCTAGCCATGGTAAGTCCCACAAAGACCTGCCCACTACTGCATAAAGATCCTTGTCTTCTCTGATTCTCCTGCCACCCACTCAACGAAAATTCTACGATGGTGGCATCGTATTACTGGGCGATGTTTGGAAATGCCAATCTTCCTTGGTCATCAGTAGCTTTTCGATCATTCTAGCCAAATACTAAGATTATGCAAAGGGGTTTCATGTGAAGAAAAGTTAATAAACTGGAGGGAAGGAAATTAGTCAGAGGAACTTATTTACTGGGATTCACATTAGTTGACCAGTGTAAATCCCTACAAATCCATAACATATGTAAGTTGCCATAATAATGGTTAGAATGGCTGCCTTCCATACTCGTCCCTGTGAGAAAGTAGCCTCTTTCTAGCAGGGTTACCCCTAATTTTTGGCCTGTTTGTCAGTGTGTTTTGACTGTGTCACTGGGATCCTGTTAGTCAGGGCCACCGTGCTTATGGTTTTTGGCCTGTTTCTCAGTATGTTTCACTGTTTTTGTCAGTATGCTTAACTGTGTCACTGGGATCCTGCTAACCAGGACCCCAGTGCTTATGCTCTCTCTGTTCCCAAATTTGGCACTCCATACTGGTAACCCAGTATTTCACCCCAAAGTGGCATACTGGTCCCCCCTTATAAGCCCCTAGTATATGGTACCTAGGTACCCAGGGCTTTGGGGTTCCAGGGGATCTCTATGGGCTGCAGCATTACTTTTGCCACCCATAGGGAGGCCATGCAAAGGCTTCTGCAGGACTGCCATTGCAGCCTGTGTGAAATGGTGCATGCGCACTTTCACAGCCATTTTCACTACACCAGGTCACATATAAGTCACCTATATGTCAGGCCTTCCAACCCTGAAGGCTGGGTGCAAAGTACCTGTGTGTGAGAGCACCCCTGCACTAGCAGAGGTGCCCCCACGTTGTCCAGGACCATTTTCCCGGACTTCGTGAGTGGGGGGATGCCATTTTACGGGTGCACTGGATATAGGTCAATACCTAATGTCCAGCTTCACAACGGTAACTCCGATTATGGCCATGTAAGGTGTCTAACAACTGGGAATTGTACCCTAATACTGATTTCAGTATTGGTTGCACAATTCCATGCACTCTGGGGGCTCCACTATAGACCCCTAGTACTGCCACACCAGCCTTCTCAGGTTTTCCCAGCAGCCCCAGCTGCTGCCACCTCACTGACAGGTTTCTGCCCTCCTGCTGCTTGAGCAGCTCAAGCCCAGGAAGGCAGAACAAAGCATTTCCTCTGGGGGAGGGGTGTTACACCCTCTCAATTTGGAAATAGGTGTTACAGGCATGAGAGGGGTAGCCTCCCAGAGCCTCTGGAAATGCTTTGAAGGGCACAGATGGTGCCCTCCTTGCATAATCCAGGCTACACCAGTTCAGGGACCCCCATTCCTTGCTCTGGCGGGAAACTGGACAAAGGAAAGGGAAGTGAGCACTCCCCTGTCCATCACCACCCCAGGGGTGGTGCCCAGAGCTCCTAGTGTCCCTGGGTTTTGCCATCTTGGATTCCAAGGAGGTGGGGTACTCTGAAAGCATCTGAGTGACCAGTGCCGGCAGGTGACGTCAGAGCCCTCCCCTGATAGGTGCTTACCTGTTAAGAGACCAATCCCCCTTTCAGGGCTATTTCGGTTCTCTCCTCTGGGTGTTTCCTCAGCTTCAGATTGCAAGACTCCAGCAGGAATCCTCTGCATCCTTTACTTCATCTTCTACTGACGGAACCGCAGCTGAACCCTCCAGGAACTCTACAAACTGCAACAAAGAAGCAAAGACAACTTCTGCAACATTGTAACTTCAGGTCCTGCCAGCAACTGCAACCATTTCCAGGTCATGCATCCTCCAAGGACTACCTGTCTTCAGCCTGCACCAGAAGAACCGAAGGAATCTCCCAGGGAGTGGAGTGACGGAGTCACTTCCCTGCTTCCGCAGGCACCCCTCTACAGCAATGACCAGTGGTGTGGGTCCCCTCTCCAGACGATGAGCGTGGATCCAGCAACCAGGGTGGTGGACTAAACCCCGACAATCCCAAGGTCCAGCTGTCCAACTTTGTTAGAGGTAAGAGATTGCCTCCCCACACAAGACAGTACCCCCGTGCACCACGTGACTTGGAGTTGCAACCTTCCAAGAAGTTCTTCGTGCACAGCACAGCTGAGGCCCCCAGCACTCCATCCTGTGATGCACAGGTTCCTGAGTGGTTCTCCGGCGGCGTGGGATCCCTTTGTGTCATGCTGCATGGGCCTCCATTTGCACCTTCTTTGTCCCCGTGCTGTGGGACTCCTGTGCACACTGCCTGGTCTTCTGGGGGCTCTCTGAGTTGCTGAGAGCCACCACTGTCTCCCCCTCCTGGGTAGAGGCCACCAGGTCCCTTTTGGTCCCGCGCAGCACCATTTTCTGCTAACCACGAGCTTTGTGTGTGCCAAGGCTTGTTGACGGAATCCAGCATTGCAAACCAGACAGCAATCATCCATCTGGCGTGCAAAATCTTCTGCACCAACCAGGAACCCGCATCTATCTCTTTGAGTGTATAACTGACTTTGTCTTCTCACCAGTGGTTCTTCTTTTGCACTTTCATCCGGGTCAGCAGGGGCTCCTGTCCTCCCTGGACTCTTCTGTGCTTCTTGGACTTGGTCCCCTTCTTCCACAGGTCTTCAGGTCCAGGAATCTATTGTTGGTGTTTTGCAGTCTCTTCTGGTTCTTGCATAATCTTCTATAACAACTTCTTGTGTGTTTCAGGAAACATACTGTGATTTACTCCTGTTTTTCTGGGCTCTGGGGTGGGGTTTGGTGTTTTCTTACACTCCCAGCGCCCCTGTACACACTACACTTACCTAGGTAGGAAACCGACTTTCGCATTCCCCTATTTTAGTATATGGTTTGTGTTCCCACTAGGCCCATTTCAATCTATTGTGATTTTCACTATTTGCACTGTTTTCCAACTGTTTACTTACCTGTTTTTGGATTCTAGTGTATATACTGTGTATATTACTTACCTCCTAAGGGAGTAAAGTCTCTAAGGTATTTTTGGCATTTGTGTCACCAAAATAAACTACCTTTATTTTTGTAACACTGAGTATTTTCGTTCATGTGTGTGAGTACTGTGTGGCTACAGTGGTATTGATTGAGCTCTGCATGTCTCCTATTTAGGCCTTGGCTGCTCATCCACACTACCTCTAGAGAGGCTGGCTTCTAGACACTGTCTACATTTCACTAATAAGGGACAACTGGACCTGATATAAGGTGTAACTACCTTTGGTACTCACTACAAACCAGGCCAGCCTCCTACAATCCCTGTACCAAAGATATTCTTCAGTGTTAGATGTATCTCAAGCCTTGTTGATCTCAAATTCTACTTTCAAAGAGTGGCCAGGGAAACCATTTGCAATGGTGGCTGGTGACCACGTGGATCTCATTCGGTGGGTGCTTACAAACCTTTTCTAAAAGCACGCCCCACAGTTTTCGGTACAGGCATGTTACACCTGAAAACCCAGGAATACGTGCTGCTGACAGTGTTGTGAAGTCACCTTTCCTCCAGCTTCTTCTAGAAGAAAGGGTGAAGAGGGAACATCACAACTCCCAATGATTTCAAAAACTTACAGAAATGTGTCAAACCTCCAAAACCTGAATATAACTCACAATGAGTATCACGCTAACAGGCCAGACTGGAAGCAAGGTGTTCAGAGGGGGTTCTTCTTGAAAATGTCATATGATTACACCTATTTCTTCAAGCAGTTGGAAGTGAGACATGCTTGAGGCTGAAATTCTTAATAATACAAACAGGAAGTTTCTGGACTAACATAGAAACAACCTGTGTAAGTTGCATCTGTCTTCATAAAAGGAACTTAGGTTTGTATTTTTAATATATGCATAATACAGATGGTTAATGCAAATATACTCTGTCCTACTGCAGATTAAAGCAAACTACTGTTACAATTTAATTTTCTTATCATGTTACTGAAACATCCATGTTTGCACAAAATTAGTGATTTTTGTCACACAAATATTTCCATTACATACACTTAAAAAAGTGTGCAGAATGCTCATATGTGCAAGAAAAACAGGTCACTGACACCGTATTAAGTTACATTAATAGAGTTTAAAAAATCTAAAAGTCTGTGAGTTCAGTGAGCTGGAAAAGGAGAGGTGTCTGCAGCCTTTACCCACACAGCAGAGGTTTACACTACCCATCACAGTGTCAGAAGAGGCTGCTGTAGGGTGAGAGAGCTGCAGTATGGGCTGAGGCCTCTACCACACAGCAGAGGTTTACACTACCCATCACAGTGTCAGAAGAGACTGCTGTGGGGCCAGAGAGCTGCAGTGGAGGGATGTCTGCAGCCTCTACCACAGCAGAGGTTTACACTCCCCATCACACTAGCAGAAGAGACTGCTGTGGGGCTAGAGAGCTGCAGTGGAGGGATGTCTGCAACCTCTACCACACAGCAGAGATTTACACTACCCATCACAGTGTCAGAAGAGACTGCTGTGGGGTGGGAGAGCTGCAGCGGAGGGATGTCTGCAACCTCTACCACACAGCAGAGGGTTACACTACCCATCACAGTGTCAGAGGAGACTGCTGTAGGGTGAGAGAGCTGCAGTGGAGGGATGTCTGCAGCCTCTATCACACAGCAGAGGGTTACACTACCTATCACAGTGTCAGAAGAGACTGCTGTGAGGCCAGAGAGCTGCAGTGGAGGGATGTCTGCAGCCTCTACCACAGCAGAGGTTTACACTACCCATCACTGTGTCAGAAGAGACGGCTGTGAGGCCAGAGAGCTGCAGTGGAGGGATGTCTGCAGCCTTTATCACACAGCAGAGGGTTACACTACCCATCACAGTGTCAGAAGAGACTGCTGTGGGGTGGGAGAGCTGCAGCGGAGGGATGTCTGCAGCCTCTATCACACAGCAGAGGGTTACACTACCCATCACAGTGTCAGAGGAGACTGCTGTTGGGTGAGAGGGCTGCAGTGGAGAGATGTCTGCAGCCTGTACCACAGCAGATGTTTACACTACCCATCACACCAGCAGAAGAGACTGCTGTGGGGTCAGAGAGCTGCAGTGGAGGGATGTCTGCAGCCTTTACCACACAGCAGAGGGTTACACTACCCATCACAGTGTCAGAAGAGACTGCTGTGGGGTCAGAGTGCTGCAGTGGTGGGATGTCTGCAACCTCTACCACACAGCAGAGGGTTACACTACCCATCACTGTGTCAGAAGAGACTGCTGTGGGGCCAGAGAGCTGCAGTGGAGGGATGTCTGCAGCCTCTACCACAGCAGAGGTTTACACTACCCATCACAGTGTCAGAAGAGACTGCTGTGGGGTGAGAGGGCTGCAGTGGAGGGATGTCTGCAGCCTTTATCACACAGCAGAGGGTTACACTACCCATCACAGTGTCAGAAGAGACTGCTGTGGGGTGGGAGAGCTGCAGCGGAGGGATGTCTGCAGCCTCTATCACACAGCAGAGGGTTACACTACCCATCACAGTGTCAGAGGAGACTGCTGTTGGGTGAGAGGGCTGCAGTGGAGAGATGTCTGCAGCCTGTACCACAGCAGATGTTTACACTACCCATCACACCAGCAGAAGAGACTGCTGTGGGGTCAGAGAGCTGCAGTGGAGGGATGTCTGCAGCCTTTACCACACAGCAGAGGGTTACACTACCCATCACAGTGTCAGAAGAGACTGCTGTGGGGTCAGAGTGCTGCAGTGGTGGGATGTCTGCAACCTCTACCACACAGCAGAGGGTTGCACTACCCATCACTGTGTCAGAAGAGACTGCTGTGGGGCCAGAGAGCTGTAGTGGAGGGATGTCTGCAGCCTCTACCACACAGCAGAGGTTAACACTACCCATCACAGTGTCAGAAGAGACTGCTGTGGGGTGGGAGAGCTGCAGTGGAGGGATGTCTGCAGCCTCTACCACAGCAGAGGTTTACACTACCCATCACAGTGTCAGAAGAGACTACTGTGGGGTCAGAGAGCTGCAGTGGAGGGATGTCTGCAGCCTGTACCACACAGCAGAGGTTTACACTACCCATCACAGTGTCAGGAGAGACTGCTGTGGGGTGAGAGAGCTGCAGTGGAGGGATGTCTGCAGCCTCTCCCACATGAAGAGGTTTACACTCCCCATCACACTAGCAGAAGAGACTGCTGTGGGGCTAGAGAGCTACAGTGGAGGGATGTCTGCAGCCTCTACCACAGCAGAGGTTTACACTACCCATCACTGCGTCAGAAGAGACTGCTGTGGGGTCAGAGAGCTGCAGTGGAGGGATGTCTGCTGCCTCTACCTCACAGCAGAGGTTACACTACCCATCACAGTGTCAGAAGAGACTGCTGTGGGGCCAGAGAGCTGCAGTGGTGGGATGTCTGCAACCTCTACCACACAGGAGAGGGTTACACTACCCATCACAGTGTCAGAAGAGACTGCTGTGGGGCCAGAGAGCTGCAGTGGAGGGATGTCTGCAGTCTCTACCACACAGCAGAGGTTAACACTACCCATCACAGTGTCAGAAGAGACTGCTGTGGGGTGGGAGAGCTGCAGTGGAGGGATGTCTGTATCCTCTACCACGCAGCAGAGGTTTACACTACCCATCACAGTGTCAGAAGAGACTGCTGTGGGGTCAGAGAGCTGCAGTGGAGGGATGTCTGCAGCCTTTACCACACAGCAGAGGTTTACACTACCCATCACAGTGTCAGAAGGGACTGCTGTGGGGTGGGAGAGCTGCAGTGGAGGGATGTCTGTAGCCTCTACCACAGCAGAGGGTTACACTACCCATCACAGTGTCAGAAGAGACTGCTATGGGGTCAGAGAGCTGCAGTGGAGGGATGTCTGAGGCCTCTACCTCACAGCAGAGGTTTACACTACCCATCACACCGGCAGAAGAGACTGCTGTGGGGTCAGAGAGCTGCAGTGGAGGGATGTCTGCGGCCTTTACCCACACAGCAGAGGTTTACACTACCCATCACAGTGTCAGAAGAGACTGCTGTGGGGTCAGAGAGCTTCAGTGGAGGGATGTCTGCAGCCTCTATCACACAGCAGAGAGTTACACTACCCATCACAGTGTCAAAAGAGACTGCTGTGGGGTCAGAGAGCTGCAGTGGAGGGATGTCTGCAGCCTCTACCACAGCAGAGGTTTACATTACCCATCACAGTGTCAGAAGAGACGGCTGTGGGGTCAGAGAGCTGCAGTGGAGGGATGTCTGCAGCCTCTACCTCACAGCAGAGGTTTAATTACCCATCACAGTGTCAGAAGAGACTGCTGTGGGGCCAGAGAGCTGCAGTGGAGAGATGTCTGCAACCTCTACCACACAGCAGAGGTTTACACTACCCATCACACCAGCAGAAGAGACTGCTGTGGGGTCGGAGTGCTGCAGTGGAGGGATGTCTGCAACCTCTACTACAGCAGAGGGTTACACTACCCATCACAGTGACAGAAGAGACTGCTCTGGGGTGCGAGAGCTGCAGTGGAGGGATGTCTGCAATCTCTACCACACAGCAGAGGTTTACACTACCCATCACAGTGTCAGAAGGGAGTGCTGTAGGGTCAGAGAGCTTCAGTGGAGGCATGTCCGAGGCCTCTACCTCACAGCAGAGGTTTACACTACGCATCACACTGGCAGAAGAGACTGCTGTGGGGCCAGAGAGCTGCAGTGGAGGGATGTCTGCAGCCTGTACCACACAGCAGAGGGTTACACTACCCATCACAGTGTCAGAAGAGACTGCTGTGGGGTGAGAGGGCTGCAGTGGAGAGATGTCTGCAGCCTGTACCACACAGCAGAGGTTTACACTACCCATCACAGTGTCAGAAGAGACTGCTGTGGGGTGGGAGAGCTGCAGTGGAGGGATGTCTGTAGCCTCTACCACAGCAGAGGGTTACACTACCCATCACAGTGTCAGAAGAGACTGCTATGGGGTCAGAGAGCTGCAGTGGAGGTATGTCTGAGGCCTCTACCTCACAGCAGAGGTTTACACTACCCATCACACCGGCAGAAGAGACTGCTGTGGGGTCAGAGAGCTGCAGTGGAGGGATGTCTGCGGCCTTTACCCACACAGCAGAGGTTTACACTACCCATCACAGTGTCAGAAGAGACTGCTGTGGGGTCAGAGAGCTTCAGTGGAGGGATGTCTGCAGCCTCTATCACACAGCAGAGAGTTACACTACCCATCACAGTGTCAAAAGAGACTGCTGTGGGGTCAGAGAGCTGCAGTGGAGGGATGTCTGCAACCTCTACTACAGCAGAGGGTTATACTACCCATCACAGTGACAGAAGAGACTGCTCTGGGGTGCGAGAGCTGCAGTGGAGGGATGTCTGCAATCTCTACCACACAGCAGAGGTTTACACTACCCATCACAGTGTCAGAAGGGAGTGCTGTAGGGTCAGAGAGCTTCAGTGGAGGCATGTCCGAGGCCTCTACCTCACAGCAGAGGTTTACACTACGCATCACACCGGCAGAAGAGACTGCTGTGGGGCCAGAGAGCTGCAGTGGAGGGATGTCTGCAGCCTGTACCACACAGCAGAGGGTTACACTACCCATCACAGTGTCAGAAGAGACTGCTGTGGGGTGAGAGGGCTGCAGTGGAGAGATGTCTGCAGCCTGTACCACACAGCAGAGGTTTACACTACCCATCACAGTGTCAGAAGAGACTGCTGTGGGGTGAGAGAGCTGCAGTGGAGGGATGTCTGCAGCCTCTACCACAGCAGAGGTTTACACTACCCATCACACTGGCAGAAGAGACTGCTGTGGGGCCAGAGAGCTGCAGTGGAGGGATGTCTGCAACCTCTACCACACAGCAGAGGTTTACACTACCCATCACAGTGTCAGAAGAGACTGCTGTGGGGTGCGAGAGCTTTAGTGGAGGGATGTCTGCAACCTCTACCACACAGCAGAGGTTTACACTACCCATCACAGTGTCAGAAGAGACTGCTGTGGGGCTAGAGAGCTGCAGTGGAGGGATGTCTGCAGCCTGTACCCCACAGCAGAGGTTTACACTACCCATCACAGTGTCAGAGGAGACTGCTGTGTGGTCAGAGAGCTGCAGTGGAGGGATGTCTGCAGCCTCTACCACAGCAGAGGTTTACACTACCCATCACAGTGTCAAAAGAGACTGCTGTGGGGTCAGAGAGCTTCAGTGGAGGGATGTCTGAGGCCTCTACCTCACAGCAGAGGTTTACACTACCCATCACACCAGCAGAAGAGAGTGCTGTGGGGCCAGAGAGCTGCAGTGGAGGGATGTTTGCAACCTCTACCACACAGCAGAGGTTTACACTACCCATCACAGTGTCAGAAGAGACTGCTGTGGGGTGCGAGAGCTGCAGTGGAGGGATGTCTGCAACCTCTACCACACAGCAGAGGGTTACACTACCCATCACAGTGTCAGAGGAGACTGCTCTGTGGTCAGAGAGCTGCAGTGGAGGGATGTCTGCAGCCTCTACCACAGCAGAGGTTTACACTACCCATCACAGTGTCAGAAGAGACTGCTGTGGGGTGAGAGGGCTGCAGTGGAGGGATGTCTGCAGCCTCTACCACACAGCAGAGGTTTACACTACCCATCACACCAGCAGAAGAGAGTGCTGTGGGGCCAGAGAGCTGCAGTGGAGGGATGTTTGCAACCTCTACCACACAGCAGAGGTTTACACTACCCATCACAGTGTCCGAAGAGACTGCTGTGGGGTGGGAGAGCTGCAGTGGAGGGATGTCTGCAGCCGCTACCACACAGCAGAGGTTTACACTACCCATCACAGTGTCAGGAGAGACTGCTGTGGGGTGGGAGAGCGGCAGCGGAGGGATGTCTGCAACCTCTACCACACAGCAGAGGGTTACACTACCCATCACAGTGTCAGAGGAGACTGCTGTGGGGTGAGAGAGCTGCAGTGGAGGGATGTCTGCAGCCTCTACCACAGCAGAGGTTTACACTACCCATCACAGTGTCAGAAGAGACTGCTGTGGGGTGAGGGAGCTGCAGTGGAGGGATGTCTGCAGCCTCTCCCACACAGCAGAGGGTTACACTACCCATCACAGTGTCAGAAGAGACTGCTGTGGGGTGAGAGAGCTGCAGTGGAGGGATGTCTGCAGCCTTTACCCACACAGCAGACGTTTACACTACCCATCACTGTGTCAGAAGAGACTGCTGTGGGGTCAGAGAGCTGCAGTGGAGGGATGTCTGCTGCCTCTACCTCACAGCAGAGGTTTACACTACCCATCACAGTGTCAGAAGAGACTGCTGTGAGGCCAGAGAGCTGCAGTGGAGGGATCTCTGCAGCCTTTACCTCACAGCAGAGGTTTACACTACCCATCACAGTGTCAGAAGAGACTGCTGTGGGGTCAGAGAGCTGCAGTGGAGGGATGTCTGCAGCCTCTACCTCACAGCAGAGGTTTACACTACCCATCACAGTGTCAGAAGAGACTGCTGGGGGGTGAGAAGGCTGCAGTGGAGAGATGTCTGCAGCCTGTACCTCACAGCAGAGGTTTACAATACCCATCACACCAGCAGAAGAGACTGCTGTGGGGTGAGAGAGCTTCAGAAGAGACTGCTGTGGGGTTAGAGAGCTTCAGAAGAGACTGCTGTTGGATGACTGCAGTTGGAAGGTTTCTGCTCTGGGGTGAGACAGCTGCCCTTGAGAAGTGCCTGCAGCCTGTCCGCATGCAGGAAAGACTGGCCTGGGTTTTTACTGATTTATGAGTGCCCTAAAGAGGTCAGAGGTCACCTGGACGGTAGGCCCTTATGAGGCCAGGGCCATGGCCTTTGGCACGAGGAAGGGCCCGGGCACTCTCAGCACGTGCTGAATCACGCGCTGACAGGGTCTGAGGTCTCTCCACTTTCTTATCTGTGCTTTAAAGCTGTCCCCAGTCATCAACTGCACTTCCTCCCACCCAGCTGCGGGGGCGGGGGGGGCCCGAGGGGGGGTGATATGTGACACTCCAGGTTTCTATCCAGTCCCACGACTGCTCTTCACCCTGTTTCCCAGAAAACCCGGTGAAAAGAGGCCAAGGGTGATTTGCCGAGGATCACACAGTTTTATGAAGTGAAAAAGCAGAATGAGAGCCCATGCCTCGTCCAGCAACCTAGAGACTAATCAGTCATTGAAGGATATCTCCTCCTGCCATCAGATATCAGCACGCTGGTCTTACTGGGAGAGATGGAAAGTGCTAGTTACCTCGGAGGGCATCACCTGGGTGTGGGACCTAAGGGCTTTAGCAGGCCACGCCCCTTCGAATCAGTATTAGGATACCCGAGGCCTCTATCAAGCCACGCCCCTTTGAGTCAGTATTAGGATACCTGAGGCCTCTATCAGGCCACGCCCCTTCGAGTCAGTAACAAAGATACCTGAGGGCTGTAGCAGGCCATGGCCCTACGAGATCAGTAACAAACGTACTTGAGGCCTCTAGCAGGCTGTTGTGTGCTCCCCACGAGGTGCACACTCGCTCAATGTCCCTGGCCTGGACGATGGACAGCGCGCTTCGGAACAGCGGGCGCAATAAAGAATACACACACACGCAGTGGTCGTACTTTCTCACTACCGCGCCAAACCACGCGGTCCTCTTTATTACCTCCGAGCCCTGACGTCAGGACCCTACCACCTTATCGCTAAACATAGGGTCACCGCTATCATCACCATAGTATTGTGAGTCACCCCTCACGGGGTTTACTGGTATACTCCGGGGTCGGACATAACACAGGCCACGGCCCTACGAAGTCGGTAACAAAGATACCTGAGGATTCTGGCAGGCCACGCCCCTTCTGTGGAACGTGCTACATGGTGTTTGTCTCAGCCACATGGGGACTACACCAGTGCTTTAAATGGAAAAATAGAAGTGCAGGTACTCTGTAATAGAGTACTTGCTTGTTTCTGAGAAGGGCCAGTACTCTCCAATTAAAAGTATTGCGTTTTTCTTGAGATATGCCGGTACTCTCCCTCTCAAAATAAAAAAGTGCCGGTACTCAGTACCAGAGAGTACCGGCCCATTGAAAGCACTGGACTACACGGTTCACGCAGGCTATGTGTGTCTAAAAGGGACACTTTAGCAACACGAACGAATGATGGACGGAATGCTGGACAATGCAAACGCTCACCCCAGTCACAGACCAGTCACAGATCTGGGTTAAATCCATCGTTCGTTTGCTCACCAGGTCACCCCAGTTTGGACCCAGCCATGACTGGGGGTGAGTGTTTAAAAAGTTTCAACACTCCGTCCATCGTTTTATTTTGTTTTGTAATGTTGCTTCTTGCGCTCTAAGTGCCAGGGGTATGCCCAGACGTGGGTCCCAGGCTCGCTGCATCACTGGATTCAAGCTACCCTGGCTGATGAACGGTGATACCCTGAAACCGGTCCCAGGATACTTGTTTCTGGTCCAGGGAGGACCTGGCTTGGTAGTTCGGGCTGAACTGTTCCCATCAAGACTGATGTGCATATGGCTGGGTCCAAACTGGGGTGGCATGGTGAGCAAAAGAACGATAGATTAAACCCAGATCTGTGACTGGGGGTGAGTGTTTGAAAAGTTTCAACACTCCGTCCATCATTTTATTTTGCGATGCTGTCTACAAGGGACCACAGCAGTGACACTGTGGAACATTTCAAGTGCATTTTATTGAGACTGAGGACTGTGTAGTTGACAAAGTGCGACTAACCACTCCCCGCTTGGGGTACAAGAATCCTACGACTGTCAGACACTTTCTTTAAGAGTAGGTTGCACTCGGGACCAGCAAAACCAACATTGAGCTGACTGCGCTCTTCCCTTTCGAAAGGACCATGCAGAGGGGACCCCTCTGCATCTCTCAGAGACAATCCGGGCCAGTGGATTCCCCTTCCCATGCTGTGTAGGGCGCCCCAAAGTATCACAGGGTTTAACAAGGGCCAAGAACCCTTACATGACATTGTATGACTTTCATGTGTCCCTGACAGCGATGACATGGCATCCGAGCTCACAAGCTACGCACTGCGTTGTATGTATCTATGTATACATGTATGTCAGGGAGAGCGCATCTGCATGACCTGGGGATTTACACAGCTGAGTCGCACCGTGCCATTGCATTTTACATCTTCATAATGCACTATATTCCACACAGTTACAATTATTGACCCGGAGAATAAGTAATTTGCCCAGAAAACAGGCGCGCCAGTGCTAGGGTTATAATCCTGGTCTCAGGACTCCCAAATTACCATCATATGACATAGGACTGGCACCGTATCCTCAGGTATAGGCATCATGTGACCAAGCACTGGCACCGTATCCTCAGGTACGGCCATCATGTGACATTGTACTGGCACCATATCCTCAGGTACAGGCATCATGTGACCAAGCACTGGCACCGTATCCTCAGGTACGGCCATCATGTGACATTGTACTGGCACCATATCCTCAGGTACAGGCATCATGTGACCAAGCACTGACACCGTATCCTCAGGTACGGCCATCATGTGACATTGTACTGGCACCATATCCTCAGGTACAGGTATCATGTGACACAGTACTGGCACTGTAGGCTCAGGTACAGCCATTATGTGACATGTCATCTTATCCTCAGGTACAGCCATCATGTGACATAGTACTGGCATGAAATGCTCAGGTGCAGTCATCAGGTGACATAATACTGGCACTGTAGGCTCAGGACCAGCCATAAATTGCCATGTACCATCATCATAGGGCAGGTAATGCCATCATATGCCACGTACTATCATCAAATGCCAGATAATGCCATCATATCTCAGGAAATGTCATCATATGTCAAATAATGCTGTCTTATGCCAGGTAATGCCATGATATGCCATGCACTATCATCATATGCCAGGTAATGCCATCATATGTCAGTTACGGCCATCATATGCCAGGTAATGCCATTATATGCCAGATAATGGCATCATAAGCCGGGTAGTTCCAACATATGCCATGTACTAACATCATATGCCAGTTACTGCCAATATGACCACTTACAGCAATGTATGACTTTATACTGACATCATATGATGATCTTGATGAGAAATTTCTAGATCACAGCGGTCACCAAGAAGGTACCATGGCGCTGAAGGATAAGTTAGCTCGAGTGAAACTGGCTTATTGAGATCTGGGGAAGAGAAACCTCTTGAAAGATCCATGAAAAGCAAGATGTTCATCCATCTGGAGGATGAAGAGCAGGAGCGAATTCCAATGTTCAAGGGCATGGTAAGAGATTGAGAGGCCTCCAGTATGAGTGGAGGACCTTAGGCACAACGAGTATCACAGCGAGATGGAGAAGAGATTGGACAGGATAATAGTGATAGAACATTTCTTGAAGTAAGAGTAGATCCACACATAAACAAATCTCACCATTTGTTTTTAACAATTACTACCGGAGTAAACCATTCAGAGGACTCAGTTGGCTTAGTTTGTGAAAGACACAGTGAACCATGCAGAGAGATCTGAACAAAGTATGAGCTGGCATGGGCTTTAGTGGTATATGAGAGGGCTTTTGAAAGGAGGGGTAACGACTGGGGGCATGGAAACAGGGAGAAGTGTGATCCTGCAGCCAAGTCCTTGTTTGGTGACAGGAGATAATCTTGAGTGAGATTTACCATGCGATCGAAGTCGACCATGTTCGGAGTGCAGAGTGGCACTGATGGGCTTGCCTTGGCGTGCTTATAGTGTGCAACTGGCAAGCCCACTGCGCATGGCAGTGATCACGTTAAAAGAGCCCTGCACATGTGAGGATCAGGGCTGGTGGGTCAGACCAGCCGTCCTGTGTAAGAACAGAGTGGAGCCAAGGTACTCCTCGCGTGAGACATACCAAAAAAGAAAATCAAATTAAATCAAGAAATTTCATGAAAATTCGACCCAGCTCCCAAACAGAGAACTCCTAGTTAACATAACAGACTGATACTACAAAGAGAAGTAGTGGGTCAGCTTACTACTAATGGTACACAGAACAAAATTGTCTGAAATAAAGTAAATAGTATTTACCTAAGAAACCCTCTTGGGTGATAGTGTGCTTTACAAATATACAGAACATAACATAACATATTTAGGAGTGAGACTCCAACAAAGTGTAATGCTCACTGGCAAATCCATAGGATAGGTATAGCCATCATATGCCAAGTACTGCCACTTACAGACATTTTATGCCAGATATAGATTACAGGTCATCATTTACAAAGTTCTGCATTCAGTGCCCGGTACAGCCATCATGTGCCAGGTACAATTATAATATGTCAAATCCTGCCATCATGTAGGAAATCCACCTTTTCTGCGTGGTCACCCTGGATTTTTCACATTTTGCTGATCCCTATATTTTTTCTGGGTTCACTCCTGGCTAGTAGTAAAGTGCCTGTGCCCTAGGGGTGGGCAAAACATTCTGCTTTGCCGGCAGAGTTCGCAGAGTTTTGTCCACTCCGCGTTCCGCTTGGAGCACAGAGTTCCTGCTAAACTGTGCCAACCACTATGTGGCAGAGTTTCTTTGTCATGCGCGGCTCACCAACGTTAAGTTGGTGATTGTGAGTGAGAATTTGTGCCTCCTAACTAGATCTCTCAATGAGGGCAGCTGCGGCACGACCTTTCACTTTGAGAAAGCTGCCAGTCGAGTCGAAAATCTACTGGAGCGGCAAAAAGAAGCAGCGCCCTCTAGTGCCCCACGTGGTGCTGTTCGCACTGATTTTACAGCGCTGAAGAAGCTCCCTGCGCTAAATGTCAGCGAGAGCAGCTCGACGTGCACAATTCTGCCCACTCACGGAACTCCGTTGAATCCCACGGAGTTTTTATGTAACTCTGCAGAGTTGCACTGAGTGAAACTCCGTGAGTTAGTGCCGAGGCCTACTGTGCCCACCGCTCCTTTAATCACTGTGAATATACATAGGGTTTAACTTGCCTGTCAAACCCTAGTACATGGTACAGAGTGTACCCAGGGCATGGAGGTTAAGTGGCAACTATTGTGCCATGCGCTGTAGTGTAGCAAGTGCCTGGAAACCCACTTAGGTGACAAGCCACACCATACAAATACCACCTGATTGATTGATTGATTGATTGAGTGTAGTGCTAACATAGCTTCAGGCCTACCTTTGTAGGCTGACTGTGACAGTGCCCTAATGACAGGTAAAAACTCCCTTTTAAATATTAATAACTCACCCCAATGTAGACTGGGCATCCCACAAGGCAGGGTTCATGCTATTTAAAAGTGAGACATGTAGAACATGAATGATACCATGCCCCTTCAGAGGCAAGGCCCTAAAACCTTTTCTCTCTGTGGCCTACCTCTCCTTTGCAGAAAACCAGAGTACATAGTAAATCACTCATACTGATAACTTGGGAAAGGCGACAGCTAGAAAAATATTTAAACAGCTATTAAAAATCCATTTCCATGGTGAAGTCAGATTTTCGCTAAATATTAAGGTAACATAACTTTTAGAAAGTAACCCTTTACCTACCTGAACTGTCACAAGGCTAATTATCATATGCTCCTGTCATCTCTTGCCTGTGCTCAGCCTTGAGTAGGTGTGAAAGAGGTGAGGAATGTCTCTCAGGAGCAACAAATAGGCTGACCTGAATGAGCACAGATTACTCTTCTGGACTCCCCAGAATATTCATAGTGAGGGCTGTGAGCATCCTGTTACCTCACACTGTCAAACCCTGCTTGACACATCAGTTGAGCCACATGTAACACATGGGGCACACGTAGAATGAAAGGAAAAGGATTCCAAGGCAATTCTTGTGGCTCCCTTATTTGGCTGCTAAAGAATCCTGCTTCTGTCCTACCAGACTTCTATCTCTGGGTTTGTTGTTGATCAATACCTGCTCCAAACTGGACTTTAGTGTTAGATGTAGGGGGCACTGGGATTACCATCCCTTCACAGACCCATGGCTCTCAGATCCCAAGTTTAGTGTATCAGAAGACTTTTGCTATCTTGAAAATGCCCTGGCATTTTAGGCATGTTTGCATTAAGGCAAATAGGAACTAATGAAAAATGTGGAAAGAGTTGGCCCATCAAATATTTACCCCGTTGTTTAGAGTATGCCAAGGAGTAATCCCCACCCATTAGTTAGTACCAGGCATAAATATGGCACCTCCAGGCACCATCTTCAGAATATTTTATGATTGGAAGAGGGTATGGCCTGTTGTCCATGCCCTGAAGGAATGGACCAGCTCCCTCTTGTACCAGGCTCAAGAACAGTATTCCAAAGGTCATCTGGCTGACTTTCTGTGTGGCTACAGGGAGGCAACCAGCTGCAATAGGGCTTTTCATGGAAGTACTCAACTGACCAGTCAATCAATCAATCAATCAATCAAATATTTGTAAACCGTGACTTATCACCCTGGGGGTCTCAGGGCTCTGAAGGGGGCTGCAAGTCAGTCGAACAGCCAGGTCTTGTGGTCCTTTCTGAACTGAGCCAGTGAGGGTACTGCCTGAGGTGAAGGGGCAGCGTGTTCCAGGTCTGCGCGATGAGGTAGAAGAAGGAGCTTCATCCAGAAGATCCTAGGGATGGTGGCAAGGGTCAGTTGAGCAGGTAGTAGCCTTGGGAGTGCATAGAAGGAGAGGCGGTGGTTGAGGTAGTTAGGTCCGATGTTGTGAAGGGCCTTGTAAGTGTGTGTCAGGTGTTTGAAAGTGATGCGTTTGTTGACGGGGAGCTATTGTAGATCTCTCAGCTAGGTGGAGATGTGGCTGTAGCGGGAGATGTCCAGGATGAGTCTGGCCGCGGTGTTCTGTATTCTCTGGAGTCTTATTTGGAGTTTCTTGTTGATGCTGGCATAGAGGGGGTCATTCCGACCCCGGCGGGCGGCGCCGGGTGGAAACCTCCAAAAGACCACACCGCGGTCAAATGACCGCGGGGGTCATTACAACTTTCCCGCTGGGCGGGCGGGCGATCTCCAAAAGATTGGCCGCTGGCCCAGCGGGAAAGCCCCTGCAAAGAGGAAGCCGGCTCCGAATGGAGCCGGTGGATTTGCAGGGGTGCGACGGGTGCAGTGGCACCCGTCGCGATTTTCAGTGTCTGCAAAGCAGACACTGAAAATCTTTGTGGGGCCCTGTTAGGGGGCCCCACGACACCCGTTCCCGCCAGCCTCTTCCTGGCGGTGTAAACCGCCAGGAACAGGCTGGCGGGAAGGGGGTCAGAATCCCCATGGCGGTGCTGCAAGCAGCGCCGCCATGGAGGATTCCCTGGGCCAGGGGAAAACTGGCGGGAAACCGCTGGTTCCCCGTTTCTGACCGCGGCTTTACCGCTGCGGTCAGAATGGCCCGGGAAGCACCGCCAGCCTGTTGGCGGTGCTTCCTCTGCCCTCCACCCTGGCGGTTTGAAACCGCCAGGGTCGGAATGAGGGCCAGAGTGTGTTGCCATAGTCTAGTTTTCTGCTGTTGAGTGGGTGTCTATTCTTCCCGCGTCCATGGGGATCCACTTGAAAATCTTTCGGAGCAGGCAGAGTGTGTGAAAGCACGAGGATGAAATGGCATTGACTTGGTGGGTCATAGAGAGCGAGGAGTCGAGAATGATGCTGAGTTTAAGTGCATGGTCTGTGGGAGTTGGGGCAGTTCCGAGGGCAGTAGGCCACCAGGAGTTGTCCCAGGTGGTGGGGTTAGTGGCCAGGATGAGTATCTCTGTCTTATCCAAGTTGAGCTTGAGGTAGCTGTCTTTCAACCAGTCAGCGACTTCCTTCATTCCGTTGTGAAAGTTGCTTTTGGCTGTTGATGGTTCGTCGGTGAGGGAGAGAATTAGCCGAGTGTTGCCTGTGAATGAGACGATGTTGAGCCCATGGTGTCTGACAATCTTGGCGAGCGGGGTCATGTAAACATCAAAGAGGGAGGAACTAAGAGAGGAGCCCTGGGTTTCTGTTGGTTTCGAGGTGAAAGGTGGGAGCCTGACTTTCTAGGTTCAGCCAGTGAGGAAGAAGCGTATCCACTCCAGGACTTTGCCCCGGATGTTGGGGTTGTGTAGTCTGGTGCACAAGGTGGTTTGGGAGACAGTGTCGAACGCGGCAGAGAGGTCGAGGAGGATGAGGGCGGCTGTTTCACAGTGGTCTAGTAGGGCGCAGATGTTGTCCGTGGTTGCTAGGAGTGAGGTTTTGGTGCAGTGATTGCTCCTGAGTCTGGACTACGAGGGATATAGGATGGGGTTTGTCTCAATGAACTCTGAGCTTTGTGTTGATCGCATTTTTTATTACCTTGGCTGAAAAAGGGAGCAGTGAAATCGGTCTGTAGTTCTTCAGTTCAGTTCTGTTGGGTCTGCGGAGGGCTTCTTCAGTAGTCGGTTTATCTCTGCATGTTTCCATTCATTCGGGAAGGTGGCAGTCTTGACGGCGCGGCTGGTGATGTGGCATAGTTCGGGTGCGATGGTGGCGCCGGCTCAGTTGAAGATATGATGGGGGCATGAGTCCGAGGGTGCCCCAGAGTGGATGGTGCGCATGAGCTTCTGGGTGACTTCCAGGGTGAGGAGGGTCCAGTGGTCCAGGGTCAGCGGGGGTTGTGGTTCATGGTGGTGGTGCTGGTGTGCGGAGGGGGCGGGTCTTTGCTTGCGAATCCTTCATAGATGTCTTGGATTTTTCAGTGGAAAAAGGTGGCAAGGTTTCTGCAGACGTCTTGGGAGGGGGGGATGTCTGTGGTATCCATGCCGGGTTTCCCCAACTCTTAGACTATGGTTAAGAGTTCCTTGCTGTTGTGTCCATTGGTGTCAATGCGCTCCTGAATGGCTGATTTTCTGGCTGATCTGATGAGCTTGTGGTGTGATGTGATAGCATCTTTGAAGGCTTTGTGGTCTGTCTTGCTCTTACTGCTTCTTCACTTTCTCCCCAGTCGTCTGCAGGGGCTCTTGGCCGGACTGAACCCTGCTGTTGACCTCTTCCTGACACCCTGTGAGTCTTGAGGTGCCTTCCTTAAGGTGCTGGGGACCTTAGAAGTGTACTCTTGCAGTAGAGTGGGACTTAAAAGACTAAGGCCCTCATTTATATCTTTGCGGTATGCATACTCCGTCACAATGATGATGGAGTATACACATTATCAAGATAATGGTCCGCCCGCCAAATTAATATGCAGGTGGACCATAGGTTTAATCAGGGTGGAGACTACTCCAGGTCCGCCGCGGTTAAACCCCTCTGTCTGCCCTGTGGTGTAAGAGCCATCGGAGGCAGACCTGTAATTCCACCCACCTAATTTGGATGAGCGGAATTAGAGGTCTGTTTTCACTGCCTCCCACCACCAGAAAAACCCTTTTGGTAAGGAGCAGTGAAAACCACTGCGATGCGAGGGGAGCATTTTCTTTTTTATTTTCAAGAAGAAAATGCCATTTCAGAGTTTTCTTTTTAAAAATAAAAAATAAAATCAATAAAAACAGAAAAATACATGGACAGAACTTCTGTGACGCTGGTTCCCATCAATGCTTTATAAATGGCCACCAGTTTGGCAGTCATTTATAAATCTAGCAGGCCGTCCCTCCACCAGAGCGATGGAGTAATTCACTCTCTCAGTCTAGTGGAACAACGGGCCATCCGCCAGGAATTAAATCCGACACTTAGTCAGAAAATAAAATCTTTGACAATGACGAACCTAGTTGGTGTATCTGACCCACGCTCCATTGCAGTTGGCCTCAAATTGCAACGAGGTCCAGGTCTACTGTGAGCATGGACTATCATTTGTGCTTTGTGCTTTTTAATGATATCTTCCCTTAAATCTTTAAAAACTCATATTTCCGTTGCCCCTTGCAGTATTTTTGTATCATTTTGTTTATTAAATTGTACTCTATTTTACTGATTCGATTTGGGATTTTTATTGTTTGGCATTGTGACTTTATTGCTGTTTTATTACTGAAAAATACTTTAAACACTGACCTAAGTAATTTGTGTCTGCTCTATGCCATTGCTACCAGGGAGTAGAACTTGGTTCATTTAGTGACTTTGAGGATTCACCCTGACCGGGGTTGTGAAAATTTCGTGGAGTGGTTAGTTATCCACCCCAAATAATAATCAAACTTTTTACACATCAAGTCAGGGGGAAACACCAGGACAACGACTCCTAAACCACAAAGTTGTGGAAAACGAAAGCGAAACAACGGTTTAGTTTTCCACGACTTCCTGGTTTTTGTGCCTTTACCACGCATGTGTGAACCTCGTACATGCGTGGTTAAGGCACAGAAGAAGGGAGTCGACACGGTGAAGGAGGAGGTAAGTTGGGCTGGGACTGGGGCTGTTTTTTGAGGGGTAGGGTGGGGTGGGAGGTCAGGGTTTAGGCTTTAGGGGTGGGTTGGGGGGTTGGGGTGCTTTAGGTTTTAGGGGCGGGGTGGGGACTCGAGGTATTTTTAGTTTTTGAGGGTGGGGTGAGGGGCTTGGGGTGATTAGGGTTTGGGGGGTCAGGGTTTAGGTTTAAGGGGTGGGTTGGGGGTTGGGGTGCTTTAGGTTTTAGAGGAGGCGGTTGGGGTAATTTTGGGGGTGGGGGTTGGGGTGGTTGTGGGGGTCGCGGTAATGTTTAGAGGGGGGATAGAGGGGAAGCATGCTGGAACTGTGCATGCTGATCACTAATGCCTTTACCAGGAATGCCTTTACAACGAAAAATCGTTGTAAAGGCATTCGTGGTAAAGGCATTAGTGATACCAACGAGTTAGTTGTTCCGAACTCATTGTTGAGCCATGGGTACTTGAAGCACTCGTGGTTTCAACATATAAACCACGTCAGGTACTGTCTTCACGTACTGCCATCCCATGTCAGATACTGCCATCATACACCAGTTATAGCAATCACGTGTCAGGAACCACCATGGGATGCCAGTTAGCTCCATCATATGACAACTTACTGACATCATATGCTAGATGCAGCCACAATATGCCAGGAACGACCCCTAATGACAGGCAAAGTCATCATAAACTTGATACGGGCATCATTTGCCAAGTGCAGCCGTTATATGATGCTTTCTTGCCACCAACCATCAGATACATCTATCATATCACAATTTACTTTCATTGTATATCAGGCATTGATATCTTCTTCTGAGCAGAGGCATCATGTGCCTTTTACTCTCATCAAATGCCAGGCACTGTCATCACATGCCAGTTATATCCTCCATGTGCCAGGTACTGTCATCATATGCCACATGCAGCCATCATATAACATTTTACTGTCATCATGTGGTTCATACCTTAGTGACCTAGGGGCATATGTTTATGAGCCCCTTACACTGTAGTTGGGTCACTTTTTGTTTTGCAACTGCTGTGCAAACCTTGCACTCATACCTATGAGGCCATGCAAAGCCACTTTGCATGACTCTGAATGCTCTCCTAGATATGGAGTAAGGCAAGGCAGTGTAAATTGCTGTGTTGCCTTACTCTGCGCGAGGGAGGTGGTTCATGGGTGTTTCAATGGGTTTTACCATGCAGCATCCATGGATTTTGATGCATTTCAAGATTTACAAGACCTTCTAAATCGGGGGATGCGGCAAAAATGTGCACCTCCCCAGAAAGGTGCAACAAGGAGAAATATTTTTAGTTCTCCAAGTTTATTCCTCTTTCTATGTGAGCTGCATTTTGCAGCACACACAGAAAAAGGAACAAGCCTCCCAGGACTATTTATGTGTATGAAGGTGCCCCTTCCTGCACAAAAAACTCCTACCTACAATGCAGACATTGTTGCACCATGGTGCAAGGGCGCCTGCGTTGGCGCTAGGCAGCCAAAATGGTGCCAGCGCAGGGGAAAAGGGCACGAATGCGCTGTATTGCATAGCTACAGTGCTTTCCTGCCCTTTCCCTTTGTTGCAGTGTCCTGCATCAAAATCTGACAAATATGCTCCTAGTGTCACGTCCTAGGTGCCTGCTGGCATCAGCACTCACTAGCCCCACCAACAGGTGTTGAACCTTGGTACACACTGCAGAGACTTTCTTTACCCTGAAGTATGACAGTATTTCAGAAACTTACAGACCATTGGGGTCGCACAGAAAACGCAACCTTATTTCATGTCCCTAAATAGGTCCTCACAGTGGCAATGCTGAAAAGAAGTACCTTCGACTTTATAGCATAGAAAAGTCTTGCACCTTAATTCATGTAACACGCCTGATTTACTCCTGTCGAAGGTCAGGTTTAAGCGACGGCCGGTTCTAACTACAACTGAGGTTTATCACCTCCACATATTCCAGTTGTATGCTACGTGTACAGTGAGGTTTGGTACTCTGGTGACAGTGGGAGAAGGAAGAACGAGAGGAAGCCAGAGCTTAAATTGAGCCCGTGGTTTCCGGTGCTTAGCACTGGCATTTAATTGTCAGCACCAGCGCTTTTGGCATTCTGCCACATGGTGGCGCTGTCTGCCTGTTTTAGGTATGAGCCTAAAAACAGCTGTTTATTATTTCAATGTACAATAACATTGACTGATACCTGCCGTCCAGGCCATTCTTCTACCTCAGGGGCCTGGAATAGTCTGAACTGTCACACTTGCAGGAATGTGATGGTCAGTAGTTGTGTCGGTTCTGTCGCTGGCAGCGCCCGTGGGGCAACGGGAGGTGTAAGCTGCCATGACTCCTGAGGAGGGCCCTGGCCTTTATTGTTTCACAAATTAAAAAGTGCAGGAAGGAATGAGGGGGAGAGCAGAGGAAATGGAGGCAGAAATAGGGAGAACGAAAGGATGGAAAGTGGAGGAAGTATGAAGGAGAGAATGTTGGGGCGTAGTGAGAAAAAAAGAGCAAGAAATGCCTGGGATGGGAGGGAAGAAGTTAAGAAGGAAGGAATAGAAGAGAAGAAGAAACGGAGAGCGGAAGGGATGTACTTAGCAGCATAACATGCCGAACGGAAGTGACGTGGCTGCTAAATAAATTCCTCTGAGGGGCAAAGAAGTAGGAACGAAATCGGGGAGGAAAAAAGGAAAGCATAGACGAATGAAGAAGGGAAGAGAGATGGAAAGAAGGGGAAAGGAACAAAGGAGAAGAATCGAGGGGAGGAATGGAGAGAAGATAGAAAAGATGGAGAAAGGAAAAGAGACGAAATAACTGAGAGATGAAGAATTAAAGGGAGGAAGGAATGGAGGGATGAAGAATTAAAGGGAGGTTAGAACGGAGGGATGAAGAATTAAAGGGAAGAAAGAATAGAGGGATAAAGAATTAAAGGGAAGAAAGAATAGAGGGATAAAGAATTAAAGGGAGGAAATAATGGAGAGATGAAGAATTAAAGGGAGGAAAGATGGAGAGATGAAGAATTAAAGGGAGGAAATAATGGAGAGATGAAGAATTAAAGGGAGGAAGGATCTGAGAGATGAAGAATTAAAGGGAGAGAGGAATGGAGGGATGAAGAATTAAAGGGAGGAAGGAATGGAGTGATGAAGAATTAAAGGGAGGGAGGAATGGAGGGATGAAAAATTAAAGGGAGGAAGGAATGGAGGGATGAGGAATTAAAGGGAGGGAGGAATGGAGGGATGAAGAATTAAAGGGAGGAAGGAATGGAGGGATGAGGAATTAAAGGGAGGAAAGAATGGAGGGATGGAATAATGGAGAGATAAAGAATTAAAGGGAGGGAGGAATGGAGGGATGAAGAATTAAAAGGAGGAAGGAATGGAGGGATGATAAATTAAAGGGAGGAAAGAATGGAGAGATGAAGAATTAAAGGGAAGAAGTAATAGAGAGATGAAGAATTAAAGGGAGGAAAGAAAGGAGAGATGAAGAATTAAAGGGAGGAAGGGATGGAGGGATGAGGAATTAAAGGGAGTAAGGAATGGAGGGATGAGGAATTAAAGGGAGGAAAGAATGGAGGGATGAAATAATGGAGAGATAAAGAATTAAAGGGAGGGAGGAATGGAGGGAGGAAGAATTAAAGGAGGAAGGAAGGGAAGGATGATAAATTAAAGGGAGGAAAGAATGGAGAGATGAAGAATTAAAGGGAGGAAATAATGGAGAGATGAAGAATTAAAGGGAGGAAAGAAAGGAGAGATGAAGAATTAAAGGGAGAAAAGAAAGAAGAGATTAAGAATTAAAGGGAGGAAGGAATGGAGGGATGAGGAATTAAAGGGGATAAGAATGGAGGGATGGAAAAATGGAGAGATGAAGAATTAGAGGGAGGGAGGAACGGAGGGATGAAGAATTAAAGGGAGGAAGGAATGGAGGGATGATAAATTAAAGGGAGGAAATAATGGAGAGATGAAGAATTAAAGGGAAGACATAATGGAGAGATGAAGAATTAAAGGGAGGAAGGAACGGAGAGATGAAGAGTTAAAGGGAGGGAGGAATGGAGGGATGAATAATTAAAGGGGGGAATAATAGAGAGATAAAGAATTAAAGGGAGGGAATAATGGAGAGATGAAGAATTAAAGGGAGGGAGGAATGGAGGGATGAAGAGTTAAAGGGAGGGTATAATGGAGAGATAAAGAATTAAAGGGAGGGAGGAATGGAGGGATGAAGAGTTAAAGGGAGGGAGGAATCGAGGGATGAATAATTAAAGGGGGGGAATAATGGAGAGATGAAGAATTAAAGGGAAGACATAATGGAGAGATGAAGAATTAAAGGGAGGAAGGAACGGAGAGATGAAGAGTTAAAGGGAGGGAGGAATGGAGGGATGAATAATTAAAGGGGGAATAATAGAGAGATAAAGAATTAAAGGGAGGGAATAATGGAGAGATGAAGAATTAAAGGTAGGGAGGAATGGAGGGATGAAGAGTTAAAGGGAGGGAATAATGGAGAGATAAATAATTAAAGGGAGGGAGGAATGGAGGGATGAAGAGTTAAAGGGAGGGAGGAATGGAGGGATGAATAATTAAAGGGGGGGAATAATGGAGAGATGAAGAATTAAAGGGAGGGAGGAATGGAGGGGAGGGAGGAAGAAGAAGGGGCAGTGCAGAAGCGTCAGAGCTCTGACGGAGACAGGCGCAGAGGGGAGGAAGGCTGCACGGTTCATGGGAAGAACATTTGGGGAGGGCGAGGGAGGGTCTTTCATGGGAAGTCTTAAATCTCCGCCTGTCATCTGCAGTTGTTCCTTTTTTTCTGCCCATTAGTAACCAGAGACAAAAATTGCATTAATTAAAATTCCTACGTCTCTCCCTTCAAACAAAGTACCCAGTTGGCATCCAGAGAGTGCCAAGCGCGGCTGAAAGATGCCATTTGATATATGTGCAGTGGAACAAATCTCGGGAATATCCATGTTTGAGACAGGGTAATGGGGAGGGGGGGGGGGTGCCCCCGTTTCCCCGCAGCAACGCCCTCTCACTAACTCTCTGCCTTTTCTCTGGGGCGGGGAGAGGGGGTAGGTCTAGGCATTATTGCTTTGGTTGTACAGCAACGCTTTTGCATTGTCTTTGTAAACTGTTGTTGCCCAATGATCAGCGAGGGTAGCCAAAGTGGGCCAGTGTTACCCCTAGATAGCCATTAATACCCCCCCTTCAGTGGCATACTGCAAAATGATGGTGCCCCTTGCAGAATGTGAAGGTGGTTCCTGAGCCTTCCATACCTCACAGATATTCATTGGCTTTGGGCTGAATAGTGCCCGATGAAGGGTTGGGGGTCCCCTGAAAGGCTGGGGGCCCATCGGCACCGCAGGGTGTGCATTAGATTCAGAGGCCTGTGTTACAGCCCTGCCCCTATTACCCGAGCCTACCTGATCTCAGTGACCATGATGGTAGCAGTGGGAACCGAACAAAAGCCGTTTTTCGTATTATTCTGTAGTCCTGAACTCTTGCACATTTCAAAGCTCACTGGTACTTGCAAACATTTTCCAAGGGGCCTAAATGTACGTTCTTTTCTTTCCATCATCCATTTCCACAGGAAGTTACATCATTGGATTTCCCATCATCCATCTGCACAGGAAGTGACATCACTGCTTTCCCACCAAAACTGTCTTTAAAAGAAAAACTCAAGCAAGAGGAGTAATTTCTCTCATGCATCTGCACAGGAAGTGACATCACTGGATTCTCCATCATCCATCGACACGTGGCTTGACATCACTGAATTTCCCATTATCCACCTGCACAGGAAGTGACATGCCTCTTCGCCACTCCCAGGACAAACATAATGGCTTCCACAGCGTGGGCACGCAATGGACGCATACAGCAGGTGTGCCACTGGTGAGCCAAAGGCAAACTCATCTGTGGCCATACATACCCGGACTGTGCCCAGTGCCACAAACTCTGGTCCTTCACCCTCCCACTGCTACCCTGCTGCTACCTTCACCACCGTCAACCGTAGCCGTTGTTACACATGTTGCTGCCTCGCTGCACCACACAACACCAAGGGAGCATTCTCCTGTGCTTCCTGCAAGTTTTCATGAAATTACCCACGCCCAACACTAACCACACCAACACACCCAATGCCCCACTCTCCTGCACTCGCACAAGCGTGGAACCACCCACACAACACTCCACACAAGCACACATGCTCCTCAACACCTGCTCACCAAACATGCCACAGATATCTGGGAGATGCTACATGACAATGCCTCTGCCCTCACAGAAGCCTGGTTGAACCCATTATCAGTGACTAACATCACCACAGCCACCCCCCAAGCTATAAGATTTCCAGGCAAGACAGATTTCAAAAGTTCGGAGGCAGAATCACCATCAGCCACAATAACACCATCAGCTTCATCACATCCGCGGATGTGCCTTCATCCTAAATGGAACACCTGTCGTTCAAGCGCTGTGTCACAGCCAACTTCGCCCTAAGCGGCACTTTCAGCTACAGACCACTAGGACCGCGCACCAACTTCACCGACACCATCACCAACTTTGTTGCATCACTCGCCCTCAATGCTAGCAATTATATCCTACTCGGAGACCTGAACTTCCACCTGGAAGACCACACCGACGCCAACCCAAGAACACTCACTGAAGACTTTGGAAGCCTAAACCCCACCCAATGAATAAAGGGACCTAGCCACATCGCTTAACACTTCCTGGTCCCTATTTTCACCAACTTCAGCAACATCCAAGTAGATAAGCCCACACCAGTGCCATGGACAGACCACACCCCTGTCAATCCCTCTCATATTTTCAACAATAACTGTAATTAATATCAACTTCAACCTGCAACTAGAGCCGACTGATCTCGCCAAATACTTCCTAATTTTAATCAATGCTAACCACATAGCCATCATCACCCCAGAAGAAACCGCTGCTGCCATGGATTCCATCCACTCAGGGGCCACATCGGACCCCCACCACACCTATTCCACAGGGCTGCAACCCATCAGCGCCATGCTCAGACCCATTCTGAATGCCTTCACCCCTTCCACAACCTTCCCAGATGCTTGGAAACACTTCCATTGCTCATTGCTGAAGAAACCCTCTGCAGACCCTTCAGTGCCCACCAACTACAGACCACACTCCCTGCTACCATTCCCGGCCAAGGTCTTAGAGAAAATCATTAATAGACACCTAACTGAATACCTCAATGACCACCAACTCCTCGACACCACTCAGCCAGACCCAACTACAGCATGGAAACTGCCCTCATTGCTGCCACGGATGAAGTCCACATTACTCTGGACAGAGGAGACACATCGGATCTCATCCTTCTAGACCTTTCCACAGCATTCAACACAGTCTCCTACCCATTCCTCAATCAAACGCCTACACAACATCGGAATCCAATGGCATGCACTCAGATGAATCTGCTCCTTTCTGACTGGAAGGACCCAGCCAGTCATCCTGGTACCGTACACCTCTGACGCTCGTGGCTGCATCTGCAGAGTTCCACAAGGATCCTCCCTGAGCCTGATCCTCTTTAATGCATACGTGATCTAGTCAGCATTATCTGCTCTCACAATATCAACTTCCTCTCCTACGCTGACGATAAACAACTCATTCTCTAACATGTGGTGTATTGAGAAAGTTATAAATCTTGAAACAAGGAGCCCTTCAGTGTGGGCTGCTACTTCTGCATCAACAAATTGTTTGATGATCGTCAGATCATATTCTTCCTAGGGCCCTCATTTCAACCCTGGCGGTCGGTGTTAAAGCGGCGGTAATACTGCCAACAGGCCGGCCGAAAAAAAATTGGAATCACGACCATGGCGGAAACCGCCAACATAGACAGCCACTTTAACACTCCGACCGCCACGGCGGTAGAAACAAACACCGTGGCGGTAACCGGCAACAGACAGGCGGAGGACAAAGTACCGCCCACTGTATTCCAACACGCCTATCCGCCACCTTTTCTGGGGCGGAACCAACACTATCAAAAGCACGGCGGAAACAGTACACAGAAGGGAAACCACTCACCTCTCGACACCCAACGAGGAACCAGGACGCCACACAGCCCGAGTTACACGTACTGCCCATGCTGGTCTTCCTCCTGCTCAGAAGCAGGACAGACGCCGTCGACGACCACGGTGAGTACTGCACCTACAACACAGGGGAGGGGGGAGGGAAAAGAGAGTGACACACACACGCAACACGCCATACCCCCACCCCCACCCTCACCCTCACCCACAACAACATACACACAAATACATGCAGCAACATTACATATACACCCCCTCACCCCCTGGAAGAACGCAAGGACAAAAGGAAATTATTGTAACAAGTGTAATCATGAAAAATCAGATAGTGAAAGTTCAAAATTCAGTATATACAAATATGTACACCAGCTACACAAGTCCGGATAGTGTACCAATCATTGTCAGTGGACCAGTGATCCCAAAATGCATGGGCGAAGCCCACACAAGATACCTGACACGAAACGGAGAGAACACTGCTGGGGCATCAGATAGAAATTAAACAGGCACCTCAGGGGGAAGGGGAGGGGGGGCACCTCAGCCGGATGAACATACGACGCCACTGCTGCACGAGGGGGCTCCATGCCCACTGCTGCATCCTGGGGAGTGCAAAGGCACAGTCTCTCAAGTCTTTCCAGTGGGTGGTTTGCCCATTGCTTTATCCTGGGGAGTGCAATCCACAGTCTCTCAAGTCTTTCCAGTGGGTGGGTTGCCCACTGCTTTATTCTGGGAAGTGCAAAGCCACAGTCTCTCAAGTGGATGTTCTTCTCCACTGGTTCTGGAGGGGGCTTTGTGCCCAGAGTGCTTCATCCTGCCAAGGACTGAGGTAGTGGATGTGAATCTCCACTGGTTCTGGAGGGTGCTTAATGCCCAGAGTGCTTCATCCTGCCAAGGACTGAGGTAGTGGATGTGAATCTCCACTGGTTCTAGAGGGGGCTTTGTGCCCAGAGTGCTCCACATGCAGTGTGGCCGGTCCCATTACCTCACATGGGTGTGTGTGCCACAAGATTGCCTAGGAACAGGTAGCATGATACGCCATGGAGGCAGAGACATACCCCACCCTGCTGCGGCTTCACCTTCCACCTCCAGGTGCAAACAGTGATGAGAGTCATGCCTCATGGAAGCTGGGCAGGGTCCAGGAAGTCTCCTCCAGCCTCGGACGGCTGCCCACTGGGGATGGTAGCCATGTCAGCTGTGGTGCCACTGTCCGAGCATGTCGCGGGGCTGGTGGCGGTGGTTGCAGCAGTCGGTGGCGGCGGTGTTGGCGGTGGTGCATGTGTCAGCACCTGTTGAGGGACACAGCAGGACATCTCCTGCAGCCTCGGACGGCTGCCCACTGGGGAAGATGCTGGGGACTGTTGCTGAGGCTGCAGACGTGTAGGTGGCGGTGCAGGTGGCAGTGCTGGTAGCGGTGCAGGTGGCGGTGCTGGTGGTGGTGCTGCTGGTGGCGGTGCAGGTGGCGGTGCTGGCGGTGGAGTTCGCCGCCGTACAGGTTGGTGTAGTGTTTCACAGAAGGGGTGACTCAAGTCCCTCAGTCGGAGCCACCGTGCCCTGTCCTGACCTGCTCTTCAGCTTGTGTCCCTTCCCCACCTTTGATGGTGCCGCAGGTGTCTTGCCACTGTCCCCTTTTGTTTTGGATGAGCCCTTGGTGGCTGATAGGTGCGGCTTCTCCCTCCGGGATGTGGGCACCTTCTTCACCTTGGCTGGTGGCGGAATGTCCTTGGCCTCGCTACGTGGCACACTGGCAGCCCTGATGGGTGGCGCACTCGATGACCCCGCAGTTGCTGGCACCACTGTGCCTGGGGATTTGGTGGCTGAGGTGCTGGGCTGGGACCTGGAAAGCCTGGCACCAGGGGAAGGCGGGGGAGAGGTGAAGGGAAGAGGTCAAAGTTAGCCAGGAAAAGTTTTTTAGACACACTGGGACAGGAAGATGGAGGGGGTTTGGGAGTGGAGGAAGAGGTAGTGGTTGTAAGAGGTGTACATTTGCTGAATTTGGGTGAAGGTGCATGGGCGGGAGGCTGTTGTGAGGTGGATGGCTGTTGGGTGCGTGTGTGCCGTTTGTGTACTTTGGGAGGAGGGCTCACAGACACACTGGGAGAGGACACTGGGGATGTGTGAATGGTAGTGGGGGTGGTGATTGCATGTAGCGGTGTGTGGTGATGGGCGTACTGGTGATGGAGGTAGTGGCTGAGGATGTAGTGCATGCAGGTGTGAGTGGAGACGAGACAGGGAGGGAGGAGGAGGATGTGGAGGAGGGGGACACACAGTGGAGGCAGTGGATGTTGCTGTGTCTGCCTGGGTATGGTGCTTGTGTGAGTGCTTGTGTTATGTTTGCCATGTCTACTCTTGTGTGTTGATGAGTATGCATGCTGGTCTGATGGTGTGCTTGGGATAGGCTGAGGTACAGGGGATTGGGTCGGGTGGAGGAAGTTGGAGGGGGGGGGGGGAGGCTGGACACAGGGACAATGGCTGCCATCAGTGCTGAGGCCAGAACCTGAAATGCTTTCTGTTGGGCCGCCTGCCCAGAATGAATGCCCTCCAGGTATGCATGTTTGTTGCAAATGCCTCTCAACACCCTGGATGGCATTCAAAATGGTAGATTGCCCAACAGTGAGGGATCTCAGGAGGTCAATAGCCTCCTCACTGAGGGCAGCAGGGCTGACTAGGGCAGGGGCTGAGGTGCCTGGGGCGAGGGAGATGCCCACCCTCCTGTGTGAGTGGGCACAGGACACACGCTGAGGGGCTGCTGGGAGGGCGGTGCTGGTTGGGGTGTGGCGGCTGTACCTGTTGATGCGGTGGGCACAGAGGTGCCCTCCACCGCAAGAGAGCTCCCATCAGAGGAGGAGTCGCTGTCGCTGGTGTATGCTCCTGTCCCCGTTGTGGAGCTCCCCTGGCCCTCCGTCCCACTGGTGGCTTCAGACTCCGTTGCTTCACCCTCCAGGACCATATGGGTTGCAGCTCCCTCCTGCTCCGGTGCTAATGCTCCTCTGCCAGATGATGCTAATGCACACAAGAACAGGGAGACAAAACAAAAAGGGGGGTGGAAAGACAGAAGAAACACATGTTCTGTGTATGCAACACCACTACCATTGGAAGACACAACACACAGGGAGCAGCCCTATGCACTAAGCCATGCACTAACAGTTCCTTGAAAATTCACATGGCCATGGGGGACGAGGCCTAGGCCCAATTGCTGCACACCTGGAAGTCACAGGAGCCTGACTAGGTGTAGATGGCTATTACCAATAGTGGGGTTGGGGTGCCACAGAGCCTGCCTAACAAGGGACGAAGCCTACCAAGTTCGCCCTGGCCTAGGGGAACACACATCCCACTTCGACCACCCAGATACCTCGTAACGTTCGCAGAGTCAGCTGAAGGAGAGTGTACTCACCCCATTGTGGCTGCTGTGATGCCCTCAAGCGCCCATCCAACTCTGGATATGCCACCGCCAGGATCTGGTACATCGGGGGGTCATGGTGCGACGGACACCCCTTCCACGTTGGGAGACCATCCCCAGCTGGGCCTCCGCCATCTTCTTGCTCCAGCAGCGCAGGTCCTCCCATCTTTTGCGGCAGTGGGTGCTCCGTCTATGGTAGATCCCCAGGGTCCGGACGTCCTTGGCGATGGCACACCAAATACCCTTCTTCTGGTGGGCGCTGACCTAGAGGAAAAGTGAAGTAAAAATGGATGTTTCTATCCCGTACATTTCATCTCACGCATTGCCAATCACCTCCCACCCTGGCCCAGACATACATACACACACAATCCTGACATGCTGGCCTGTCCCCCTCCCCACCCTCTTCCATCAACGCCACTCCATACACTCATGTGCCATCCACCACGCTCACAGTGTACTCACCTGTTTGTCTTGAGGACCGTACAGTTGCGTGTACTGGGGGAGGACCCCATCCACCAGTTTCTCCAACTCCTCCGACGTGAAGGCAGGGGCCCTTTCCCCAGACACTGTAGCCATTGTCGCTTCCAGACACAGGTCACAGCAGCACTTGCAGTGTAGGTCCTCTCCTGTAGAAGGTCAGGTATCAAGTGAGGGAACAGTAAGAAAATAGCGGCCATGTCCACGGCGGTGCGTACCGTCACCGCCGGCGTACATCGTCATTGGCTCCTGGGACCCATAGAGCCCAATGTTAACCAATGCTGAATTGCACCGCGGTCTTCGACCGCACACCGCAACGGTGTACAACGCCAGCGCAGTTACCTCATTTCCCCTTGTCCCACCTTACAGGTCAGGCAGCCGCCATTTCAGGGGGCCACATGGCATGGAAAAAAACTGTGTCACACCTATTTAGGCCTAGAATACGGACAGATAAAGGCACATTGTGAATTTCCAACTTTTAACCAAATAACACAATGTGATACCTAAGTGTTGTATGACCCTCTGCTTGCTGTTCTCCTCCATAGGGCATGCCCGCTGGGGCAGGTGATGAGATGGCGGCATCCTCCGGTGTACAGACCCCCGGTGGACCTGTCGACAATGGAAGAGAGACACATCATTATCACCTACAGACTTGATTGTGCAACAATCCTGGAACTGTGTGCCCAGTTGGAGGCAGACCTGATTGCAGCTATCCACCATCCCACAGGAATCCCCCCTCTAGTGCAGGTTCTGTCTGTACTCCATTTCCTGTCCAGTGGGTCTTTTCAAACAACAGTGGCCATGGTATCAGGGATGTCCCAGCCAATGTTCTCTAACGTGTTATTGAGTGTTATCTGCCCTGCTGAAACACATGCGCAGCTACATCGTTTTCCCTCAGGTGGAGGATTTGCCCACAGTGAAAGGTGATTTCTATGCCCTGGGACATATCCCAAACATCATTGGTGCCATTGATGGTACACATGTGGCATTTGTCCCCCTCCCCGCAGGAATGAACAGGTGTACAGAAACCGGAAAAGCTACCATTCAATGAATGTGCAGATGGTGTGTTTGGCAGACCAGTACATCTCCCATGTGAATGCCAAGTATCCTGGCTCAGTGCATGACGCTTATATTTTGAGGAATAGCAGCATCCCTTATGTGATGGGGCAACTCCAGAGGCACCGGGTGTGGCTAATAGGTGAGCCCAAGGTCCAAATACAGTTGACATTGGTGTCTGGATATGGGGTTGTCCCTAAGGGTTAGTGTCTGTCTAACAGTTGTCCCTCAACATTTGCAGGTGACTCTGGTTACCCCAACCTGTCATGGCTACTGACCCCAGTGAGGAATCCCAGGACAAGGGCAGAGGAACGCTACAATGAGGCACATGGACGAACTAGGAGGATTATAGAACGCACCTTCGGCCTCCTGAAGGCCAGATTCTGGTGCCTCCATCTTACAGGTGGCTCCCTATACTACTCACCGAAGAAGGTGTGCCAGATCATCATGGCCTGCTGTATGTTGCACAACCTGGCTTTGCGACACCAGGTGCCTTTTCTGCAGGTGGATGGGCCAGATGGTGGTGTTGTGGCAGCTGTGGAGCCTGTGGACAGGGAAGAAGAGGAGGCAGAAGAAGAGGATATCGACAACAGAAACAACATAATCATGCAATACTTCCAGTGAGACACAGGTAAGATGTAACTGCTTCCCACATCTCATACTATTGTTGGAGCTAGCATAAGTCTGTCATTTTCACTCAGTGTATGGACCCTGACTTGTTGCTTTGCCTTTCCATTTCACAGATCTGGGTGCCACTTTGTGCCCTCTGCTATGTTTACTGCTGGCCTACAGCTGTGTAACATTGGTATGTGAACAAGTACATTGACATTGCTATGCTACAGAGATTTTGCAATTACACATTTGTGAAAGCACAGACTGATTCCAGATTGTTTTGTGATTCAAGTGTGTTTATTTCTGTGCAAAGAAGTGGAGGGGGTTGTAAAATGGTGAGGGGTGATGGTGGAGGAATGTCCATGGCAGAGTCCAGTCTATTTGTTTCACAGGTGCATTGTCCAAAGGGGCATAGAAAGTGGAGCAATGGCAGTTTAAGGTGGACAGGGTGTCAAAGTGGGACAGAAGGGTGACATTCAGGGTGGTCTTATTTCCTGGCGGGGGTCTTGGCAATGTTCTCTGTCTTGTTCCTGGATCTCAGGGACCGTTTGTGGGGTGGTTCTCCTTCTTCAGGGGCTGGGGTGCTGGTGGCCTGTTGTTCCTGTGCCGGTGCCTCCTGTCCACTAGCGCCGGCGGAGGTGGAGGGCTGTTCATCGTCCAGGCTAGTGTCAGGCTAGTGTCAGGGGCCCGTTGGTGTGCCACTGTGTCCCTCCTGGTGTTGACAAGGTCTGCCAGCACCCCTGCAATGGTGACCAGGGTGGTGTTGATGGACTTCAAGTCCTCCCTGATCCCCAGGTAGTGTTCCTCCTGCAGCCGCTGGGTCTCCTGAAACTTGGCCAGTACCGTGCCCATGGTCTCCTGGGAATGGTGGTAAGCTCCCATGATGTTGGAGAGGGCCTTGTGGAGAGTGGGTTCCCTGGGCCTGTCCTTCCCCTGTCGCACAGCAGTCCTCCTAGCTTCCCTGTTATCCTGTGCCTCTGTCCCCTGAACCGTGTGCCCACTGCCACTGCCCCCAGGTCCCTGATCTTCCTGTGTTAGTGGGTTTGCCTGGGTGCCCTGTAGTGATGGACACACTGCTGATTGACGTGTCCTGGGGACAGAGCGATGGGCCTGCTGGGTGGGTGCTGTGGTGGTGTTTCCTGAGGGGGGAGGTTCAGTGGTGGTTTGTGACTGTGTCAGGGGAACCGACTGTCCCGAGGTCCCTGATGGGCCAGGATGGTCATCTTGATCCAGGTGTGCAGAGCTGCTGTCGTCACTGTGGGCCTCTTCTGTGGGGGGACTGGATATGTCTGGCACCTCCTGTCCGGTGACATTGTGTAGGGGTCCTGTTGGGGTGTGAATGCATAATGTTAGTATCTGTGTGTGCCATCTTGTGCAATGGGTGAGTTAACCTCTACTCCTGTGCTTGCATTATTGCTGTGGCCCTTGTGTGATTGGTGATTTTGGGGCATGAGTGAGTCTCTCGACTAGACATGCTTTGGTGATGGGTGTCCATGCATTGGTGTTACATGCAGGGCTTGATTTTGGGATGTGTGGGTTGTGGTAGTGGGGTATCTGTGGGGTGTTGGGGTGATGGGTGTGAGGGTGAGGGTGGGAGTATGTGATGGCATGCAGATGGGGTGGGGGGATGAGGTAGTAAAGATTTGACTTACCAGAATCCAGTCCTCCTGCTACTCCTGCGAGGCCCTCAGGATGCATGATCGCCAAGACTTGCTCCTCTCACGTTACTAGTTGTGGGGGAGGAGGTGGGGGTCCACCGCCAGTCCTCTGTACAGCAATCTGGTGTCTGGATACCACGGAACGTACCTTCCCCCGTAGGTTGTTCCACCTCTTCCTGATGTCATCCCGTGCTCTTGGATGCTGTCCCACTGCGTTGACCCTGTCGACGATTCTCCGCCATAGCTCCATCTTCCTAGCTATGGAGCTGTGGCTCTACCTGGATAATTTCCTCCAACATGACCCTGAGCTCCTCCTCCGAAAACCTGGAGTGTCTTTGAGGTGCCATGATGTGGTGTGGGTGATGTGTGAGGTGCTGTCTGTTGTGATGTGTGAGGGGATGTGTTGGTGTGTGTTGTTTGAGGTGCGTGGATGTTGTATAAGTGATGGTGTTGTGTGTCTGTGGATGCTGGTGTTGCGTTAGCTAATCTCTCTCCCTGGCCTTCTTTCAAATTTTTGGTTGTAAGGGTTTGTGGGTGATGTGGGTGTGTGCTTTATATTGGATTGGGTGTGTGGGTGTGGTGTGTGTATGTGTATCAGGTGTGTGTATTTCGAATTGTCCATTGTGGTTGTGTTTTGTAAATGTGTGTATATTTTGATCGTGCCGGTGTGTACCGCCAATGGATTACCGTAGTTAAAAGGCTGCTGCGTTGATTCGTGGGTTGTGATAGTGTGGGTGTATTCCTGTTGGCGTGACGGTGTGGGTTTTGGTATTGCCAGTTTATCACTGACCTTTGGTGTGGCGGACTTGTGTGGGTGTCTGTACTGTGGCGGATTCCGAGCTGTGAGTCGTAATACCTGTAGCGGAATTCCGCAGCCGCGACGGTATAAACCTCCCTTAAAACCGGGACATCCCTTGAATTTGCTGACTGTTTCCTGAACAGAGGCTGAAACACGGACCCTGTCCCAGCAAATCCGGGACGCAGAACATTCTACAGAACGGTGCATTTGTGCTGCGGACTGAACTTACCTGCATGGAGCAAAGCATCCTTCGAATGAGATCCGAGCTTCAAACTCTGCCGTTCATTCATTGACATTGTTCCAAATACAGGGCCGCGCTCTACCCACCACCCACAAGGAAGTTCAAATGTAACTCACTCACCTACAACCCAAGAACAGACTTCAAAGCGGGCCCCATCATAAGGTCTTTGGGTGAGATTCTATGGGGCAGATTTACAAGCCCCTAGTGCCTCTCAGCGCAGCCTTAGCGCCATTTTCTTTACGCTAAGGTGCCGCTAAGTTGGCTTTTCCCCCACACTATATATACAAAGGGGCGCAATGCATGCATTGTACCACTTTGTAACACACCACATTATGCCTGTGCCAGGCATAATGTAGGCAAGGGTGCGATCCCCCACAAATTTACAAGATTTCACGGCGCCATTTTTTCCTGTCATCTTTCACGCCTGCTCAAGGTAGGCTTTAAAGTGACGCTCCTGTATGGGCCTATGGGCCTCCCTGTGCTTTGCAGCAAAGTGCCACAATAGCGTCAAAACTTTAGACGATGATGTGGTAATGACCGCCATGGTGCGCCATATTGTAAATACAGCGCAACCATAGTGTCCTTAGGGGGGCGCAGGGAACACAAGAAAAGTGGCACATTGGTACCGATGCACCACTTTCTTGCAAATATGCCCCTATGTGTCATCAATGTCATAATGAGGGCAACACTCTCCTGTCCTGTTAATATGAGTGAAAAGGGAATGTGAGATTTTGCAGACCTGTCACCTCACATGGTGCCTCCCTGTGTCACCCACTATCAGCTCTCTTAACACCTTGCGGAGCCAATATCACACAGTGTCAAGGAAAACGAACTGGAAACCACTGCACAGGGTGGATTTCCAACCTCGCCTTTCGTGGCTTTGAACACCTGATGTCCACTGAAGAGTTTGAAATTTTGAAAACACCCCAGGACATCAGCACCAGCCACAGCAATCTTTTTTAAATTTTTTTAATTTTTGGAGGAGTGGGTTTTGTCGGGGAGGGGTACAAGTGCCTTAGCTATTTCTCAGTATGAAACCCTGCCCACTCCATAGCCCTGTCCCTTCCTCACAGGGTGCACTTTATTTTTAATTGGCAGGTCTGTTATTGCATGTTTAGAGTTTCAGTGCAGTGGAGCACCAAAGGTCCCTGCTGTCCCCATGGTGCGGGACCTGAGCTCCAACGGGCCTCCTCAGCAAAACTGGTAGGTGGTGGGACTTTGCAGGGGGGGGCCTCAAGTTTCAGTGCCTAAGAATGTGGAGTGATTTGCACATTCACAGTGGGCTGCAGACCATATCAGTGCAGCACATTTTGAGAAGAGCCACGCATGGGCCAGTATTCCACCGCTCATGGCTTAACTTGTGCCGGGGCTTGCAGACGGTGGCACTGAGATTCACTGTTGGGACCTAAAGCTATTGTTCATCATCAGACTTTGACCCAGGAGAAGAGACAGAATGTCAGAAGATAGAGAAAGAAGAAGGAAGATAAAGGTAGGGAAACTGACATGGATAAATCAGGGATGGAAAACCATCCTGCAGGAGTGGGATAAACAGGAAATGTAGTGTGATGGGGGAGAAAGAGTCAAGAGGTGGACTCAAGACGAGGCATCCTGTGTATGCAGTAACTGCAGTGGTTGGCAGTGATGGTAGTGGAATGTGAAAGACAAGTTATTGTCGACCCGCAGAATGCGATTCAATGTCTAATTGATATAGAAATATTGCTTTTGTGTTACTAACAGTCCTGTAAAGGGATCAGGGCATCATGGCAGCAGCCACAAATCTGAATTCATTACTCACAGTACCACACACACTGTACTAAGAAGAATGAACACTTTTACATAAAAGGTACTTATTACTACAGGGACAGTCTGTTTCTCAGTACATCTAAAGCAACTAGATAAAATATTATAAAGCAGCAACCTTATAAGTAATGAGAACAAAATGAACATTTCCAGCATTGCTAAAACATAATTGTAATGATTATCTAGCTCCCAAACACCCTATTGCCTATTTCAATGTGCTATTTTATGAGAGCATGAAAGGCTGAGCAACTTGTGATGTAGAGTTTCTTAGGGAGAAGGGACGCACTGCATACTTTGTTGACAGCAAAGGCTGCCTTTATCAGCAGAGGCGTGAAGGCAGTGTTCCCCGTGAAGGGCAAACACCCACTGCGGCAGCAGTGAGTCGCTCTTCCTCCGGGACTTGGCTATCAGCTTCAGGCGAGATGTGTCACCTGGGAAGTGTGAGGTGCGCTGGCAGCAGGCGAGACCATCTCTGGCAGAAACTGGGGCGATAATCCAGGCAAAGGAGCTCTCTCTAAAGTGAACAAACCTAAATCTTATCAGAGATTGGGATGTCTTTTAGAGGCAGCACCATGATACAAAAATATTAACAAAAAGTCATTACGGGGCATTTGTGGGGCTCTCCGTCTGTGACGCAATAAATAATATCTCAGCGGCTCCTGCTGTTCATTTATTATTCCTTTCTTTTTATTTGAAATTTTTTTGTGGTCCCACCCGGGGCACCACAACCATTTTTTCATGTTGGGGACTGCAGGGAGAGCCCTAAGGCCCCTGCGACCCATGTCGGCTACCCAGCCAGCATCCCTTGTGGTGCTGGTAGCAGCCGGCACCATTCTCTTTTGCTCCTGGCTCCTTTTGGTGGGCGAAAGGTTGTGATTGCTGCCCAGGGGAGTGCGCCCACGACCCCTGCTGCCTGTCCAGTCATCTTAATGGAATTAATCTTTACAACCTAAAGCATTTCCTTTAGAAATGAGCAAATAAAGAGGTTATTTTTGACATAGAAATTATGGTTAGTGTTCTAGAATGCTAAAATGAGGACACATGTTCTGAGTGCTCAAACAGTGTTAAAAGACTTTTAAACTACCTGCTATTTTTATGTTTTTTATCTACTTGATCACTTGATTAATTGTTTCACGAATTACTTAAACGTTTTGACACTTCTGTCACTGGGCTATATTTGGGCTACACTGGGAGGTGCTGTTTGGGCCTCATCTGGGCTATGTTCCCTGGGACGGCCATCTTGGGAGATGTTTTTGGTATCAAGTTTCATCTTTTGTTCATTAACTGCAGGTTCCTCTGTAAGAAACACTTTCAGTTTTGCGGCTTTGAATCAATCAAGTTGGTGCAGGTTTTTCTCATAAGGACAGAACGTTAGCGCACTGGTGGTTCATTATAACACTGGGAGCCAGCTGATAGCTCCAGCTGCTGGAAGTACATGTTTTACTCAATATTTCAGACTTTATTCTCACGTGGCTGAGGAAAATAGTGTGAGTTTACAGAACAAATCCTCTCATTTCAGCTTCTGGAGTACATTCCATAACCTCTACAAGAAAAGCATGAGAAAACATTTTTCTCTCGAACATGGTTCATCAAATCCTAGCAGAGAATGGGCATTTTCCACAGCGTAAAATCTCCTTGGAATACACCACGGTTCCTAAAATTGGAGTAAAACCACCAACATATGATTTATATTGTGACTAAAATCTGTTATCATACTTTATATGTTCGATTTGTGACCCTCAAAAACAGGCCCTTTCTGCAATGCAATCTATGTGGGCCATGTCCCAGAGTCTTGCAACAGCTGCTACATATCCGCGTTGTATCCAACCAACCAAGGGAGGGGGTGCAAATGCCCTTTGGGGACTGGGTGTGCTCACCCTGCCCCTTATATATTTTATAATTAATTTTCAGGATACAGGGGCCGTGTCCCTGAGCCCTGTAATGGCTGCACTATATGCTGTCCATGATTGACTGGTTCCTTTTAAAGCAGCTAGTCACAGTGGAAGCAGTGCTTCATTTCTAAAAAAATAAATAGAAGTGCAGTGGGCCAAGGTATCGTTTAGGATGCGATTGCAGCTTGAACCATTGACTGCCCCTGACAGAGCTGCAAAACGCATGGCCTGGACACACTACTATTGTTATAGTTTAATGGCAATTGGATGTGCTGTGCTGAAACTAGGCAGACAGCACCACCATGTGGTGCACAGTCATACAAATAGTACTGTATTATGAATTAAGTGCCAGTGCTGAGTGCCAGCAGACACCGGCACAAATTAAGCACTGGCTATTGAAGTTGCAGACAGTAGTTTCCCAACAGCACTGTGACTGATTCATAGCATTTCTGGGCCTTTTGCATATTCCACGCAGACTGGTCCAGTCACGGTATGAGGTGCTAGCAGGAAGGTGGGGTGGAGGTGAGGGTCTGCAGTCAGGAGTGCCACAAAATAGGGGTACAAAAAAAAGGAATGCACACCCACTTACCTACCTATTAACCAGTATGAGGGAAGCCCTTCAAGCGAGCAATGGGCCAGGAAAGGGCAGGGGAAACTTCCAAGCTTCGAAGGGCCCTCTGTCTCGTCACCTGCACAAGCAAGCGGATCCCTTGTAAAGGATCCCTGGAGTGCCCCGGATGGGCCTCACAATTCACATCTGCATCTGGGCTCTCTGCAGCCCCTCCTCAGAGGTACCACTTGGATGTTGCAAATACAGAATGCATCCCGCCGTGGCTACGATCTGCCACCACTGTCAGTTCTCTGCAGCTCAGCGGTCTGACAGATGTCAGTCTTGGTAGGGAGGTGTACATGAGTCTAGAACACAGAGTCCAGCTCTGGGTCTCAATCAGTGTCACAAAAAGCCTCCTGTGACCGTTCATGATGATCATGTGTGCTGACGGGGGGGGGGGGTCAAAAATCTACAGCTTGCTATGATGAACTCGAGATGAGGGCGCACACCCTCCTGAGCCATGCAAGGGGCATTTCTGAGTCCCAACAGTCAGTAACAGTTATGTCCACACCAAAGGAATTCTTGGGTTCAACAGATCACCACAAAGCAGTTAGCAACTCCAGCGCCTTGAGACCTTCATGGGTGATTTGAAGCACTTTATAATTCCTTGATTTGTTTGCTGGTATGATCTACCAGCTGAAACTCAGAACTTGCAGAGTATTTGTAGAGATTTACAGCCGTGCAGCACACTGATAAGGGAAAATTAGCAATATGACAGACGTTTTAACCATCATTAAATTTGTGTTAGAGAAAGATCACCAAACATTTCAGGGTGGGCCACTGCCCCACCCTTTCCTGAATTCCTGAATGAATGAAAACTGCATTGTTTGATTGCTTAAAACCACTACAAAGAATAATAGTTGTGCAAATACTCAAATTCAGTCTGCAATATATAGTGGGTCACTGAAAAAGGGATTTTTAGGGTGCGAATAACACTTAAAAATTCTCAGCTGCAGAATAAATTGAACAACGCTACATTTCAGTTGAAGATTTGCCCCATTGAGACATATATTTAGCATGTGAATGTTTGTAGGTAGAATACACAGTGTTAGCGGGGTCCCTTGTAACCGCTTCAGGTGTGGGCAGCCACACAGAATGTGCAGGGTGGACTCCTCATGGTGGCTGCAAAACCTGCAGCTTTTATCAAGTCTCTAAACCCATGCAATGGGTAGATTTGTGCATAGAAATATGCCAAAGCCATGAAGGATTAGTTGTAAATGTATATGTAGTGGGATTGTCCGACATATATTTTCTTGCTCAGAGCTGCTGGTCTAGGCGTTAAGAACGTTTTCTAAATGTGCTCGGCAAGATAGAATTTATTCTGTGTCATTTGTCATCTTTTTAAAAACTATGGGGCATATTTATGAGTCCCTTTTGAAGCCGGAACCTCACTTTTTGTGACAATTGCAAAATCATATCTATGAGGCCACGTATGGCCACCTTAATCATATCTATGAGGCCACGCATGGCCACCTTGCGTGGCTTCGAATGGCCTCCTGGATATGGAGGAATGCAAGTCAGCGCAAGTCACTGCGTTGCCTTTCTCTGCATTGGGAGGTTTCCTGGGCGTTGCGATGCGTGGTCCCGTGCATCTTCTATGGATTTTGATGCTTCCCAGACTTACAAGACCTTGTAAACCTGGGGATGCCCATAACCTCTCCAGGTGAGGCACAAGGAAGCGAAATTACTTTATTTCTCCTTGTCTTTTCCTCTTTTGCAGCACATATAGGAGAAAGACGACTCTCAGGATTGATTTTGCACAGGAAGTTGCCCCTTCCTGCCCAAAAACAATCCTGCACCATGGTCCACCCTGGTTTGCACACATAAGGCATTTGTCTGGAGCCAGAACACACATTTGAAAACTTTACAAATGGATGTGTTTATCAAAGAGGCCGATGAGTCTGGCACCGAGTGCAGTGGGTGCAGTTTACTTTTCATTACCTTAGACAAAGACTCTAGTGATGGACACTGAATTTTAATTTGTAGAGCATTGAAAATATGACTCAAAGAGATAGATTTTTGTTCTGAAGCAAGTTTATGGTCATAGAAGGTCCCTCGTGGTCAAATACGATACCCAAATATTTCTAAAATTGTACTGTTGTGTTCTTTTTATGTAAGTACCAGGAACCTTTCTTGTTTATTTTTCTGCTGATGGTCATTGTTTCAGTTTTGTCAATACTGCCCTGGGGCCAGGGGCCAGGGGCCCGCCTGCAGCACGAAGCACGAGACTCATGGCAAGATGTACCAAGATTCTACTTTGCTATTTCCTAATCCGAATCTTTGCGATTTGCAATTAGGAAATCGCAAACTGTGATGTACAACAGTGTCTCAGACACTGTTTGCGATTCCCAAATGTTACCGCCTAATTAATATTCATGAGGTTGGTCACAATTTGCAACCCATTAGGAATGACCTGCACTCAGGGATGGTGGCCTGCCGGGGTCATTAGCCCACCATGTCTGAGATTGCTTTCTAAATAAAGCAGTTTTTTTTTGTAATTCAGCCCGTTTTCCTTAAAGGAAAATAAGATATATCACAAAAACAAAAATGAAAACTTTTCTTTTCATTTTTTAAGAGTACGCAGTGGTTCATGGGACCACTGCCTGCTGTTAAAAATGTTGGTGCCCACATTCACAAAGGGGAAGAGGTCCCTTGGGGGCCCGTTCCCGTTTGCAAAAGGGTTACCACCTACTCTACAGAGTCGGTAAAATATGAATGTTTTGCGACTGCATTCCGGGTGCAAAACATTCATACATACCAGTGCTATTCTGTATTAGGAAGGGACGCCCTAAACACGCCCCTTCCTAATACCGAACAACAAAAGTAAAATGAGATTTGGTAAAAAGTTACTGAGTCGCATTTTGTCTTTGGTACATGGCAAAAAGCTTTATTCCGGTTGCAAATGGCCATTTGTGACCAGAAAAATGCCTGGTACATTTGGCCCTCTCTGTCTTCGCTACTGATCCGAATGCTGGCTGGTGGGCCGCTGGTGGAAATCTCTACCTTTAAAGAGCCTGGAGCCTCCTGGGCAGGGTGATTGGAAACTCCATGAAAAGGAATAACTCAGTAAAGCACTTAAAAATCTAGAGCGATGATAAAAAGCTTGAAATGTGTTGTCTGCAAGCCTTGGACAGACACCATGAGCAAACAGTCTGTGCTTCTTGGGCAGGTTCAGAAAACCTTCCACTGAAAACAACAGCCCACTGTTAGCCTATGAGGTTTCAGCAACATGGCTAGCTCCAGGGCTGCACATTGTTATGAACTGTCTTAAACAAACTGTTTTGAGGAGGAGATTTATGGTGAATTGACTATGGGCAGGGCCACTGAAATTATGCGGCAGGGGACCCCCAAATTATGCGGCAGGGTTGAGTAAATTATGCAGCATAATATGGCACATTTTGTGATGGTATTACTACATTAGTTTGCAATTTTCACACTTGTCAACACTGTACCAGCTGAACACCCAAATATAGCAATAAGGAACAGAAAGGTGACCAGTCAACCTTTCTAAAGGGTCTTTCACCATGCAACAACACGTACTGCTGCATTGTTAGTAACTTTTGAACTGTTTGAGCTGCAAGCCTGGGGCCTCATTAAGATCTTGGCAGAGGCGAATACTCTGTCACAAGCGTGACTGATATCCCATCCGCTGTATTTCGGTCCCATGACATCCTATAGAGATCGTAATAAGGCGGACAGGATATCCGCCACGGTTGTGGCCTGACTATGGGGCATTTAAGGTTTGCTGTAGCATAGGAGGGCCCTGTCGTAAATCAGCATGGCTCCTACAAACCAATCCTCTGGCTGCCCGTCCCGTTTCAAGGCACCAGAGTCAGAAGGCGAATCCTCAGCTCCTACTGTCATTGGAAACCTTCGATCACCGACCATCTGCAAAGGGACATCGATCAATGACTCTAGCCTTCATGCGCTGGCTGGGGTACACTACGGGGGCAGAAGAGTAGGCCGGGCGGCAGAGCCTCGGGCAGGTCTTTAGGAGTTGGCCTAGCCTAGGGATGATAGGTCTAATGTAGCGCCAGGCAGGCCAGGAGGTGCCAAGAAGTCCACGTAGGTCTTGTCAAGGAGATGCTCCTTAGTTTACTGCAGTATGGCTAATTCACAACCCCTGGCGAAAGTTAATGATGATGATTTATAAAGCACATGGCTGCTTCTGATTGAAACTTCCCAATGGTAGGATTCTATAATCTGAGGGCTAGATAACAGAGGGCGGTGGAAAGAGGTAAGTTGGTTGAAGGGCCTCTCCTTGAGCTATCTTCTAAAGACGGTCTCAGAAGGACTTTTTCGCAGACTAAGCACCTGATTTAGATATTGGCAGATGGGTTACCCCGTCACAACGGTGATGGAGCTCCTGTCCACTAAAATCTAAATCCCATAGGATATAATGGGATCTAGATTTTGGCAGATGGGATTTCCATCACCGTTGTGACGGATTAACTTGTCTGTCAATATCTAAATCAGGCCCTATGTGGCCAGCTGTTCCAAATCTTTGAGACAAGATATTTAAAAGAGTATACTCTCTTCTTGCCTTGTAAATCCGTGGTACCTCTGCCAGCTGAGACTCACAAGACCGCAGGGATCTTGAAGGGATGTAAGGATTTATTAGTTTGTGGAGATAACGTGGACCAGTATTAAAGAGCACCTTATATGTCTATTACATGTCTTTGAATTGGATCCACTTGCCAATTGGCAGCCAATGAACTTCTCTAAGGCTTGACTTAATTGATGAGTGTCTAGGAATGCCTAATAACAGCTGGCTGCTGAGTTTTGAATCCTTTGTAGGTGTCTTAGCAGCATCTGAGAGAGGTCCACTTGAGAGGGTACCAAAGTCTGGGCCACGGTTTTCTGAGCTGAAACGGACAAACACCATAACATATTCTTTAAACATGTTTGCATCTCGAAACACTTAACTAACAGTATCTTCATTTGGTCATCGAAGGTGAGGTTTTAGTCCAGACATACTCCTACATTTTTTACTTTGGGCTTTGAATGAGAGAAAGGGCCCAAGGAGTCTGGCCATCATGCCAGGGACCAAATGTTGGCATGGATTCCCAGTACCGTGACTTCTCCCCATCAAGCTTCAGACAATTTCTACTCATCCAGTTAGCCACCTCTGTAAGAAAAAGTTTCACCTTAGAGGCTTTCTCACTAGGGTGTTTGGAGAAGGAGATGATCAGCTGTTTATTGGCCGCATACAAAAGGAACGTAAATCCAAACACTTCTATAATATCCGCCAAAGGCTGTATATACACATTGAAAAGGTGGGGTTTAGGGATGAGCCCTGAGGAACACTTTGCAATAGTGGTAGCAACTAGTTTAGAAATGACCTATCTTACAGATGAGAATTTAGCCAGAATTATGCCTCATTGCAGGTGTCACACTTAAGAAGTCTTCTTTAGAGGATATTATGGGAGCCTGTATCAAAGGCTGTGCTCTGGTCCTCAGTAGCCAAGTGAAGGGCATAGTCTGTGCTGCAGAAGTGACATAAATCTGATTGCATCCAGTGTACAAGCTTATTCTTCTCTAAAAAGAATTAGAGAACTATCTGTTTACATGGTTTTACACTATTTTGCTGCAGAAAGGCAACAAAGAGACTGGATGATAATGTCCTGATTCCATGGGATCTAACATTGGTTTCTTTAAGAAAGGAATGACCACTGCATGGTTCTAAGCCTCAGGGACTGACTCAGAGGTAACTGAGTAAATTCTATAGCTCACACAGTACAGGACAGATGAGGATGGAACCTGTCTCCAAAATGTGAGGAGGTGCATTATCTAGAGAGGAGCCTGATTTAATGGAATTGCAGAAAGTCTGCATTCCATCCTGTTGAATGGGGGTAAAATTTGATAAGCAAAGGGGTTCCACTACAGTTGTTTCTGGCCGTCGGAGTAAGTTGCGTAATTCCTTGTAGCGTAATCAGGGAGAATTATGTAAGAATTGTCCAAATGGACATGAGAATGCTATTTGATCTAAGGATAAGGGTTAATGCAACAGAACATGAACACCGGGTGCGAGGAGCCAGTTGCACTCACTAGCTGTTCTTTTGGCATGGGATTTTCTCCCAACTTACTACCAGCATTAAGTGTAATTTTCATAGTGCACAATGCACCCTTGTGTCCAAAATGAACACAGGGATGTATTTGGCACTAAAAAACACAGTTAAATGCATCAGAACATGACTAGTGAGTGTGAATTTCCAGTGGCTCTTAATCCGCACCCAGAAAACCGTCACACATGCCGTAGTCACATGCAAGCTGAAGTATTGGAACACCCACTATGCCGGGGATCAACAAAGAACTCCCCAGAAGGCTGCAGACCATTTCGCCACAGGGCACAGTCCAAGGCCCAACTCAAATCCTGACTTCATCCAGATAGAGCTCTGCAGGGGCATCAGTTTGCAAGTGGGCAGGCACTTCAGGGGGATGGGGCATGGGGGGCACCTAACCCGAATACGGGAACAATCCCACTGGTTCAGGAGGGGGCTCCATGCCCATTTCTCTGTGCTGGGGAATGCAAGGTCACAGTCTCTGGAGTGGGTGACTTTCCCACTGCTTCTGGAGGGGCTCCATGCCCATTTCTCTCTGCTGGGGAATGCAAGGCAACAGTCTCTAAGGTGCCCACTGCTCCTGGAGGGGCCCCTTCTACAACAGTCCCTGGAGGGTGGCCTACTTGGCTTCAGCTGGTGGTGATGGCTGCACTGTGTCATCTGGACGTGAGGGCTGCACAGTGTCAGCAGGTGAAGGTGCCTTCTGGGCAGCCTCTTCTGGAGGCGAGGGCTTGATTGTGTTGGCAGGTGAAGGTGCCTCCTGGGCAGCCTCTGATGGAGGTGAGGAATGCAATTCTTCAGCTGGCGGTGAGGGCCCCGTGACCACTGGTGGTGTCACCCTGCCAGCCTCTGTTGGAGGCGAGGGCTTCTTCCCCTTCATAGCAGGAGGCGTTGGATCCTTACCCATTCCTGGCAGGGGTTGAGGGCTTCTTCTCCTTCATGGCAGGATGTGCGGGCTCCTTACCTTTCCTGGCAGGAGTCGAGGGCTTCTTCCCCTTCATGGCAGGAGGTGCGGGCTCCTTAGCCTTCCTGGCAGGAGTTTAGGGCTTCTTCCCCTTCATGGCAGGAGGTGCGGGCTCCTTAGCCTTCCTGGCAGGAGTTTAGGGCTTCTTCCCCTTCATGGCAGGAGGTGTGGGATCCTTCACCTTTTTGGCTGGTGGAGTGGGATCCTTCACTGACTTGCCACCACGAATAGGCGGTGCTACCACTGTCCGCGTGGACTGTTTGGCTGAGGTACTGGGCTGGGTCGTTGGGACCCTGCTCTTACGGGCAGGATGGGGGGAGGGAAGAGGTCAAGTTGGGCAAGGAAACGCTTCTTAGGGACGGTGGGGAGGGATGAGGGACGAGGGACGGGATTGGAGGTTGAGGGATAGGTTGTTGGAGGTGTATGTCTGCTGATTTTGGGTGCAGGTGCATGGGCAGTGTGCTGGTGTGAGGTTGTTGGGTGTGTGAGTGCTTGCATTTGTGTCCTTTAGGAGGAGAGAGACAGGGTGGGAGAGGACACAGTTGACGCGTGCATGGATGTTGTGGAGGTGTCTGCTAGTGAGGTGTGTGTGCTGCTTGGTGTGGTGATGCTGGTGGTGGATGTTGATGCAATGCATGAAGGTGTGAGTGTGGATGTGAGTGTGAGGGAGGTGAAGGAGGAGGGAGAGACAGTGGAGGCAGTGGATGTGGTTGTGTCTACAAATGTCTGGTGTTTGCGTGAGTGCTTGTGGGATGAAGTGTGGTGCTTGTGGTTGACTATGCCACTCTTGTGTGATGTCTTGTGTGCATGCTCGTCTGTATGTGTACATGGGATGGGTTGGGGTTAAGGAGAATGGAACTGGTAAGTGGGATTTGGAGGGGGGACGGTAGAAACAGGGACAATGGCTGCCATCAGAGAGGAGGCCAGAGCCTGAATCGATCTCTGTTGGGCCGCCAATCCACTGTGAATGCCCTCCAGGAATGCATTGCATTGCTGCATCTGGGATGCCAGCCCCTGGATGGCATTCACAATGGTTGACTTCCCTACAGAGATGGATCTCAGGAGGTCAATAGCCTCCTCACTCAAGGCAGCAGGGCTCACTGGGACAGGGCCTGAGGTGCCTGGGGAGATGGAGATGCCCACCCTCCTCGGTGAGCTGGCACGGGCATCTCGCTGAGGGGCTACTGGGAGGGCGGTGCTAGTACAGGGGGTGGTGGCTGTAGCTGCAGCTGGGGTGGTCCCAGAGGTGTCCGCCACCACCAGGGAGCATCCATCAGAGGAGGTATCAGAGTCAGTGTTGTCACCTCCTGTCTCCGCTGTGGTGCTCCCCTCGCCCTCCGTCCCACTGGTCCCTTCGGCATCGGTGGACTCTGCCTCCAGGGTCCTGTGGGATTTTGCTCCCTCTGTTGCCGGTGCCTCTGCTCCTCCGCCAGATGATGCTAATGCACACATGGACAGGATGACAGAAGAAAAAAGAGAGAGAGAGAGAAAGGAAACACTGGGTCAATTACTGCACCATCACTACAGTTGGCAGACACAGCACACTCACACACAGGGATCAGGCTTGAGCACTATGCATTGCACTGCCAGTGATTTGGTTAGATGCCACAGCAAGATGAGGGCCACAGACCACCAACTGCACCCCTCCTGGGACCCACAAAGCCCTGACTGACATGAATTGATAACAAGCTAGGTTACCTGCATTTGCCTTACACCCATTACCTTTGAGCTGGATCACGCTGCAATGTCTGGTCTGGCCTAAGGGGCATCCACTAAATCACACCCACCACCCGGATCCCATGAACCTGCCAATTATTGTAGTAATGCCCACTGTACTCACCTCCTTATGGCTGCTGTGATGCCCTCAAGTGCCCATCCAGCTCGGGGTAGGCCACCACCAGTATGCAGGCCATCAGGGGGGTCAGGTTCTGACGGGCACCCCTTCCTCATTGGGAGGCCATCCCCAGCTCGGCCTCCACAGTCTTCTGTGCCCAGCGTCTTAGGACCTCCCACCGTTTCCGACAGTGGGTGCTCTGCCTCCCATAGACCCCTAGGGTCCGTATGTCCTTGGCGATGGCACGCCACAATCCCTTCTTTTGATGGGCGCTGACCTGCAGAGGTAATACAGACAGGAGGACAACATTACACATACAATCCAGCCTGTCACACATATGGCCCACCAATCCCGTTTCCGTCACCATTGGCACACACATCGGCCGGCGTACACCACATACACCACCACAAGACATTCCCCCCGATGACATGATGCTTGCTCACACATCTCCATGCATCCTTCCCACAAACATCGTGCCCAAGGTGTACTCACCTGTTGGTCTGGAGGCCCATACAGCAGTCCATCCTGGGTAGGACCCCATCCACCAAATGCTCCAACTCCTCTGAAGTGAAGGCAGGGGCCCTTTCCACGGTCACACGGGCCATGGTAGGTTCCAGACACAGGTCACAGCAGCACATGCAGTGTAGGTGTTCTCCTGTTGAAGGTCAGGATTCAAGTGAGGAATCAGATAGAAAATGGCAGTCAAGTCTGCGGCGGTGCATACCGTCACTGCCGGCGCAGATCCCCATTGGACACTGTACTCCATAGACCCCCATATTATCCAATGAGGAATTGCATGTCAGTGCGAGATAGCCTTCCGCCACGATGCCCAACATCGGCGGAATTACCTCACTTCCATCTGTCCCTACATACAAGTGGCGGACAATGGTCATATCAACCTTAACAGCCCAGATTAGCACATACCTTGCCATTCCCACTGTCCCATCACATAAATGCACTATGTACACTGAGGTTGGGGGTTCCATTGTTCAAATTGTGACAGCCTCTTTTGTCCCTTAGATACTTACCGCTGTGGATAAAAAAAGAGGAGGTGACATACCCCCTTGTACAGAACCCTTGTGGACTTGGCTACTCTGGAGGATAGGCGCAATATACTCACCTATAGATTGGACAGGGCCACAATCACAGAGCTGTTGCACAATCGGAGCCGGACCTTATATCTGCTATCCGTCATCCGACTGGGATCCCCCCTCTTGTGCAAATGCTATTAGTGCTCAATTTCCTGGCAACTGGTTCTTTCCAAGGGACAGTGGGCTTGGCAGCAGGAGCATCACAGCCAATGTTCTCAATCGTGCTGGCAAGGGTATTGTCTTCCTTGGTGAAACACATGTGCAGCTACACACCTTACCCCCAGGTGGAAGATCTGGCCACTGCGAAGGCTGAATTCTATGCAATGGGACATATACCCAATATTGTTGGGGCCACTGACGGGACACATATTGCATTAGTCCCTACCCCCCAACCCTGCCCCCGGAATGAACAGGTGTTCCGGAATAGGAAGAGTTACCACTCACTCAACGTGCAAATGGTGTGCAGTACATCTCCCACATCAATGCGAAGTATCCTGGGTGGGTGCATGATGCCTTTGTTCAGAGGAATAGCAGCATCCCAAATGTGATGGCCCAACTACAGAGGCACAGGGTGTAGCTAGTAGGTGAGCCATGGTCCACACCCACTGTATGTTAGTGTATGCCTTCAAGTGTCATCCCAAATCATTGTGTGAGGCTAAATGTTGTCCCTCAATACTTGCAGGTGACGCTGGTTACCCAAACCTATCGTGGCTGCTGACTCCTGTGAGGAATGCCAGGACAGGGGCTGAGGAACGTTATAATGAGGCACATGGGCTAACCAGAAGGATCATCGAGAGGACTTTCGGGCTCCTGAAAGCCAGGTTCCGGTCCCTCCATCTGACAGGTGGATCCCTGTGCTACTCACCCAGGAAGGTCTGCCAGATAGTAGTGGCATGCTGCATGTTGCACAACCTGGCTCTCAGACGACGTGTGCCTTTTCTGCAGGAAGAGGAGACTGGAGAAGCCCCTGTGGCAGCAGTGGACCCTGAGGACCGTGAGGATGAAGAGGCAGAGGATGAGGATGAGGACAACAGAACATCAGTTATACGTCAATACTTCCAATGACACACAGGTGAGACAGTGCAACTGACCATTCCCCTGACTATCGGTGTTTTCTGTGTGGCTGTAGCATGATGGCATTAACTTCCATTGCATCTCAACTTACTGTCACCTATGGCTTGTCATTTTACAGATGTTGGTAAGATCACAACTGTGTACTGATGTGATGAGTACAGACAGCTACAGGTCATTGTTTCTATGTTATCACAGTGTTCAGATCATTTGCACTAGATGTGACTGTTTCCATAAATGCACATTTTCAACACATAAAATACTAGTAGTCAAGTTGTGTTCAAGGGTGTCTATTGTAGTGCTATGAAATTGATGGAAAAGTGCAATGGAATGGGGTGATGATGGCGGAAAGTCCAGGGTATTGTTCCAATCTGTTTGTAGCACAGGTGCCGTGTCCAAGGGGCCAAAGGAAGGGGAGCAGCTGCAGTTCAAAGTGGACAAGGTGACAGTGTGGGACACAAGGGGGACAATCAGGAGAGTCTCATTTCCTGGCGGGGGTCTTGGCAAGTGTCTCTGGCTTCTGTCTGGGTCGCAGGGAACGTTTGCGGGGTGGTTCACCTTCTGCAGGGGGTGGGGTGCAGGTGGCCTGTGGGTCCTGTGGCGGGGCCTCCTGACCACTAGCTGCAGCGGAAGTGGAGGGCTGGTCAATGGACTGGCTAGCGGTGGAGCCTACTGCTGTGCTGTTGCCTCCCTCATGATGTTGGCCATGTCTGCCAGAACCCCTGCTATGGAGATCAAGGTGGTGTTGATGGCCTGCAGGTCCTCCCTGATCCCCTGATACTGTTCCTCCTACAACCGCCTGTTCTCCTGCATGTTGTCAAGGATCTGGCCCATCTTGTGCTGGGAATGTTGGTAAGCTCCCAGGATCTTGGTGAGTGCCTCCTGGAGAGTCGGATCCCTGGGCCTGCCCTCCCCATATCGCACAGAGGTTCTCCAAATCTCCCTGTTGGCCTGTGCCTCTGTCCCCTGAACAGTGGGCCCACTGACCCCAGGTCCCTGATTGTCTTGGGGGCGAGGTGTGGCCTGAGGTCCCTGTACAGGTGGACACACTGCTGATTGATGTGTCCTGGGGACAGAGGTGTGGTTACGCTGGGTGGTTGCTGTGGGGTTGGATACTGATGGGGAGGCTCTGTGGTGGACTGTGAGTGGGCTGGGGTGACCGACTGTCCAGTGGTCCCTGATGGGCCAGGTTGTTGGCCCAGATCCAGAATTCCAGAGTTTCTGTTATCACTGGGGGCCTCTTCTGTTGGGGGGCTGCATAATCGTGGCACACCCTCGCCACTGACATTGGCTAGGGCACCTGTGGGGATGTAAGTGATGTATTATGCTTCATGTCTGTGACATATTGTACATCCCTGGCTTCCCCTCTATCGTTGCTGCTGCCCTGCCATCTTTGTTTGTGTATGGTGATGTATTGTCTGATTGTGCATGCCTTAGTGATTGGTGTCCATGCAGTGCTGGGAGGGCTGTCCATACATTGGTACAGCATTAAAGGCTTGTAATTGGGATTAGTCAGATGTGTAGTTGCAGTGTGTGGGGTGGAGTGGAGTGATGGGAGTGAGGGTGAGGGTGTGAGGTGGCATTCAGGTATGGGGGGTGATAAGTGGTAAATGCTGACTTACCAGTGTCCAGTCCTCCGGCAACTCCAGTGAGTCCCTCAGGATGCAGTATTGACAAGACTTGCTCCTCCCATGCTGTGAGCTGTAAGGGAGGAGGTGGGGGTCCACCGCCAGTCCTCTGTATAGCGAGCTGGTGTCTTGCTGCAATGGAACGTACCTTCCCCCGTAGGTCGCTCCACCTCTTCCTGATTTCGTCCCTTGTTCTTGGGTGCTGTCCCACGGCATTGACCCTGTCCACGATTCTCCGCCATAGCTCCATCTTCGTGCCAATGGATATTTGCTGTACCTGTGCTCTAAACAGCTGTGGCTCTACCCTGACAATTTCCTCCACCATGACCCTTAACTCCTCATCAGTGAAACGGGGTGACTTTGTGGGGACATGGGTGTTGGGTGGTGTGTTTTGGTGAGAGTGTGTTGAGTAATGTATTGGGGTGTGTGATGTGTGGTGCGTGAAGGGTGTATGGGTGTATGTGGTGTAGTGTGTCTAGTTGTCTCTGTGCTGTTCTTGTCAATCTCCTGGCAGTAACTGTTGTTTGTAAAGGGTTGTGGGTAATATGTGTGTGTGTTTTATAGTGCTGTGGATGGGTGTGTGTGGTGTGTGTATGAGTGTCAGGTGTGTGTTTTTAGTATTGGCCAATGTAGTGTTGTGTTGTATGTGGGTGTCCATTCTGAACACTGCAGTATGTACCGCCAATGGTTTACCACCATTGAATGTCCGCCGTGGTGATTCGTGGGTCATAATGTGATGGGCGTTGTTCTGTTGACGTAACGGTATGGGTGTTGGTACCACCACTTTAGCACTGACCTTTGGGCTGGCCGATCTGTGTATATGGCAGTATTCTGTCTGATTGGTGTGTGGGTGTCATAATATGGGGAACGGATATTCGCCACCGCTGCGGTATGTTGGCAGCCGTCAGTGTGGCGGTAAGCGGGATTTACCATCAATGCCATAATGGGTGCCATAGTCCTGTAGAAGGGCTAACATAATATCCAGTATGGAGCTTTCGCTAAGCCATTTTCCTTTAAAACATATGACACCTGTGACACCTGTGACACCTGCTACACATGAATTTGTTTCTGTTAGCTTTAGGACTTTATGGGACTTTATGGGATTTCTTGTGCACTTTACAGCTGCTAACCAGTACTAAAATGCTTGTGCTGTCTCATTCAAACATGGTAAAATTGCCCTACACCTAATTGCCACATTTAATTGACTTGTAAGTCCATATTAGATGGTACTACCTGTACCCTGTTTCCAAAACCTGTAAATTAAGTGCTACTAGGGGGCTTGTAGCACTCGTGCCACCCATTGAAGTAGCACCCTAAAACATGCCTCAGATCTGCCACTGCAAACTATAGAGCAGTTTTACACTGCCATTTTGACCTGGCAATATAAAACTTTTATCAGGCTTAAACCTTTCTGTTTAATACTTATAAGTCACCCTATAGTAGGCCCTAAAGGCTCATGAGTCATGGTGCATCGTATTTAAAAAGTAGGACGAGTATACTTAGGTTTTACATGTCTTGGCAGTGAAAAAACCCATAAAGTCGCTCTTCACTGTTGTAAGGCCTATCTCTACCATTGACTAAACCTGAATTACCTTATTACATTTAATAAGTGTTAACTTTAGAATGGGTACAGATAGAGCTATGCTGTTTACACTCAAATGATTTATAATATGAAATCCTCTCTAATGGTAAAGTCAGATTTTAGGTCACAATTCTGTAAATTCCACTTTAGAAAGGAGGCATTTTCTTATCCCAACCATCTATGCTTTCTGGCAGTGTCCTGGGCCAACTGACTGTGAATAGCTTGGCCGTTGGGGTTTGTGTATTTCTTCCAGACAGTAGCACAAATGGGGCATAGGTGTGGACAAGATGGGCCATCCTGACAGGATGACTGGGGAGGGGCTGTACCCAGCCCCACTTACACTTCAAAGGGCTTTGCTGTCTGCACACAAAGGAACTTGACACCAGGCCTGTCGTGCCTTTTGTCACTCCCAGACATTTTGGAGCCTTAACAGGAAACAGAACCCAATGTGGGGCTAGGACAGGTAGTCCCCCTGCACAAATGTTGGCACCAGGTACAAATGTTGGACCCCCAGAGCCATTCATCAGAGCACTCCTGGGCCTGTGGAAAATACAATAGAAGGTCTGCCTTGCAGCCTGAGAAGGAAAATGGACTTGCTTGCATTCATCCCAAGCTAACCAGAGTGACTTCATGCGTCAGTTGGCGACCTCCTGTGTGAGCTACAGGGGGCGCAACAAACTTCACAGACCTCCCTGCAACTGCCCAGCTGACCTGCCGCAACTGGACCTGCCACCGGACTTGCCTGAGCCATGCTGCCTTCTGCTGGAGTGAGCCCCTGAACCCCAAAAGGTGCCCTCCAGGTCCTAGACACTTGGTTGGTATCAGAGTGTACTCCTTCTAAAGAAACAACAAAAATCCTGAAGTTTGGGCTCCTTGCGAATGGGTCCATCTGAGCTGAAACTCTGCTGAAGTTATGAACGTTGCAAGTTCCCACTTGTTACATGCTTTTTACTGGATCCATTACAGCTAATGGTTTCTTAGACACTGGACTATATATGTGCATTAAAGCAAACAGCAGAAATTCCTCTGGTCAAATAAAAATACCAGAGGAACCGTGGACCCCATTAGACACCAATAAAAACACTGACAGGGAAACCGGTTCCAAGATGTAACTGGAATTAACTGGAATGCCCTGCTGGATATTTATGGGATTTCTAGAAGCCGGATGCCTGGGTGGGTTCCAAGGAATATCTAAGAGGGTCAGTATTTGCATCTTTAGAGGGACAGGAGGCCTGCTCAACACCAGTATTAAATGGGCTCTTTTGCTTCTCTGTTGTTCCTGGGTAGACTCCATGTAATACTTCCTGCTGGTTTAACTGTGCCCCAATGGGTTGCTTCACTGTCGTTCTTAGGCAGACTCCATATAATACTCCCTGCTGGTAACAGTGCCTCCGATGGGTTTCTTCTCTTTCGCTTCTCTGTCGTTCCTGGATAGACTCCACATAATAATCGGTGCTAGTTTGACAGTTCCTCTGATGGATTGCTTCTCTTTCGCTTCTCTTTTGTTCCTGGATAGACTGAATATAACACTCTGATCTGGTTTATCAGGTCCTCAGATGGGTTACTTCTCTTTCGCTTCTTTGTTGCTCCTCGGTAGACTCCATATCATTCTCTGTGCCAGTTAAACATTGCCTCCGATAGGCTGCTTCTCTTTCGCTTCGCTGTCATTCCTGAGTAGACCCCATGTAGTACTCCATGCTTGTTTAACAGAGCCTCTGCTGAGTTTCTTGTCTTTCTCTTCCCTGTCGTTCCTGGGTAGACTCCATATAATACACACTGGTGGTTTCACTGTGCCTCTGATGAGTTGCTTGTCTTTCTCTTCTCTTTCCTTCCAGGGTAGACTCCATATAATACACACTGGTGGTTTCACTGTGCCTCTGATGAGTTGCTTGTCTTTCTCTTCTCTGTCCTTCCAGGGTAGGCTCCACATAAAACACACTGGTGGTTTCATTGTGCCTCAGATGGGTTGCTTGTCTTTCTCTTCTCTGACGTTCCTGGGTAGATTCTATATAATACTCCCTAGTGGTTTCACTATGCCTCAATGCCTTTGCATCTCTTTCGCTTCTCTGTCGTTCTTGGGTAGATTCCATATAATACTCGCTAGTGGTTTAACAGTGTCTTGATGGGTTGCTTCTCTTTTGCTTCTCTGTCGTTCCGGGGCAGACTCCATGTAGTACTCCCTGCTGGTTTAACATTGCCTCCGATAGGTTGCTTCTCTTTCGCTTCTCTGTCATTCCCGGGTAGACCCCATGTAGTACTCTATGCTTGTTTAACAGTGCCTCTGATGAGTTGCTTGTCTTTCTCTTCTCAGTCGTTCCTGGGTAGACTCCATATAATACACACTGGTGGTTTCCCAGTGCCTCTGATGAGTTGCTTGTCTTTCTCTTCTCTGTCCTTCCAGGGTAGACTCCATATAATACACACTGGTGGTTTCACAGTGCCTCAGATGGATTGCTTCTCTTTCGCTTCTCTGTCATTCCTAGATAGATTCTATAATTCTCCTGAGTGGTTTCCCAGTGCCTCAATGGGTTGCTTCTCTTTCACTTCTCTGTCGCTCCTTGGTAGACTCCATATAATACTCCCTGGTCTTTTCACAGTGCCTCAGATGGATTGCTTCTCTTTCGCTTCTCTGTCATTCCTAGATAGATTCTATAATTCTCCCTAGTGGTTTCCCAGTGCCTCGAAGGGTTGCTTGTCTTACGCTTCTCTGTTGTTCCTGGGTAGACTCCATATAATACTCCATGGTCTTTTCACAGTGCCTCAATGGATTGCTTCTCTTTCGCTTCTCTGTCCCTCCTGGATAGACTCCATATAATACTCCCAGGTCTTTTCCCAGTGCCTCAATGGGTTGCTTCTCTTTCGCTTATCTGTCGTTCCTGGGTAGACTCCATATATTACTCCCTGGTCTTTTCACAGTGCCTCAATGGATTGCTTCTCTTTCGCTTCTCTGTCATTCCTAGATAGATTCTATAATACTCCCGAGTGATTTCCAAGTGCCTCAAAGGGTTGCTTCTCTTTCGCTTATCTGTCGTTCCTGGGTAGACTCCATATATTACTCCCTGGTCTTTTCACAGTGCCTCAATGGATTGCTTCTCTTTCGCTTCTCTGTCATTCCTAGATAGATTCTATAATACTCCCGAGTGATTTCCAAGTGCCTCAAAGGGTTGCTTGTCTTACTCTTCTCTGTCGCTCCTTGGTAGGCTCCATATAATACTCCCTGGTCTTTTCACAGTGCCTCAGATGGATTGCTTCTCTTTCTCTTCTCTGTCATTCCTAGATAGATTCTATAATTCTCCTGAGTGGTTTCCCAGTGCCTCAATGGGTTGCTTCTCTTTCGCTTCTCTGTCGCTCCTTGGTAGACTCCGTATAATACTCCCTGGTCTTTTCACAGTGCCTCAGATGGATTGCTTCTCTTTCGCTTCTCTGTCATTCCTAGATAGATTCTATAATTCTCCCTAGTGGTTTCCCAGTGCCTCAAAGGGTTGCTTGTCTTACGCTTCTCTGTCGTTCCTGGGTAGACTCCATATAATACACACTGGTGGTTTCACTGTGCCTCTGATGAGTTGCTTGTCTTTCTCTTCTCTTTCCTTCCAGGGTAGACTCCATATAATACACACTGGTGGTTTCACTGTGCCTCTGATGAGTTGCTTGTCTTTCTCTTCTCTGTCCTTCCAGGGTAGGCTCCACATAAAACACACTGGTGGTTTCACAGTGCCTCAATGGATTGCTTCTCTTTCGCTTCTCTGTCATTCCTAGATAGATTCTATAATACTCCAGAGTGATTTCCAAGTGCCTCAAAGGGTTGCTTGTCTTACGCTTCTCTGTCGCTCCTTGGTAGGCTCCATATAATACTCCCTGGTCTTTTCACAGTGCCTCAGATGGATTGCTTCTCTTTCGCTTCTCTGTCATTCCTAGATAGATTCTATAATTCTCCTGAGTGGTTTCCCAGTGCCTCAATGGGTTGCTTCTCTTACGCTTCTCTGTCCCTCCTTTGTAGACTCCATATAATACTCCCTGGTCTTTTCCCAGTGCCTCAGTGGATTGCTTCTCTTTCGCTTCTCTGTCATTCCTAGATATATTCTATAATTCTCCTGAGTGGTTTCCCAGTGCCTCAATGGGTTGCTTGTCTTACGCTTCTCTGTCCCTCCTTGGTAGACTCATATAATACTCCCTGGTCTTTTCACAGTCCCTCATTGGATTGCTTCTCTTTCGCTTCTCTGTCATTCCTAGATAGATTCTATAATTCTCCCGAGTGGTTTCCCAGTGCCTCAATGGGTTGCTTGTCTTACGCTTCTCTGTCGCTTCTTGGTAGACTCTATATAATACTCCATGGTGGTTTAACTGTGCTTCTGATGGGTAGCTCCTCTGTTGCTCCTGGGGAGGCACCATATATTGCTCCCTGGTGGTTCAACAGCACTTACGTTGTGTTGCTCTCATGTCACTCGCTTGTTGCACCTGGATAGACTCTTCATATTACTCCTGGGTTGGTGGCTCCTCTTTCACTCCTGAGTAGACTGCATAAAATACTCCCTGCTGGTTTAACAGTGTTTCCAATGGGTACTCCCTGGTGGTTTAACAGTGCCAGCAATGGGTACTCACTGGTGGTTTAACAGTACCAGCAATGGGTACTCCCTGCTGGTTTACAGCTAGTGCCTGGCAGTAAACTCTGCTCTGCCGGCGGAGTTCATGGATTTTTGTCCACTCCGCACTCCCCTTGGAGTGTGGAGTTCAGAAAAAGCTCCGCCAACTGCCACATCACATCATTACCTTTTCTCATGTGTGGGTCACCAACGTTAAGTCGGTGAGTGCGAGTGAGAAAAAATGAGTGCTGGACCGCCATTTGGTGAGATTTCTCAACATGGGTGGTCGCAGCAGGCCGCTCGTTTGAGAAAGTTGCCGCTCACGTTGCGAAAGCTGCCTCTCGAGTAGAAAATCTACACGATTGGCAGAAAGAAGCAGTGGCTTCTGGCGTGCTGTGTGGTGCCATTGGAGCTGATTTTACAGCGCTGGAGAAGCTCCAGCCACTAAAAATCAGTGTGAGCAGTGTGATAGACTGGAATTCAGCCGCTTGTAGAACTCCACGGAGTCTCATGGAGTTTTTAGGTAACTCTGCAGAATTCAGTTGAACAAAACTCAGTGAGTTCGGCCCATCCCAAATTACAGCCTGGTCTGGGATCTAAAAGCAGCAGTAGTATATTTTGTCAGACCAGCCCCAGAGCTGCATGTAGTGAGCGAGTGTGGCAAGCGAACCGGGACCCTACAAGGGGGGTTTGGTTTCTACCCCATGCCACTGCATGGATCAATGATCCCATGGATTTTGCACAGTTAGTGATCCTAGGTGTCAAGGTTCACTGCAGTGAGACATTCTTGTACTTTCTGTTGTCTGTTGTCGTTGCTGATCAGGCTTGATTTCAGCTTCCAGAGGGTCCTGTTTGTAGTAGTCTAGAGACATTCAGCCTTGGGTGGTGATGAACCAGCCCTGCAGATGGTGGATGTTGGTACCTGATGAAACATTCAAATGCAGTTGTTTTTAGTTCTATATGGATGGGTCCTATGTCCTTCCTAGTCATAGGTACGACGCGGGGCATCATGTAGAAACTGAAGATGACTGGAGATGCTCTCTCATATGGAGGTGGGATGAGGATGAGCTGCTGTCTGATGTATGGAAAAGATGTGGATGGAATGCTTGAATTATTCTCAGCCACCAGTAATCTCTGGCAATGGGTTACAGGATGATGTTGTCAAACTTCATATGCAACAAGAGGGTATTGAGTCAGGCTTCCTGCCTGTTAGGACTGAAAATGTCCTCTACAGGGCTCATAAGAGTGTGCATCCCTGCCTTGAATTCAGTTCACCATAGCAAGTTCTGTACGTTTTTTGGTTTTCTCTTCAGCCCACACAACTATCATGCATGCGCACTGAAGGCTTCCTGCACCATGGATTGCAAACCAGAGCAGCGTACTAAGGTCCTGAGGGCCACACGATGTGTAGCCTTCTTTTTCAGAGTGTGACTACCTTCAGCTCACAGGACTACTGAGTACTGGTAGATATTAGAATCACAGCCTCACTTCATAAAGACAAACACTCAAGTCATCCATCTGGGTTCTTTTAGAACAATTCCACAGAGCTCTTCTTTGAGCCCAACACTGTTCAATACCTACGTCATTCCTCTATGAGAGCTTATTGAGTCTTTCGGCCTCCAGTTCTTTCTTCGTGAGGAGGCCGCTCAGATCACCCTCTGACTCAGCGGCAACATGAAATGTCAACAAAAACAAAATCACAAACTGCCTCTGTAGAGTGGCCCAATGGATGAGCTCTATCTCCTTCAAGCTCAACTTCAGAAAGACAGAGCTGATCGGTTATGGAAATCCATCGATCTGGTCCCATAGTTGGTGGCCAGACATACTTTGTCCTGTTCCCACTCCCTCAAATTCGGCCTGTAATCTTGACATCATCTTTCACTGATACGTCAGTTTCATAGCTCATAAACAAACTCTCTTTGAACTGCTTTATGATGATGAAAATCCTGAGAAAAATGGTAACTCTTCTTCGTAGTTGAACCAGGGAAACTCTTGATCAAGCCCTCATCACATCCAATTATTGTGGATTATTGTAATTCCTTGTTTTTAGAAGTTCTGGGATTCATTCTGAAGAAGCTTCAGCTTATCCAGAATGAGCCGACACGTCTCATTCGTTAACTCAAGACACGTTCCCACATCTCTTGTCACCCGCTGCTCTCCATTGGCCCATTCAAGAGGCTTTGCTTCTGTCCGTTCGTATACCCCTTCGAGGTCCCTACTTTCCAGTATGACCCACCGTGTGACTGTCCTTGATACAAATAAAGTGCATATGAGGTGTTTTCAGTCATGATGGTCAAGCCGCAGGATGCTCTTCTCTTTGAAATCAGACTACTACGAATTGTTAAAACACATCTCTTTTCTTTGCAATGGTTCTATCGGTTGCTTTTGTTGCTCCTGCTGCTAGCACCAAGGCAACCTGTTCCTGGGGATTTACGCACTCAAAAAATTTAAATACTGAGTATAACCAGTTTCTGTTCTGTTGTGGAGCCTGTGTTTCCAGCTGACTTAAGCTGTGTTCTAGACAACCCCATGAGATACTACTGTTGTTTGAATGAACTTTACATTTTGGATTACTTTGGAAGCTTGCTTTTACTCTTTGCCTGGGAATATTTGCTGCTATTTATGGACCTAATTTTTCCATTGGATACTTCCCTTGTTACTGTACTTGAATCGACTTCCTAAACATCTTTTGGAGTTCGTCTGTTTTCTGAACTGGCTCCTACATGTCGTACTACTGACCAGGTGGACACGAGTTCTCCAGTGGATCAATGTTGTTCCCCTCCTCGGTGTTAGTTTCTAGTTACTTCTCTCTCCACCACTCTAACCGTGGGCTCTCAATCAATAAGGATCTATAAAGCGCCACAAATCACCCATGAGGGTCTCAAAGCGCTGGGCTGCATCTCCCAAGCTCAAAATTGTTGATGATGTCAAAAGTATTCCCCCTCTGTCAACGCAAATGCACCATTAAAGTATCAAATGCTCTGATCTAGACAAATTATGAGTGAGCTATCTCAAGACTGATCTACCTTTGTAGGAAGGTCAGATCCTCTAATTCTGATTTCTGTAACAATTTCTTCTTCCCTGCCATGGATCTTATCTTGAATGCTCTTGTATGTGATTCGATAGGATGGAAATAAGACAGGAAAAACAAAGAGGAAATTAAATCAGATGTGGTTATACATGAAGCAAGAAGTTGATTCCTTCTACAAATGTTCACAGAAATAGCTCTTTCTAGACTCTTTCCTCTGTCCCTCCCGCTCACCCCAAACCTCGGGTTACTAATATAAAAACCCTTCTAATTCTTCCCTCATGTATCTCTCGTTTGACTCATCCCAAAACTAATTTTACTACTATGATCTCCCTAATCCCTAACTACAGACTCTTCCTTCCTCCATCTCTCCATTTATTTATCCCAAACCTCATCTTACTACTATGATCCCCCAATTAACACTTTCTAGAATGTTCTGTCTTCCATCCCTATATTATCCTATTCAATTAAAAAAACAGACTCATATGTCCTCCACTCAAATTAACCCACTCTTCCTATACTAATACCATTCTGATATTCCCCTATACTAATCCACCACTAAGCTTTTTGGGTTCCGGAGTAGCAAGCTACTCGCTGAAAAGCGCTTTGATGCCTCATCAGGGGTAGCAAGCGCTATATAAATACAATTACAATTACAGTAGATGGCCTTGGAAATGTACCTCAGAGAGCCTCTCCAACTCCACCAAGCTTAGGTTTGACTAACTGCCCAATCTTGGGAGTAAAAGCCATGTATGGACGTAAGCGACTACCCGATAGTCCAAGAACAGCAACCCCAACAGGTGTACTCTTTTTGCCTACTTTGCATGGCTGTAAAAGCCATGGGGCATATTTACAAAAAGCTCACGCCACCGCTGCGTCATTTTTTTTGACACAACAGCAGTGTATTCAGTGCTCCATTTTTGCAAAGTGACACATAAGGTATAATGTGTCACTTTTCTCTTGCCTGCGGTGTTTTTTACCTGCGCTACAACTGGCTGCGTCAGATTACGTTAATCATACTCAATAACGGCATTCCCTCTTAAAATCCCATGCAGTACTGACGCATCCTGGGAAGTGACGCAATGTTGGCAAATGATTTGCAGAATCTAAATTGAGTCAAAAATCCTACGCCTCCTTAACCCAGGTGTAAAAATTATGCATTGGCTTTGCAATAGGAATCTGACCAGCTGAAGTCACTTTACACACTGGACTATGTATTTCACTACTCCTCTACCTGTAGTGGGTCTACACAAGTGACAATCATGTTATTGGACCTTTGACCAAGCTGGGACCATGGCACCTATGATTCTGTCATCCTCTGCAGTAAGGCTGTGTGACGTTGGGAAGTTTTGCAAGGGACAGGCCAGGATTGTCACTTCTCCATGGAGGAAGGGGTACCAAGTCCAGGCCTGCGAACAGAAAAGGACAGCAGGTGAGTACACACATAAGGTAGGTAATACGTGTATTGCCACTTCACATTCCAACACATACTTGTAATCTCTTACACTGTCACTCACAACGTCACACGTACTCAGGTCTCTGCATACACATGTCGACTATGCCCACTGCAATGTGACACACAGACATACTGCATGCATTGGCTGTTCCTTCCAGGAGCAATGTACAAGTGTTTAAGGTGCTATTCCACCATTTTACAGTATTTTATGTTGGTCCCAAAGTATTAGGCTACTAGCGTCATTTAAAACCGACGCAGCACCTATACATTTTGACGCACCGCTGAAGTTGCGTCAGTTCTGAGGCCAACTTCAGCGATGCGCCACTTTTGAGGCTATTCCGTTATGGCAAAGTTTCCACAGATGCATCAGAATTTCTGGGTCCTTACAGCATGGTGCCTGATATTGGAAATATGGTGCATCAATGGCGTTGTAACGGATTACTGTGCATTGTAAGTATTTTTGACGCATGGCTGCTGCATCAATGTTTTGTACATATGCCCCAATGTTTTAAATCCCTCGACCATGTTTCTATAGATTCAAACAATATTTTTGACGTGTCACAAGGTGTTACTTCTGCATGACTGTCAGGGGTGGTGGGCGGGCTCAGAACATCTGGGGAGACTTGAGGGAAACACCAGCTCTTAAGTCACATAAACTCTCCAGGTTTTTAGCTGAAATGGTGAATATTTGTTCCGCATGGTGGTAATGAGTGAGAATGTCACTCGCTCCAGTTACAAGCGTCTTGAGATTTTAAACTCAGTGTTACTTTCCTGTGTTTTAAGTAGTTTATATTTGTGCTTTGAGGTGGCCCCCTCCGATGTGTTACTCATGTTTGTATGTGCTGATTTGTTCATTTTACGTATTTAATATCTAAAATTAATTTACGCAACCGAAAGTGATATATTTCATTTGTATTTTACTGTGGTGGCGTGGATATTGTATTTTAAACACAGGCTAATATTAAACCTGTCTAAAGTGCTTTCTTGACGGTCTTTACAAAGTGTCTGTATGGTAAGGAGACCCTTGCACTTTGAGCTAACACGGCTTTTACTACCAGATGAGCTTTTAAACCTGAGGTGACCTACACTGATGCAATTCAAGCATGTGATACGTCTGGCTCTGTTCGTCCCCTGACAGGATGCCAGCAGCCCACCTAAAATGTGCTTATGTGCTATCATCACACACCTTGTGACTTTTAAATGCATTTAACTGTCTTCAAACGCTGAGAGTTTCATCCTTGCCCGGACATCCATGGCTAAGACTTCAGGAACCCTCTTTGGCCTAAACACACAGAGTGGAAATAGAGGGGACACTGAAGGAAGGCAGACACAAGCTGGCAGGTAAGAAGGGGCGAACACACACATTCTGTGACTACAGGCCCCTTCCCACAGACTTCATGTCTCACCCTGTGGACTTCAGTCTGTGACTACAGGCCCAGTCACACAGACTTCATGTCTCACCTTGTGGACTTCAGTCTGTGACTATAGGCCCAGTCACACAGACTTCATGTCACAGCAGAAGAGCAGGGCAGCCCTCATCACTTGCACACTCGGGCTGGAGTTTCCACCCTGTGGAACTCAGTCTGTGACTTTACAGGCCGAGTCACACAGACTTTATGTCTCACCCTGTGGACTTCAGTCTGCGACAGGCTCAGTCACACAGACTTCATGTCTCACCCAGTTGACTTCAGTCTGTGACTACAGGCCCAGTCACACAGACTTCATGTCTCACCTTGTGGACTTCAGTCTGTGACTACAGGCCCAGTCACACAGACTTCATGTCTCACCTTGTGGACTTCAGTCTGTGACTTCAGGCCCAGTCACACAGACTTCATGTCACAGCGGAGGAGCGGGGCAGCCCTCACCACTTGCATACCCGGGCCGGGGTCTTCACCCAGTGGACTTCCGTATGTGACTACAGGCCCCTTCACACAGACTTCATGTCTCACCCTGTTGACTTCAGTCTGTGACTTCAGGCCCAGTCACACAGACTTTATGTCACAGCAGAGGAGCAGGGAAGCCCTCATCACTTGCACACTCGGGCCGGGGTTTTCACCCTGTGGAACTCAGTCTGTGAGTTGGAGTGGGACCTACTAACCTCCCCCCCATCAGAAAGCACGTGAGCCTTCCGTGAAGCTTGCTAGGCGCTATGTAAGTTCACCTGTTGCAGTCAGGAGCACATCTGCTCAAGGAATCATTAACATTGTCAGTCCCGCCCCTTTTTCTGGGGGCCACGGGGGGATCGAGGGGGTGAGTCCAAATCCTGCTGTGTTTACAGAAGCTGCTTAAGTGCCTTTAGGGGAGACAAGGGTTGTATTTACCACGCTGGAGGCAGAGGTGTAACTAAACTTGTGGGAGCCCCCTGCACAGCACATGGTGACCCCCGCCCCACCCAGACTCACTCTGGACCCCGAGGCCAGAGTACTGTGCTGAGGGGCCCCCTGGAGCTCAGGGGCCCCCCTGCATAGCAGGGGTACAGGAAGCCTTTGTTACACCACTGGCTGGAGAGTAAGAACTGAAACAGGGTGACTGAGTGCATTTTAATTACAATTGTAATCGTATTTATATAGCGCTTACTACTCCTGGCGAGGAGTTGAAGCACATTTCAGTGAGTAGCACGCTACTCCAGAACCCAAAATGATTAGTGGTGGGTTAGCTGAGTGAGGTTTGAGTTATTTTGAGACGAGGACATATGAGTTTTTTAGACTGACTAGAGCAGTGGTTTACAACCTGTGGTCCGGGAATACCTGGGGGTCCGCGAAGCCTCCTCAGGGGGTCCGCGACTGCTTTGAAAATTCAATAATATTAACAGTTTAGTCCCCAGCTTTCAGTATTGACTCAGTGGGGGGTCCCCGGATTCCAATAATGATTCAGTGGGGGTCCCCGGATTCCAATAAAGATTCAGTGGGGGTCCCCGGGCTCCAGTAATGATATTGTGGGGGTCCACAGAAGTCAAAAGGTTGTGAACTGCTGGAATAGAGTAATGGAGGGATAGAGGAGGGAAGAGGCTTGAATGTTTGAGATCATAGTAGTAGAATGAGGTTTGGGGTGAGCCAGAAGGGATGAAGAGGGAAGATTCTAGAAAGGGTTAGTTTGGAGATCATGGTAGTCGATCGAGGTTTGGGATGAGCCCGAGAGTGAGGATAGATTGATGGAGTAATAGGGTGAGACAGAGTGGTGCATTGGAGAGAGTGATTTACCCAGGATCCACAAAATGTTCATGGGGGTAGGGGCGAGCGGCTGAAGGAAGGTTCTGTATTAAACTACGGGGTTTATTTACAAGCCCCTTGCACCACCACAGTGCCACTTTTATGTGACTCTGCGGTGGCGCAAGCAGTCTCCTACACTGCGCCCTATTTACAAACTGGCGCAATGCGACCATTGCGCCAGTTTGTAAAGCTTTGCACCACATTATACCTGAACTAGGTATAATGTATGCACAGTGGGCGTTCCAACGTTAGAAGCCACGCAGAACTGGTGTACTGAAATTTACTACATTTAACTGGGCCATTCTGCATCTTCACAGCGTCACATTTTTTACGCCTGCTCAGAGCATGCGTTAAAGTGATGCTGGGGTTTTTAACACTGGACCCTCCTCGCATTGCTGGAGTGACGTCAGGTTACCGACGCTACTCCAGCACTGCGCCACTTTTGCGGCAACAGATGAGCCAGAATTTCTGGTGCATCTGTAGAATTGTACGCCATGGAGTGCTGCTATCATAAATACAGCGCTATCATGGCGTTGTTAAGGGATCTGGAGCTGGCGCAAGAAAACTGGTGCACCGATGCCCATGCGCCAGTTTCTAGTAAATGAAGCCCTTTGTGCCCCAATGTTTCATCGACAACAACCACTAGAACATGTGAGACTGCCCTAACTCCATATAATGGAGTGAAGGGTTTTCCAATTTCTGACACCTACCCGTGGTCTCGCGAGGAAGTAACATGTCATAGCCCTAAGAATCCACAAGCATTTGTTCTGTCGCTGCCACAATCTGCTAAGGAGCTTGCACAGAGGGTGTCATGTTCTTAAAACAATCAGCAAATCAGAGACCTACATTGGCTTCTTGTCAACAAGAGAATCACCTTCAAACTCCTCACTCACCCTCACAAAGCACTGCACAACACCAGAGAAGAAAACATCAACAGACGGCTCTCCTTCTACACCCCGAACTGACAACTTCGCTCCGCTGACCTTGCCCTCGCCACCATCCCACGCATCTGCGGAACAATCACCGGCGGCAGATCGTTCTTGCACCTCGCTGCCAAGACGTGGAACACTCTTCCCACCCACCTGCATCAGACCAAGGACCTCCTTAACTTCAGAAGACATCTCAAGACATGGCTGTTCGTGCAGTAGCTGCCCCCCCACCCTCAGCGCCTTGAGACCCTCACGGGTGAGTAGTGCGCTTTACAAATTCCCTGATTGATTGATTGATTGAGCACGAGAGTGAACGATAATTCGCTGCCACCTCAGATACCATCTTAGCCCCCAAGCGGTCGCCCGGCACCACTGAAATAGTACGGTGCCTCAGGGTGCAGTGGCTGCCCAGGCCTCTGCACCAAACTTTCATCAGAGCAGAAGAGGCTGCCAGAGTCATGGAAATTGGCAAATCAATAATGATCGCAGCTGGGATCGAGAGACCCATGACTGAGTGAGCACATATGCTGCCCCCCCACCTCCCTTGGGCAAATGATGCTGACACTATCCAAGAACACAGAATACAACTAACCTCCTGCTGCCAGCCTCTGTGGGACAACCACTCCAGTTAAAGGCCAAAGACCACCAAGGCAAAACCACTCAGAAAAAGACCATGGAAAACCAACTAGACACAGCCTCCCCACTCCACTAGGGAATATTCACTGCCTGAGATACTGGCCACAGAGAGAGTGTGAAGTCTAGATCGTCCTACTCTGATCTCTTGATGGACGACTCCCAAGAAAGAACAAGGGCCAACCAAGAAGAGTGAACCCATCCATCGGAGGTAACCCCTAAAGAAAGACTGAGTATCAACCAAGAAGACTAAACCACCCTACCTTAGACAATTCCCAAACAAAAGCAAATGACAAAGCAAAAACACCAAACCATGCTGTCTTTTGAAACCCTCAAAGAAAGCCTCAAAACATTCTGGAACGACTGAATTACCCCATCTTATGAAGTCCACATGAAGATCAAGTAGACTGAACCACACTGCCTTGGCAGACCCCAGAGGAAGGCAAAGGACAAGCCAAAGGCCGAAGCCACCCTACCCTGGATGGCACTAACGACGTGTAAGGAAGGCCCCTCTCATTCCAAGAGATGATGCTCAGACAGACAAGAGGAAGGCAGGTGAACACACTCTGTGGCCTCTAAAACAAATTGGCTGGGATTGTATATAGTCTGCCACTTGAGAATAAGCAAAGAAGTTACTGAAAAATACATCAGTCAACTATGATTTCTCTTGAGTGTCGCGAGGTGCGCACACTCCCTGCTAAAATAATTGCAGGTGGATGAGTGAATGCAAGTGTCGCGAGGTAGGCTCACTCCCTGCAAGAATGATTGCAAGTGGATGAGTGAGTGCAAGTGTCGTGAGGTACGCTCACTCCCTGCATAAATAAGAGTTGTAACTGGTTGAGTGAGTACAAATGTTCCGAGGTGGACTCACTCCCTGCAAGAATAACTGCAATTCTATGAGTGAGTGCAAGTGTCGCAAGTGGCGCTCACTACCTTGTATGAGTAAGAGTTGCAAGAGGATGAGTGAGGGCAAGTGTCACGAGGTACACTTACTCCCTGCAAGAATAATTGCAAGTGGATGAGTGAGTGCAAGTGTTATGAGGAACGCTCACTCTCTCCATGAGAAAGAGTTTCAAGGGGATGGGTGAGTATGAGTCGCAAGGTGGACTCACTCCCTGCAAGAATAACTGCAAATCTATGAGTGAGTGCAAGTGTCACAAGTGGCGCTCACTACCTTGTATGATTAAGAGTTGCAAGAGGATGAGTGAGGGCAAGTGTCACGAGGTACACTTACTCCCTGCAAGAATAATTGCAAGTGGATGAGTGAGTGCAAGTGTTATGAGGAACGCTCACTCTCTACATGAGAAAGAGTTTCAAGTAGATGAGTGAGTATGTGTTGCAAGGTGGGCTCACTCCCTGCAAGAATAACTGCAAATCTATGAGTGAGTGCAAGTGTCACAAGTGGCGCTCACTGCCTTGTATGATTAAGAGTTGCAAGTGGATGAGTGAGGGCAAGTGTCACGAGGTACACTCACTCCCTGCGAGAATGATTGCAGGTGGATGAGTGAATGCAAGTGTCGTGAGGTAGGCTCACTTCCTGCAAGAATGACTGCAAGTGGATTAGTGAGTACAACTGTTGTGAGGTACACTCACTCCCTGCAAGAATGATTGCAAGTGGATGAGTGAGTACAAGTGTTGCGAGTGGCACTCACTCCCTGCAAGAATAATTGCAAGTGGATGAGTGAGTGAAGTGTTGTGAGGTATGCTCATTCCCTACAAGAATAATTGCAAGTGTTTGAGTGAGTAAAAGTGTTGCGAGGTGCACTCACTCCCTGCAAGAATAATTGCAAGTGGATATGTGAGTACAAGTGTCACAAGTTACACTCACTCCCTTCAAGAATAATTGCAAGTGGGTGAATGAGTACCAGTGTCACAAGGTACGCTCACTCCCTGCATGAATAAGAGTTGCAAGTGGATGAATGAGTACAAGTGGCGCAAGTGGCGCTCACTCCCTGCAAGAACAATTGGAAGTAGATGAGTGAGTACAAGTGTTCAGAGGGGCGCTCACTCCCTGCAAGAATAATTGTAAGTGGTTGAGTGACTACAAGAGTCACGAGGTACACTCACTCCCTGCAAGAATAAGAGATGCAAGTGTATAAGTGAGTGCAAGTGTCGCAAGTGGTGCTCATTCCCTACAAGAATAATTGCAAGTGTATAAGTGAGTGCAAGTGTCTCAAGTGGCGCTCACTAGCATGCATGAATAAGAGTTTCAAGTAGATGAGTGAGTACAAGTGTCGCGAGTGGAGCTCACTCCCTGCAGAATAAGAACAAAGTGAGTGAATGAGTGCATGTGTGTGTTGTGTCTTCACTCAAAGATTGGCAGAGGTTGCAGAGAGACTTTCTTTTCACTTTCAGTGGATTAACATTTGATAATTGCCTAGATTCCGACCAATTAGTAGGAAGCTGGGCTGCGTGTCCCTTATCACTTGTTAATTCCAAATGTAGTAATTAATTAGGTGTCAGGTCACACGTGGCTGCCGGGTTGAGGAGGTCGTTGGAGAGCCCACTCCAGCCTGTGGCCAGGATCCAACCTTGGAGGGGTCATTTCAGCCTGTGGCCAGGGTCCTCCCACCTGCTGCGCCCTGGGGAGCCCCAGTTCCCCCCCTCCCCAATGCACCAGTGTTCCCTTTCTCCAGAAGTCATCGGATAAATTCTCACAAAACAACTTTCCGCCGCGCTCTGCAGAAATATAAGAAGTGCACCAGGGTGGCTTTCGGCAAGGTGCCCTGGCACAGGGCGCCATGTGAGGTTCTGACTTCCGCCCTCTGACGTCAGCAAGGGACCCTCCAGCAGGTTGCACACGGGCTCTAATTGCTAATGAGGATGGGAACTCGAGCCCCCAGACACTAATCCGCTCAGGACGTTTATGGGATGCCAGGGGACTCATTAAGGGCTGGGGGGGCTGGTCGCAGGGGCTGCCCAGCGGGGTCGCACCTCCCCCGGACAGAAACCCAAGTTCGCCGAGGACGGATTTCCTCAGCACCTCCTGTTAGCACGTGCTGTGCCCTGGGATGTGGTCTGGTTGCACCTTCTAGGCCGGTGCGTCTCAAATGTTGTAATGGGCCCTCTCTAGAACATTATAGGCGCCCGAAAAATATGCATTTATTTGGCTAAGTTCTTGATTTTCAGTATTTGCAAAGTTTCCCCTTGTATTTGTGCCTGTAAAGAATTTCTGCGCATTGCAAGGTAATTTTTCAGCAGCCACCGCTGGAAATGTATACAGATGTTCATCTTTCACTGAGTTTTTCTCTTCACAGTGGCACTGCAGAGGAGAAGGCGACTGAGGCAGCCTTTAGGAGTTAGCTGGGTGGTACCCCTGGGGATACCGCCCACAACTGAGTACAAGTTTCACCAGTTCAGGCTAGGACCTGGGAAACCAGGGCCCTCATTTATCGGGGTTCTTGCTGCCTGCCCTACGCCAGTGTGAAATGGCAGAAATGCACCGGATTTATCCAATATATTGCATTCCTGTCCTTCCCCCTGCACTGGTGCCCTGCAATACGTCACAAGGTGCTGTCGGCAGAATTGTTTAAGAGAAGGGAGGGCCACCTTCCTGTACAAAAACAACCCTGAGAGGCTTTCTCCTCTCTATTTGCTGCAGAAGAGAAGATAGACCACAAATCCAGGAGACATAAAGAGGTTTCTCCGCGCTTTGCCTGCACTGGGGAGACGTAAGACGTTGATGCATTCCCAGGTTTACAAGTTCTTTAAATCTGGGAATGCACAAGAATCCATGGGTGTTGCATGGAAACACCCACAGCAACGCCCATGGAACGCCTCCCTGATACAGGGTAAGGCAACTCGGTGATTTGCGCTGCGTTGCCTTACCTGATTTATGAGGCCACTCACAGCCACGCCATGTAGCTTTGTGCGCCTTCATAAATCTGACTCAGAGCCGTACGTCACACATGCACCACTTTGTGTGATGCAAGGCTCTCATAAATATGCATCCGAGTGTATATACACTATTAGGTATAATCGGACCTGGGTGCCTTGCTCACTGTGCCACTGGAACCAAGCTACATCTGACTGAGGAGCCCCAATCAGGGAGCCACCATTCATTGGTTGCTTGTGTTCTGGTCGACTGAGGTCTTGGCCTGGCAGGTGTGGGCTGGACTGTTGCTATAAGAGCAGAGTCAAGAATGATTTGCATATGGCCGGGCCTAAACTGAGATGGCATGGTGGGCATGTGATGAGGACTCACCAGTAATGGGCTAGATACTATACATCAGCCGTGGGATCTATGGGACATGATGAGGACTCACCATTAATGGGCTAGACACTATATATCAACCGTGGGGTCTATGGGACATGATGAGGACTAACCATTAATGGGATAGATATTGAGCATCAGCGATGGGGTCTATGGGACATGATGAGGCATCACCATTAATGGGCTAGATACTAGGCATCTGCGGTGGGACCCATGGGACATGATGAGGACTCACCATTAATGGGCTAGATACTATACATCAGCCGTGGGGTCTATGGGACATGATGAGGACTCACCATTAATGGGCAAGATACTGGGCATCAGCAGTGGAGTCTATGGGACTTAATGAGGCATCACCAATAATTTGCTAGATACTGGGCATCAGTGGTGGGACCCATGGGATGTGATTAGGACTCCCCAGTAATGGGCTAGATACTATAAATCAGCCGTGGGGTCTATGGGACATGATGAGGACTCACCATTAATTGGCTAGATACTATATATCAACCGTGGGGTCTATGGGACATGATGAGGACTAACCATTAATGGGCTAGATACTGGGCATCAGCGGTGGGGTCTATGGGACATGATAAGGCATCACCATTAATGGGCTAGATACTAGGCATCAGCGGTGGGGTCTATGGGACATGATATGGCATCACCAATAATGGGCTAGATACTAGGCATCAGCGGTGGGACCTATGGGATGTGATGAGGACTCACCAGTAATGGGCTAGATACTATACATCAGCCATGGGGTCTATGGGACATGATGAGGACTTACCATTAATGAGCGAGATTCTGGGCATTAGCGGTGGTACCTATGGAATATGATGAGGACTCACCATTAATGGGCTAGATACTATACATCAGCCGTGGGGTCTATGGGACATGATGAGGACTTATCATTAATTGGCAAGATACTGGGCATCAGGTGTGGGGTCTATGGGACTTGATGAGGCATCACCAATAATTTGCTAGATACTGGGCATCAGCGGTGGGGTCTATGGGACATGATATGGCATCACCAATAATGGGCTAGATACTAGGCATCTGCGGTGGGACCCATGGGACATGATGAGGACTCACCATTAATGGGCTAGATACTATACATCAGCCGTGGGGTCTATGGGACATGATGAGGACTCACCATTAATGGGCAAGATACTGGGCATCAGCGGTGGAGTCTATGGGACTTAATGAGGCATCACCAATAATTTGCTAGATACTGGGCATCAGTGGTGGGACCTATGGGATGTGATTAGGACTCCCCAGTAATGGGCTAGATACTATAAATCAGCCGTGGGGTCTATGGGACATGATGAGGACTCACCATTAATTGGCTAGATACTATATATCAACCGTGGGGTCTATGGGACATGATGAGGACTAACCATTAATGGGCTAGATACTGGGCATCAGCGGTGGGGTCTATGGGACATGATAAGGCATCACCATTAATGGGCTAGATACTAGGCATCAGCGGTGGGGTCTATGGGACATGATATGGCATCACCAATAATGGGCTAGATACTGGGCATCAGCGGTGGGACCTATGGGATGTGATGAGGACTCACCAGTAATGGGCTAGATACTATACATCAGCCATGGGGTCTATGGGACATGATGAGGACTTACCATTAATGAGCGAGATTCTGGGCATTAGCGGTGGTACCTATGGAATATGATGAGGACTCACCATTAATGGGCTAGATACTGGGCATCAGCGATGGGGTCTATGGGATATGGTGAGGACTCACCATTAATGGTCAAGATATGGGGCATCAGCGGTGGGGTCTATGGGACATGATGAGGACTCACCATTTATGGGCTATATACTATACATCAACCGTGGGGTCTATGAGACATGATGAGGACTCACTATTAATGGGCTAGATACCGGGCATCAGCAGTGGGTGGGGTGTATGGGACATAATGAAGCATCATCAATAATTTGCTAGATACTGGGCATCAGCGGTGGGATCTATGGGACGTGATGAGGATTCACCAGTAATGGGCTAGATACTATACATCAGCCGTGGGGTCTATGGGACAGGATGAGGACTTACCATTAACGGGCAAGATTCTGGGCATCAGTGGTGGGACCTATGGAGTATGATGAGGACTCACCATTAATGGGCTAGATACTGGGCATCAGCGGTGGGGTATATGGGACATGATGAGGACTCACCATTTATGGGCAAGATACTGGGCATCAGCAGTGGGTGGGGTCTATGGAACATGTTGAGGCATCACCATTAATGGGCTAGATACTCTCCATCGGCGGTGGGGTCTATGAGACCTGATAAGGCATCACCAATAATGGGCTAGATACTGGGCATCAGCAGTGGGATCTATGGGACGCGATAAGGACTCACCAGCAATGGGCACGATACTAAACATCAGCAGTGGGGTCTATGGGACTTGATGAGGACTCACCATTAATGGGCAAGATTCTGGGCATCAGTGGTGGGTTCTGTGGGATGTGATGACTTGTCAGTAAAGCAGCAAACCATGCTACAACTTGCCCAGTGACACCTGCCATGCATGCCATAGGAGCAGCTAGGCTGGCATGGTCCACCGCGTTGGACATCTCCTCCACAGTGGACTCACAAGTTTGTAGTCTGAACACGACGTTGCAGGTGTACAGGCGGTACAATGACAGGTGCTCCGTTCAAGTGACTGAGTACATTTTTTCCTTTGAGGGTTTAGCTATAGGACACATAAACACATCAACTACAACGGCATACTTTTAGAGAAAGGTTGTTGAAAAGTCATAAAATTCCAACAGAATTACTAGCCAGACCTACCTGGCATGGGTCATGGTCTTCACAGGCTTGGTTTTTCAGATACATCACTTCCCACATCTGTCTCCATGAACCTGAACTGAGGCAGTGAAGGGACCTCACACTCCAGTTGTTTCTTAATAACCTCTGATGGTGCTGATGACAACTGGGTGGACTTCTCATCTTTCCTTTAAGGTTGCTCGGGCATAAATAATAAAAATCCCACGTGCGTGTAAAAGCCATCTTCACTAAATTCACACCCACTTACGACACAATAACGTTATTAAGAGTTTTCATATAGGCAGGGCCACTGGATTTATGCGATTGTACGGCCACAGCAATTTTTGCATAATCCTATATTTGCCACATTTGCCACATAATCCATCATCCTCTGCATAATCTGCAGATTTGAACAAAAACAATGTTGTTTCCAGCTCAAGCGGTTCAAAAGTTCCTAAAAATACGACAAGACCTGTTGCCGTACAGTGAAAGGCTCTTTGCAAAGGTTGATTGGTCACCTTTCTGTTGCTTATTGCTATTTGTGGGTGTTAACCTGGTACTAATGAGGTGCAATCAACGCCCAGAGTGTGTTACCGGTTTTGAAAATGATACAGTAATGAGAAAATACTATTACCAAATGCGCCACATTATGCTGCATAATTAGCCTTTTCTTGCCGCATAATTTACCCAACCCTGCCACATAACTTAAAGCTCTGCTGCCGCATAATTCCAGTGGCCCTGTCAATAGGTGTCAGCAAAATGCAAATCATTATTTCCCTGGTGTTAAAAGTGGACTCTCTCCCCAACCTTTGTTCACATCACCTCTGCGTAAAGGCCAGCATTACTTTGGAAGATTTCAGGGTCTGGACTCAGGGAGGTTGGAGATATCTGTCAGGCCAGAGGCATTTCTTTGTAAAGGAAACGTTTTTAAAGGCATTTAGTAATAATTAGTTTCAAGAAAGAGATTCCGAAGATAGGAACCAAGACATTATCTTACAACATCATACCATATGAATATATCAAAGGGATGAATACTATTAGAAATGGAAGGCAGGAGGACTGAAGAGGGACTGTCACAGAGAAAGGGCAGTATGTGGTGACTTCAGCCCTGAGAGGCAGGAGGAAGACCAGCCTGGAAGATGAAGGCCTGAGGACCAGGGAGCGTCTCATCTCTCCTTTGGCGCCTCATTAGCAGCAAGAAGTGTCCGGGACAGGCAGCCTGAGCCCAGGCCCGCGGGATCCAGTGGAATCTGGCCCCAGGCCAGGAGATTTAGCAAAGTCTATATTTAACCTGTCAGAATCTGTTTATCACTTCATAAAAGAGAACCAGAGACCTCCTGCAGATGGAGAAGGGCCGGGGACATCCGGTCCGAGCAGAGGCATCTGGGAGGGGAGGGGGGATCTGGCAGGGGCAGGACCAGGGGCTTAGAACCTTTGGTGCTGAAGGACAGGGCGATGTGGGAAGAAGGGCCCAGGATGGGAAGCCACTCCTGAAAAAGCAAAGAAAGTCTCAATCATGGGAACTGAGCAGAGACATAATGAATAAAAGACAAAAGTACCGCGAAACACTAAAGCAGACTAGAATAAAGAGAGCAAAGGCTTAAGAAACCATTTAAACCTATAAAGAAAGCAGTGGTAAAAGAAAATATAATTGTTGTAATTACAAAAAAACACAACGAGAAAGACCAAAGAACCAAAGAAAAGGAGATTAAGGAAGAAAAAAAAAAAGTGAGAGGCAGAAAACAAGACTCAGGGCGTGATTTAGAATTTGGAGGAGGGGTTACTCTGTCACAGACGTGAAGAATATCCCGTCCGCGGTATTACGATGTCCATAGGGTATAATGGGCCTGATTTAGAACTCGGTGGACTAGTTACTCCGTCACAAACGTGAAGGACATCCCGTCCACCAGATTGCAATGTCCATTGGATATCATGGGCCAATTTAGAAAGACAAAGCTTAAAAAGGAAGAATGAATAATAAAAGAGAGAAAACGCAGAATTTCAACTCGTTAAGCAATCTGAAAGCGAAGGACGGATAGGAAATTGAATACTAGGAGTAATAGAAAGGAAGGAAACAAAAAAAACAGAGCGAGGGAACTGCGAATGAAGGAAGAAAAACAAGAAAGCAATTGAAAGAAACAACTAAACAATAAGGTAAATAAGGAAATAAATGAATAAGCTAATGAGTGTGTGATCAATATTTCCTATCACACGAAATGGACCAATGTGCCTCTCATGCACTGTTCACCTTGCTCCTGAGACTAAGGACCACATTTAGAAGGAATTGGTGTAGGGCAGCACAGCAAGTCACTGTGCTGCACTCCCCTGCACCAAAGTGAAAGGGCAGGAATGCACCATATTTATGCAAATGATGCATTCCTCTCCTTTTCTCCTGCACTGGTGTCATTTTGGCTGCACCATGGGGAAAGGGTGCCTGTGCTGTATGCAGTATTGTTTTTGTGCAGGAAGGAGCACTTTCCTGCACAAAAGCAACCCAGAGAGGTGTTTCCCTCTTTCTATATATGCTGCAGGATGCAAAGAGGAGAAAGGCAGGAGAAATACAAATATTTCTCCTCGTAATGCCTCCGCTGGGAGGCGTAAGGTTTTGGCGCTTCCCCAGGTTTACAGGCTCTCGTAAATCTGGGTGATGCATCCACATCCATGGGTGTTGCAGGGAACACCCACCTCAACACTCACGGAATGCTCTCCTGGCACAAGGTGAGGCAAGGCAGCGACTTGTGCTTCTGTCCTTACTCCGTATCTATGAGGCCATTCAAAGCCACAGGAAGTGCCTTTGCGTGACCTCATAGATATGGTTGATAGGTTTGCACCACCACTGCGCCACAGAAAAGTGAGGGCAAGTCTCTCATAAATATGTCCCTAAGGGACTTTCCTGGAGTGGACTTCCGGTCCACCAGATTCCCCCCATGGCAGCAGGTGTCCTCTTTGCTGCTCTGGCAGGAGCCACCTTCTGGAGAAGCTCAGTAGCACCAGTTCCACCAGGGTTTGTCTGCTTTGCCTGGTGGAATCACCGCTAGCATAACTGGGTGCTAAAAAACTCCAATTCCCCATGGTAACTTGCTTCACGGTCAGTAACACGCCAGTGCAAACCATGTCCGTTTTACTCGCTAGCGATGCTCCCAAAAGTGGTGGCAGACCAGTCATTCCAAACAGGTCACCATCATTTTTGCCAAAATAAAATAAACTAATTTGAGACAGAAAAGGAGCAAATAAAGAAAACAGCAGATCATGGACCCAGGACAAGAAATACTCAAAGGGAGAAGTGAAAAGAAGCATTGCAAAATAATAAAATATAAGAGCCAAAATAATGTAATAGGAAATGGTGAAAGAGATGAAATTTGACAACTTGATTGTGTCTATGAAAAAGGATGAAAGGATGAAATAGTAATATTCATCCAGGGATTACCTGTAATATTAGCGGCCCCTTTGTAGGAGGTCCTGTCGGTGCACATAGAGGGGCTGGTCCGTGTGGCTAAGGAAGTACCAGGGCACAATTTCAGACTTTTGGAGGGGAATGAGGTAGGTCTTGCACCAGCACAGTGCACACAATTATCACCAACGCTTGGTCATAGTAGTATAGACCTTGCATGGGGCACAGTTAGTATTAACTCAAGAGTGTGAAATATGCTTTTTTTGGATTGAATACTGTGCACTAGAAACTCGAGTCACCCAAAACAGGGCAATTTTTGAGGCCTCTTGTGTGTTCATTAGCAGGTACATTTGTAACCCCTTATTTTAATGTCAACACACTAAGTTATAGCACACAACTGCTTCTCACTATAAGATGTGATGGTCCAAGGAACAACTGTAGGAGGCTGGACTGGCTTGTAGTGAGTACCAAGGGCTACCTGCACCTTGCACCAGGCCCAGTTATCCCTTATTAGTGTATAGGGTGTCTAGCAGCTTAGGCTGATAGATAATGGTAGCTTAGCAGAGCAGCTTAGGCTGAACTAGGAGACGTGTGAAGCTACTACAGTACCACTTAGTGTCATATGCACAATATCATAAGAAAACACAATACACAGTTATACTAAAAATAAAGGTACTTTATTTTTATGACAATATGACAAAGTATCTTAGAGTGTACCCTCAGTGAGAGGATAGGAAATATACACAAGATATATATACACAATAGCAAAAATATGCAGTATAGTCTTAGAAAACAGTGCAAACAATGTATAGTTACAATAGGATGCAATGGGGAAACATAGAGATAGGGGCAACACAAACCATATACTCCAAAAGTGGAATGCGAACCACGAATGGACCCCAAACCTATGTGACCTTGTAGAGGGTCGCTGGGACTATTAGAAAATAGTGAGAGTTAGAAAAATAACCCTCCCCAAGACCCTGAAAAGTGAGTGCAAAGTGCACTAAAGTTCCCCTAAGGACAAAGAAGTCGTGTTAGAGGAATAATGCAGGAAAGACACAAACCAACAATGCAACAACTGTGGATTTCCAATCTAGGGTACCTGTGGAATAAGGGGACCAAGTCCAAAAGTCACAAGCAAGTCGGAGATGGGCAGATGCCCAGGAAATGCCAGCTGTGGGTGCAAAGAAGCTTCTACTGGACAGAAGAAGCTGAGGTTTCTGCAGGAACGAAAAGGGCTAGAGACTTCCCCTTTGGTGGACGGATCCCTCTCGTCGTGGAGAGTCGTGCAGAAGTGTTTTCCCGCCGAAAGAACGCCAACAAGCCTTGCTAGCTGCAAATTGTGCGGTTAGCATTTTTGGACGCTGCTATGGCCCTGGAGGGACCAGGAGGTCGCAAATTGGACCAGGAGAGAGAGGGGACATCGAGCAAGACAAGGAGCCCTCTCAGCAGCAGGTAGCACCCGGAGAAGTGCCAGAAACAGGCACTACGAGGATGCGTGAAACGGTGCTCACCCGAAGTTACACAAAGGAGTCCCACGTCGCCGGAGACCAACTTAGAAAGTCGTGCAATGCAGGTTAGAGTGCCGTGGACCCAGGCTTGGCTGTGCATGAAGGATTTCCGCCGGAAGTGCACAGGGGCCGGAGTAGCTGCAAAAGTCGCGGTTCCCAGCAATGCAGCCCAGCGAGGTGAGGCAAGGACTTACCTCCACCAAACTTGGACTGAAGAGTCACTGGACTGTGGGAGTCACTTGGACAGAGTTGCTGGATTCGAGGGACCTCGCTCGTCGTGCTGAGAGGAGACCCAAGGGACCGGTAATGCAGCTTTTTGGTGCCTGCGGTTGCAGGGGGAAGATTCCGTCGACCCACGGGAGATTTCTTCGGAGCTTCTGGTGCAGAGAGGAGGCAGACTACCCCCACAGCATGCACAGACAGGAAAACAGTCGAGAAGGCGGCAGGATCAGCGTTACAGAGTTGCAGTAGTCGTCTTAGCTACTTTGTTGCAGGTTTGCAGGCTTCCAGCGCGGTCAGCAGTCGATTCCTTATCAGAAGGTGAAGAGAGAGATGGAGAGGAACTCGGCTGAGCTCTTGCATTCGTTATCTAAAGTTTCCCCAGAGACAGAGACCCTAAATAGCCAGAAAAGAGGGTTTGGCTACTTAGGAGAGAGGATAGGCTAGCAACACCTGAAGGAGCCTATCACAAGGAGTCTCTGACGTCACCTGGTGGCACTGGCCACTCAGAGCAGTCCAGTGTGCCAGCAGCACCTCTGTTTCCAAGATGGCAGAGGTCTGGAGCACACTGGAGGAGCTCTGGACACCTCCCATGGGAGGTGCAGGTCAGGGGAGTGGTCACTCCCCTTTCCTTTGTCCAGTTTCGCGCCAGAGCAGGGGCTAAGGGGTCCCTGAACCGGTGTAGACTGGCTTATGCAGAATTGGGCACACACGTGCCCAAGAAAGCATTTCCAGAGGCTGGGGGAGGCTACCCCTCCCCTGCCTTCACACCATTTTCCAAAGGGAGAGGGTGTAACACCCTCTCTCAGAGGAAGTCCTTTGTTCTGCCATCCTGGGACAAGCCTGGCTTGACCCCAGGAGGGCAGAAACCTGTCTGAGGGCTTGGCAGCAGCAGCAGCTGCAGTGAAACCCCAGGAAAGGCAGTTTGGCAGTGCCAGGGTCTGTGCTACAGACCACTGGGATCATAGAATTGTGCCAACAATGCCAGGATGGCATAGAGGGGGCAATTCCATGATCTTAGACATGTTACATGGCCATATTCGAAGTTACCATTGTGAAGCTACATATAGGTATTGACCTATATGTAGTGCACGCGTGTAATGGTGTCCCCGCACTCACAAAGTTCAGGGAATTGGCTCTGAACAATGTGGGGGCACCTTGGCTAGTGCCAGGGTGCCCTCACACTAAGTAACTTTGCACCTAACCTTTACCAGGTAAAGGTTAGACATATAGGTGACTTATAAGTTACTTAAGTGCAGTGTAAAATGGCTGTGAAATAACGTGGACGTTATTTCACTCAGGCTGCAGTGGCAGGCCTGTGTAAGAATTGTCAGAGCTCCCTATGGGTGACAAAAGAAATGCTGCAGCCCATAGGGATCTCCTGGAACCCCAATACCCTGGGTACCTCAGTACCATATACTAGGGAATTATAAGGGTGTTCCAGTAAGCCAATGTAAATTGGTAAAATTGGTCACTAGCCTGTTAGTGACAATTTAGAAAGAAATGAGAGAGCATAACCACTGAGGTTCTGATTAGCAGAGCCTCAGTGAGACAGTTAGTCACTACACAGGTAACACATTCAGGCACACTTATGAGCACTGGGGCCCTGGTGAACAGGGTCCCAGTGACACATACAACTAAAACACCATATATACAGTGAAAAATGGGGGTAACATGCCAGGCAAGATGGTACTTTCCTACAACAACCCTACCTGTTCCTAGAGTGATACACATCCTATAGGGTCTTAATAGATATTTTGAGGCAAGACCTCACCCACCTAATAGTGGCATGCTTTATCATTGGTGTGTCCCCCCACCCAGGTAGGACAGTGCCACCTAGTTGCGCTCAACCTGGTGTGGGAGCTCTTATATAAACTGTATTCGGGACAGGTGCAGGGGTCCAGTTCACATAAAAATGATTATAGGTACACACTGAGTATCTTTATTCAACGGGTTTCCACATTGTTGTTAAAAAAACAGGAGACGGATGTCCTATGGAAAACTGCTGATTCCAACATCTTATAGTCGCCAGCATGTTTCAAGTCATTCACATATGGCCCATCTGGGTCCCTCTGCCTTCGGCAGGGCTCCTAGACCTTCCTGGCTACTCCTTTCTAGTTGTACAGGAGTAAAAACATTAGGAAGGCATACAGTTCTCCTACCAGACCACTATTTTTGGATGCAAAAACCTGTAGGATATAAGAACAATATACGTTAATGCTATATTTATATAGCCATGATTTCACTCCATATAGAAAGAATGGAACACCCATTATAATTATTGGTACTCCGTGGACACACTCTATTTTTATTGTGTTATTCTTCACCAGAAATATAAACAATGTGAACACTGCACACCTTTCAAAAAACACACTAAGTTCATATATACATCAGTGAGGTAGGAGCTTCATCACCAACAATTATAACAATATACAGGTGGGCACTCACAAATTAATCTAACTCATGCCCTTCGGGTTTCTATTCTTTTCTAGTCACACACTTGGAGTAGTATTGATAGACCTATTACAAATATACATATTGTAAATCAAAAAATGTTCTCAAATGCTTAGTACAATTCATATTTATATCTCTTGATAACCTGTATTTACAGCATGAGCAATCCCAATGGGCTTAATTAAATGTTATGTTCATAATGTTTCTTGCATGTCTATTTGTTATGTCCCTCAACGGTTAATGATGATTAGGTTTTCATGTCATTATTAATGTATGCTAGTAAACTTCGTGGTTATAACTACCTCAGGCGCATGATAATATAGCAATGCTACCTCATGTGGATGTCAATGTAGCTATTCATGTTGTGTAAACTGAAAGGTCTCTGTCTTTTACCATCCTCATAATAATAGCTTGGTAGAATGTTTTAACAAAATATTCAAATACATGATCAGTGCTTTGGAGAAGCTCTTTGTGAAAGCAGAGCACTCCTCCTTCTTCCCTTCTGCCTATAACAAGATGTGTCAGAAAGGAGCAGTCTTCTGTCTCTTTAAAGTCCTATTTGGCCTTATTGGTCAAGAGAAGAGGCTTGGGAAGGACACTAAGACCTAATATTTTTCATTTTTTTTACTTGGGCGTCTGCCAATATGAATGTATTGATTTGCGTTAGTCACAAGATTGAAAATGGTCAACCATATTGTTTTTCACACAAAGAGATATGGAATTATCAGAACTGTAGCCATATTGAGCATGGTTGGGGCACACTACCAATAGAAGAAATGCTCATGTCTTTCCCAGGTGAGCTCTTCACTCAAGGAACAACTGTAGCATTATACATTTCAGAATATGCCACAATATAATGCTGATTCAGGTCGGCCCACAATATTTTTATATTCTTAATTCATTTGACGTGCACTGAGTGCAGCAATAGAGATTGACAAGTGCAAAAGGACGACACACTCTCCTTCCTTACCTAAAGTATTCCAGTGAAGATGATGGCAGACAGGTGAAGGTTTACTTGTCACAACTGAGTTTGAGAGGTATGGAAAGTAAAGCATAATATTGTTTTTAGAGGAATGACCCTGTGATTGGCAGGACTTCATGTCTCCAATGTAGACACCCCTAGTGAATCACTTCCAAGTATTATTGTTCAGCAGCCATGTGCAATGCTCACTTTGTAGCCCAGCAAGCATTATTAAAAGCTTTTCAGAAACCTGTATTTGTTACCCCTGAGCATCAATCTAACCATAATGATGCAGCATTAATACACTCTGTTACAGTCATTCACATTAGATTATTGAACGCTAGCATCAAAGGCACATGCCGCAAACCTGCGGGTGTCTAAAGAGGTAAGAAGTAAATTATTTCACAATAATCCTGCTATAGTTTTCAGGAATGCCTTAAAAGAGTGGTTACCAACCTGTGGTCTGGGTACTCACGGAGGTCTGCGAAGCCTCCTCAGGAGGTCCGCGACTGTTTAGAAAATTAACTAATATTAACAGGTTAATAAAGTGTATATAAATAAAGTAGCCAAATGTACAATAGAAAATTTTAAAACGTACTGTAAATGTCCAGGAATTTGAACTTGGAGACTAAAAATTTCCTCAGATTGATTTGTGGGAATAGTGCAGGTGCTTCAAACAGAATATAGTTTGGACGATGTGTGGCTTCAATTGACTTTAGAAAAGCTCTAAACTTTCCATTAAAATTGAATTTTTTTATATTTGTTTGCAAATTCAAAAAATGTGTTATCATTTGTTTATTTGTTTGTTAGATGCTTTTTTCTGTATTTTTGTGTATTGAATTGCTATTCAAATCATCAACAATGTTTAGGTCATGGTCCCCGGCTTCCAGTAATGACTCAGTGAGGGGGCCCCCAAGATTCCAATAATGATTCAGTGGAGGTCCCCAGGTTCTAGTAGTGACTCAGTGGGGGAGGGTCCCCGGATTTCAAAGACTCAGTGGAGGTCCCCAGGTTCCAGTAGTGACTCCGTGGGGGAGGGTCCCCGGATTTCAATGATTCAGTGGGGGTCCCCAGGCTCCAGTAATGACTCAGTGGGGGTTACCCTGGATTCTAATAATAATTCAGTGGGGGACCCTGGGCTCCAGTGATGATAAAGTGGGGGCTCCACAGAAGTCAAAAGGGTTGAGAACCACTGCCTTAAAACATACTCTTGCTCTGAGACAAAAGGGGGGCTGTTCTAGGTGTTTTCTGGGGTGCTGGCACACACATCAGTGGCCTAGGGCTCTGCTGCTTGACTGTGAGACTTGACCCCCTCGGGGTCCGGTAAGTGGGCATTGCAGTCCTTTTCAGCAGCCTCTAAGTGACAGCCCCACACGTCAGTGAAGCCAGGGCCCAGCTGTCGTGCTGGCAGCTGACAGGCCCTTACCCTGTGAGAGCCCTGGAGACAGCCGCAGGCCCCCCTCCCTCACATCCAGAGCCCTCTCTCCACAGTGGGCGCTGTGCTCTCCAGTCAGCAGAGCCCCCCGATAGGGTTACCCTGTTATCATGTGTGGGTTACACACACCAAGGCCTCTCCTAGATTAGATGTCTGTCCCTCTTGCAACCAGTCAGCAACTCTCATCTCAGGCCCGGCACTAACAGGCTGCTTGTGATGACGAAAATAACAGCACTTGCCTTAGAATCGCGCGCCCTTTGCACATCTGAGGTGGCAAATCTCAGTGGGCGGAAGTGGCTAGTGAGTGCAACAGGACAATAAGGACTTGTTTTCTACATAGCGCTTCAAAGCGCATTCCTGAAACCCACCACGGTGCGCCCAGGCGCCTGGCTTCTCCAAACTGATGAAGAGCCTGTGCACCTCCTAAGGGGCCTTCCTCTTAAGGGGCACTCCTGAGACAGTTCCACCCCCTTTTATTTTTTTTTACTTTATTTATTAATTTCTCACAACGACAACAGCCCTTTCCATTTACATATCAAAGAAGTCTGCAGTATTAACAGCACCAAGCAGGTCATTATGTTACACATTGCTATAGCCACCAGAGTGTTCTCAGCTGGGTCTGGTGGTTTAGTGGACTGATGCGCCCACTGTCGGGGCTTGTGTTTAACCTCATGGGCAAAGTTTCAAATCCCAGCGGATCCGCTCAGCCTTTCATCCTTCCAAGCTCAATAAAATGAGTACCATTGAGTAGGGTAGCAACAAACATCTGTTATTCAGTGCCGAGATACCCTTCATGGTGAATGTGTGCTTTACAAAAATGTTTGAGGCAGCAGTGCACTATGGAGGTGAAGCCACCCTGTCCATATTCTTTGGGGGTGCACCCCTGTCCTAGCACATGGCCACCTGTCTTTTGCCAATTAGTAATGCTATCCCCACCAGTTTTCTGCCCTGCTTGGGCACCATTTCCAGATAGCCCAAAAGTGCCAGGGTCAGGGCAGGCATGGCATTCAGTAATTGCAACAGAATGTGCCAGTACGCAGCAATCATTGGGCATTGCCATGCCAGGTGCATAAAATCAGTCTCCGGAGGGGCACATCTCTCGCAGTTGGCGTTGTCCCTCCTCCATATCTGTGTATCTTGGCTGTTGTATAGTAGAGTTGATGCCAGGAGTTGTAATGTGCAAGGTGGCTGCCACCATGCACTGGCACCTCTTTGGTGCATTGGGACCGGTGTTCCCATTGTGCATCTAAAATGGGGCCTGTCCGGTGCTGGGACCAATGGTCCTGGGATTGGTGTCCCCCTGCGGAATAACTTTTATGACACATTATGCAGCATGGGTATAACCTTGGTGACCAGGCCGGCAGCAATCAGGCTGAGTGGCCGCCGGTCAGTGGGCTCCTGAGGGTAGGCTGGAGATGCTTGTTCAGCCGTCTGTGATGCATGGACACATCCAGAGGGGTAGCTGCACCTTTTTGCAGGTAGGTATCCAGTGGGATAATTTCGCTGTCGATGTATAGGTCTCCGAGTGTAGTCAGTTGTCTACTGCGCAGGCATTTTAATGTCGCGGATTTGCTCGTGATGTGCACTTGGGACACCGTATCAGTTTGATATGGCTGGTAATATGGCACATCCAGTCAGTCTGGGGGTGGGCAATAAATTCTGCTCCGCCAGCGGAGATCGCAGAGTTTTGTCCACTCCGTGCTCTGCTCATAACAAGGAGTTCCAGCAAAACTTTCCCATGTGGTGGAGTTTTTTTTGCGCATGGCTCGCCAACGGTAAGTTGTCCACTGATAACGTCGACTCAGTACATCTGCATCAACTGCAACCAGGCCCCCGCCATAGAGTCCACTCTATAAACATCATTCTGTGGACATGTCGCGGTTTTCATCATGACACTGGTGAGGCCCCATGGTGCCACCACTCCTAACTCCAGGTTGTGATGGGGACCTGCCTACTACTGTGAAACAAACAATGCCTGGCAAGATGAGCCTTCGCTATGTAGTAGTCTGCGTCGTAATACGGCGCTGAGGAGCCACCCTGTCCACATGGCTTCTGAAGCATCCTCCAGCTGACGCAATGCCACCCATGTCAGCTTGATGTGCTCAGTAGGGAGCTGACTGAAGAACCCTCATGCAAGGGCCCTGGACTATGCTGAAATAGATGGAGTAACTGAGGGAGTGTTGCCATTGTTATTAATGTGGTCGGGCCTGCAGCTCCCTTCCTTCACAGTGGAAGCATGCAATCGTAAAGCCGTTGCTTAAACAACCCAATCTGGATCCATCTGTGTTGAACAACTATAGACCTATCTATATGTTACCAACCGCCGTTAAAATTCTTGAAAAACATGTGAATACCCACCTTTCCAAGTTTCTGGAGGACAACCAGATTCTCCATTCCTCTCAGATGGGTTTTAGACCCTTTCATAGTACAGCGTCGGCCTTGTTAGGAATGACAGAAGAAGTCATGAAGCGACTGGACCAGGGAATGGTCTCTGCAATTTTGCTTCTTGACCTCAGTGCAGCCTTTGATACCATAGACCATGGTATTTTACTCCATAGGAGGGAAATTGGAATCATTGGACTTGCCCTTAAATGGTTCGCAGAATTCCTAGAAGGAAGATCTTTTCAAGTACTCGACCGCTCTTTCTACTCAAGCAGTGTTAAGAGCCATTGGGGAGTACCGTAGTGCTCATCGCTAAGCCCCACGCTCTTTAACATTTACATGCTTCCACTGGCAAGGATGGTGGAACCCGTTGGTCTCTCGCTGGTATCCTATGCAGACGATACCCAGATGGTAGTTTATTTCTCCTCCCCACATGATTCCTTTAACTCTCAGCTTGCCCCTTGTTTACGGGCGGTCTCCATGGCAGAGTGCAAGCTGAATGGAGACAAAACAGAGGTCTTGATTATGGGACATCATTCACTCCCATCTCGAGTGACACCAATCCTGGACTTATTAGGAGATCTTCCACCACCTAAGAACCACATTAAGAGCCTGGGTGTATGATTAGACCCATGGCTCACGATGGACCATCAGGCAAAGAAAATATCTTCCACCTGTTTCGGGATACTCAGACTCCTCAGGAAAGCCTTTAAAGTTCTCCCATTCATTGCTAAGAGGCTCATTGTACAAGCATTAATCACCTCACGTCTGGACTATGGAAATGCCCTGTTCTTAGGCTCCCGAAACTATGTTAAAAAGAAGCTGCAGATGCTTCAGAGCACGGCGCGCGCCTTCTTTTCAATTTGCCCAGACATCATTCGGCCAAACCTGCACTCTCTGCTCTTCACTGGCTCCCCATCGAGCAACGACTAAAGTTTAAGGCAATCTGCTGTATTCACAGAGCTCTACATGCTAAGGGTCCCCCCGCTTCTACGCTCCTTAGCTACTTTTCATAAGCCAACTAGACACCTTAGCTCATTATCAGCAGCATTAGCAGTGATACCGCCTATGAAAAAAAGGTAAATGGGGCGGAAGATCTATGGCCTTTCTTGGTGCTAAGCTTTGGAATTCCCTGCCTCTTTCTCTTCGGCAGACTAGCCACAAACTGCTATTTCGTCAGCTTTTAAAAACCTGGCTGTACTAACATCTGTCCCCCATGCCTAGCCGTTGGAGATTTCTGCCTTAAAGCGCTAGGAAGCCTGAGGGCAGCTATTCGCTCTATAAATTTCACATAACATAACATAACCTGCCACCGATAGGAGCACTCAATCTATTTGTTTATGTTTACCTCTGTCTTACTTATGGTCTTGCCATAGTTTTCTCCCATGAGGACGTACATGTGAATCTGCATGCCCAGGTGTCTGATTGGCTGTTCCTGCCATTGCCGGGGGTAACTTACTGCGGGCGTGGCAGTAGCGAAGGTTGGGGGCATCACAAATGGCTTAGACCAGTTTATTGCCATTCCTGACCATTTGCTGACTCAAATAATCTCTGGGTCTATGGGCTCTATGTTGGCTGCGGGATCTTTCACTTGGGGGAGATAAGGGCCTGTAACAGTGCCTAGACCAGGGTCTGCAGGCACCCACACTGTTGACTCCTCAGTAGATTGCATCTCTCTCCTACATCACTACTTCCTTTTGGGTCGTTGAGACCCCTTCCTGGGGTTTCTACTTAGGGATCTCTGTTATAAATTGTTCCAGCTCAGATTTTTGCAATGCAATTCAAAGAACGCGTTCCATGATGGACCTGGGCAGACAGTGTCACTCCTGAGGACATTACCGTCAGCTGACCACAGGCCACAGTCCAATCCTGAGGACATCAGCTTCCACCGTACTCCAAGAAGACCTAGGCCAAGGGGTGTCTTGCTCTGTGGTGTAGATAATAACCATGCTGAGCAACTGGCTAGGGGTGCACTGCCGTTGGGCCTTTTCGTCCATATGGTTTTGGCTGACTTAAGTATGAACTCAGTGCAATCACAGGAACCTCATGTAGTGAGTTTTTCAAGAGAAATCTCTTGTGTTTGGATGCATCACTTCTCACTGAGTCAAGAAAACTAAGTTTTCCCTGAACTTCTTAACATTAACCTCAACACCAAAACACAAGTGAACAATAACCTTGTCCACTTCACCACTGGCAGGCTGGCCGGGATAACCCTTGCCGTCCTTATTAAGGCAGGAGTCGAGAAAAACCAAACACAACTTTCCAAAGTTATAACCAACTACCACCTCCCTCGAAGAAAAAAATCTTCATGTTACCCCTGCTTGAAGCTCCACCTTGAATCTGTTGCTGAGGACAGGCGGCTTTCATGCTCTGGACCTGAGGGTATCTAACTAAGGGGGTTATTCTAACTTTGGAGGAGGTGTTAATCCGTCCCAAAAGTGACGGAAAAGTGACGGATTTACCACCAGCCGTATTACGAGTCCATTATATCCTATGGAACTCGTAATACGGCTGGTGGTATATCCGTCACTTTACCGTCACTTTTGGGACGGATTAACACTCCTCCAAAGTTAGAATAACCCCCTAAGTCTACTGCAAGCCTTAGTAGGTGCCAACAATACCATTTTCTCCTCCAGTGGAAACTTTTTCTTTTCTACACCTAACTGGTATCAGGGATTTTGTCTAGACAACTGAAGTTAAGTCTCTTTCCAGCTCTCTTGTCCTCATGCTTCTGTTGCTTGTGGCCAGCTCCCTGCCAATGAGACTCTGCAGATGCCAGGCTGCTGGCCGTGGAGTGTGCCTGGAAGGAAGGAATGGTTTCGGTATCGTCAGGCCCTGCTCCCACCTATCCTTCTAATTAGACAAGGGTTCCCCTCTTCAGGGATGTCCTGCTTAGGCAAGGGATTTAGAGACGTCCAAAGCAATCAAAATGGAACTCATTTCTGGACCTATCTTCCACACTGGTTCTCCAAGGGCTTTTTCCAGCTGATATTTCTTCACCTGATGTACCTTGATAAGCCCCTGTTTCTTGCACAACTCACTCATAGCGGAGTCCTCTAGGCCCACAAATGCAACCAAATTCATCTAAATGGCTCTTAGAAAAACATGATACTGCCACATAGTGGTCCATAGTTCTTAAACAGATGGGTCCACATCCAGCCGCTGAACACCATTGTAGGGCGGTTATAAGAAAGAGGCCACAGTTGCGATGTGAGTTGTGGCTGAGGTTAAACATTGGAAAAGTAAACTGTTTTCTCTTCTGGTAGGCTGGTCTGAGCACCAAGGCGGTCCTCAGAGATAGTGTGCGAGATCAAATCTAACCAAGACCAGAACTATACAAGTAAAGACCTAAAGTTAACACCAAGTGCAGAAAATGAAGGGGCATATGGGAAGTTAAAGAATCTGAAGAAGCACACCCATGGAAAGAGAAGTCCAGGAGGGGCAACGCAGCCCTGCCTGGCACATACACACCAACAGACCCGATTCAGACGGCATACTCCCCATTTTTGAAGCCCAACAAGGCTTTATTTTAGCTGTCTCCTGCCTAAAATGGCCTCTGCTTTAAAGAAATCAGTGGAGAAAATTCATTTACCTGTTTCTTTTTTCAAAATCTCCCATTTTCTTGGTCTGAAACGTTGGCACGTATGCTGACGTCACATCATGTAAATCCAACACTGTTTTACGATCACACGGGAAGATCACAAGACTGCAGTCTGGTTCGGATGGGTCTCCTCTGGAAGTAGTGCTTAACATATTGTGATATATTTATCCATATATATTTTTTCAGATAATCTGGTCTTTTTTTTTACTTCTACACTAGCAAGAGTGTACCCAATCTCGTGCTTTTCTTTGTTTCGTCTGAAAGACCGAATAAAAATCTTTTAATTAAAATAAAAAGTTTCCATTTTAAAAGTGTGTAGAACGTACTGCTGATGGGTCCTATCTGTGGACTGCTGTGGTCTCTGGTCATCTGACAGTGACCTCCTTTTACAGGGTGAATGAATATAATATGTTTATCTCTGACCACGGCCTGGTCCCTCTTCGAAAAACTTTGGGCCTGATTTAGAATTTGGCGGAGATGTGTTACTCCTTCAGAAACATGATGGAGATCTTGTCTGCTGTATTACGGTCTCCATGGGATATAATGCAATTGTAGTATGCAATATGTATGTGACGGAGTAAAACTCCACTAAACTCGAAATCAGGCCTTTAAAATGAAGTGGAATGTATTAAAATGAAGAGTTAAAGCACACCTCAGAACCGGTGGGGGGGCTTCATGTGTGACTCAGGGTGGGGCAGGAATGTGGCCCTGGTTTGGTAAGTCTCTGCGTGTGACTCGCTGCCCTCCGGCCCCGGGGCGCCATGGCTGATCCAGTCCGTCTCCCGGGGGGGGGGGGGGATAAATGACAGCCCCAGCTGCTGGATGAAGCTATCAGAGGCACATACCTGAGTGTCAGCAGCAGGCTCTGCAGTGGAAGGGCTCAGAGAGGGTCTCCCTGCCCAGGCTGAGTGGTTGTTTCCAGACACTCGGTGACCTGAGACTCACGCCGACCCACAGGGCCCTCGTGCCCTCTCACCATCCAGCTCCTCTCATCCCTCCACATCATGTCTTAGGGCCTGATTTAGAACTTGGCAGAAGGGTTACCCCATCACAACGGTGACAGACATCCTGTCCTCGAAACATAAATTCCATTATATCCCAAGGGCTTTAGATTTCGGCGGACGGGGTATCCATCACCTTTGTGACGGAGTAACACGGCCGCCAAAATCGAAATTAGGCCCTTAGTGACCGCCACAGGTGTTAGCAGCTTCCCCTTTCTCTCTTACCTTTCTCCATAATGCCCTCACCCCCTCCCCCCTCCTCTGCCACACCCCTTCCCTGCAGGCCCCTTCATCCCCAAACCACCCGAGGACTTTTCATTCTCTCACACAGGCTTCCTCAAGCGCTGCGCTCTCTCACACCTCTGACCTTTAAAACACTCTGTTACAGCTCTCCTGCTCGCTCCCTAGACTCTCTCATCCTCTCCCACCCATTTTCTACAGACCCTCTCTAGCTCTCTCACCCACCTCCCACAGACATGTGGCGGCATATTTACAGAAAGTGACGCAGGGAAAGTGCAGAAATACACCGCATTTACCAAACATGGTGCATTCTGTCCACTCCCCCTTGGCTGGCACCGTTTTTTCTGCCTCGCGCCAACGCAGGCACTCTTGCACCATGGTGCAGGGGTGTCTGCGTTGCATGCACGATTCTTTTTGTGCAGGAAGGGACTCCTTCCTGCACAAAACCAATCCATGGAAGTGATTTCCTCTCTCTATGTGTGCTGCAGAATGGTTTTGATGCATTGCCAGGTTTACACATCCCTGTAATTTTGGGATGCAGAGTATGTAGACGTAGCCTTGCCTTACACCATGTCTATGAGGCCATGAAAAGCCACGCAAGGTAGGGCGTGGCCTGGTAGATACGGGCCTGCACTATGGGCCCCCGGAGTGACACTCTGTTGGTGTATGGGGCTTGTAAATATGTCCCTTAACTCTCTTCCAACCACCAACCACAGCCCCTCACGTCCACTCCACACAGACTGTTTCATCTTCTCCCACCCACCTCCCACGGACCTTACTTAGGCACTCTCATCCTCTCCACTCCCACCTTCCTGGCCCATCAGTTCCTATTCACTGTCCCAGGCCCTCTGACTTCCTGCCACGTGCCTCCCACCTCACTGTCTCCCACAGACCTCCTTGAATGGCCTCTAATCCTCATGTTCCACTTTCACCCCAGAAAGACTCATTCCCTCCCATCCTTCTTCCACGTCCACCTCCTGCACACTCACTCTGACTTACTCTCTCCTCCACTCCAATCAGAGGCGTAACACAGGCCCCTGCAGCTCCTGGGGCCCGGGGGGAGGGAGGGGGAGGGAGAACCCATGAAGCCCAAAGACTATGGGGTTGATTCTAACCCTGGCGGTCGGTGTTAAAGCGGCGGCCAACCCGCCAACAGGCTGGCGGTAAAAAATATGGGATTCTGACCCCGGCGGGAACCGCCAACACAGACAGCCACCTTAACACTCCGACCGCCACGGCGGTACAAACAAACAGCGCGGCGGTCACCGCCAACAGACAGGCGGCAGACAATGTACCGCCCACACTATTCCAACTCACCAATCCGCCACCTTTTCCGGGGCGGGAGCACCGCCGATAAAAACACGGCGGAAACAGACTACGGACGGGAAAACGCTCACCACTACGCACTCCAGGAGGAAGGAGGACAGCATGGAACCCGAATTAAACATCCTACCTGCTCTCGTCTACCTTCTCATCTACCACGAGTACGAAGTCCGGCGCAGACGACAACGGTGAGTACTGCACCTACGACACACGGGAGGGGGAGGACGAAAGGTTACGGGCACACACATATGCGACCCCCCCCCCAACTATGTACTCACCAATGCAGCGCACCAAGTCACAGTGACACCACCCAAACACCCCTGAAAAATGCTAGGACATAATCATATTTTGAATAAATATTTATGTACCAAAAAGCTCCAGAAAATTACCGTACAACCATGAAAGATATCCACAACAAAACTAATGACACACACATCAGTGTCTAACTGAAGTACCAAGTCCTGCACAACCTACGATTTCAGCATGTCCGTGGGCCAAAGTCTTGAGAAACAAGGGCAAAGCCCACACAGGAGACCTGAGTCCTTTGGAGAGAACACTGCAGGGGCATCAGATGTAAAAACTACAGGCACCTCAGGGGGAAGGGAAGGGGGGGCACCACAGCCACATGAGTCCACGACGCCAGATCCACGAGGAGCCACCATGCCCACGGGACCATCCTGGGGAGTGCAAAGCCACAGTCTCTCAATGTCTCTACAGTGGGTGGGCTGCCCACTGGACCATCCTGGGGAGTGCAAAGCCACAGTCTCTCAATGTCTCTACAGTGGGTGGGCTGCCCACTGGACCATCCTGGGGAGTGCAAAGCCACAGTCTCTCAAGTCTCTGCAGTGGGTGGATTGCCCACTGGACCATCCTGGGGAGTGCAAAGCCACAGTCTCTCAATGTCTCTACAGTGGGTGGGCTGCCCACTGGACCATCCTGGGGAGTGCAAAGCCACAGTCTCTCAATGTCTCTACAGTGGGTGGGCTGCCCACTGGACCATCCTGGGGAGTGCAAAGCCACAGTCTCTCAATGTCTCTACAGTGGGTGGGCTGCCCACTGGACCATCCTGGGGAGTGCAAAGCCACAGTCTCTCAAGTCTCTGCAGTGGGTGGATTGCCCACTGGACCATCCTGGGGAGTGCAAAGCCACAGTCTCTCAATGTCTCTACAGTGGGTGGGCTGCCCACTGGACCATCCTGGGGAGTGCAAAGCCACAGTCTCTCAATGTCTCTACAGTGTGTGGGCTGCCCACTGGACCATCCTGGGGAGTGCAAAGCCACAGTCTCTCAAGTCTCTGCAGTGGGTGGATTGCCCACTGGACCATCCTGGGGAGTGCAAAGCCACAGTCTCTCAATGTCTCTACAGTGGGTGGGCTGCCCACTGGACCATCCTGGGGAGTGCAAAGCCACAGTCTCTCAATGTCTCTACAGTGGGTGGGCTGCCCACTGGACCATCCTGGGGAGTGCAAAGCCACAGTCCATCAGGTGGATGACAGTCTCCACTGGTCAAGGAGGAGGCATGGTGGGCACAGTGAACCATAAACGGTGCTTGCGACGGCGGTGCCCAGCGGAGCGGTGCTTGAGAGGAAGGGCCCAGCGGAGCGGTGCTTGAGAAGAAGGGCCCAGAGGAGTGGTGCTTGAGACGGCGGTGCCCAGCGGAGCGGTGCTTGAGAAGAAGGGCCCAGCGGAGCGGTGCTTGAGAAGAAGGGCCCAGCGGAGCGGTGCTTGAGACGGCGGGGCCCAGCGGAGCGGTGCTTGAGAAGAAGGGCCCAGCGGAGCGGTGCTTGAGACGGCGGGGCCCAGCGGAGCGGTGCTTGAGAGGAAGGGCCCAGCGGAGCGGTGCTTGAGACGGCGGGGCCCAGCGGAGCGGTGCTTGAGAGGAAGGGCCCAGCGGAGCGGTGCTTGAGACGGCGGGGCCCAGCGGAGCGGTGCTTGAGAAGAAGGGCCCAGCGGAGCGGTGCTTGAGAAGAAGGGCCCAGCGGAGCGGTGCTTGAGAAGAAGGGCCCAGCGGAGCGGTGCTTGAGACGGCGGGGCCCAGCGGAGCGGTGCTTGAGAAGAAGGGCCCAGCGGAGCGGTGCTTGAGATGGCGGGGCCCAGCGGAGCGGTGCTTGAGAAGAAGGGCCCAGCGGAGCGGTGCTTGAGAAGAAGGGCCCAGCGGAGCGGTGCTTGAGAAGAAGGGCCCAGCGGAGCGGTGCTTGAGAAGAAGGGCCCAGCGGAGCGGTGCTTGAGAAGAAGGGCCCAGCGGAGCGGTGCTTGCGACTGCGGTGCCCAGCGGAGCGGTGCTTGAGAGGAAGGGCCCAGCGGAGCGTTGCTTGAGAAGAAGGGCCCAGCGGAGCGGTGCTTGAGACGGCGGGGCCCAGCGGATCGGTGCTTGAGAAGAAGGGCCCAGCGGAGCGGTGCTTGAGACGGCGGGGCCCAGCGGAGCGGTGCTTGAGAAGAAGGGCCCAGCGGAGCGGTGCTTGAGACGGCAGGGGCCCAGCGGAGCGGTGCTTGAGAGGAAGGGCCCAGCGGAGCGGTGCTTGAGAAGAAGGGCCCAGCGGAGCGGTGCTTGAGAAGAAGGGCCCAGCGGAGCGGTGCTTGAGAAGAAGGGCCCAGCGGAGCGGTGCTTGAGAAGAAGGGCCCAGCGGAGCGGTGCTTGCGACGGCGGTGCCCAGCGGAGCGGTGCTTGAGAGGAAGGGCCCAGCGGAGCGGTGCTTGAGAAGAAGGGCCCAGCGGAGCGGTGCTTGAGACGGCGGGGCCCAGCGGAGCGGTGCTTGAGAAGAAGGGCCCAGCGGAGCGGTGCTTGAGACGGCGGGGCCCAGCGGAGCGGTGCTTGAGAGGAAGGGCCCAGCGGAGCGGTGCTTGAGAAGAAGGGCCCAGCGGAGCGGTGCTTGAGAAGAAGGGCCCAGCGGAGCGGTGCTTGAGAAGAGGGGCCCAGCGGAGCGGTGCTTGAGAAGAAGGGCCCAGCGGAGCGGTGCTAGCGACGGCGGTGCCCAGCGGAGCGGTGCTTGAGAGGAAGGGCCCAGCGGAGCGGTGCTTGAGAAGAAGGGCCCAGCGGAGCGGTGCTTGAGACGGCGGGGCCCAGCGGAGCGGTGCTTGAGAAGAAGGGCCCAGCGGAGCGGTGCTTGAGACAGCGGGGCCCAGCGGAGCGGTGCTTGAGAAGAAGGGCCCAGCGGAGCGGTGCTTGAGACGGCGGGGCCCAGCGGAGCGGTGCTTGAGAGGAAGGGCCCAGCGGAGCGGTGCTTGAGAAGAAGGGCCCAGCGGAGCGGTGCTTGAGAAGAAGGGCCCAGCGGAGCGGTGCTTGAGAAGAAGGGCCCAGCGGAGCGGTGCTTGAGAAGAAGGGCCCAGCGGAGCGGTGCTTGCGACGGCGGTGCCCAGCGGAGCGGTGCTTGAGAGGAAGGGCCCAGCGGAGCGGTGCTTGAGAAGAAGGGCCCAGCGGAGCGGTGCTTGAGACGGCGGGGCCCAGCGGAGCGGTGCTTGAGAAGAAGGGCCCAGCGGAGCGGTGCTTGAGACGGCGGGGCCCAGCGGAGCGGTGCTTGAGAAGAAGGGCCCAGCGGAGCGGTGCTTGAGACGGCGGGGCCCAGCGGAGCGGTGCTTGAGAGGAAGGGCCCAGCGGAGCGGTGCTTGAGAAGAAGGGCCCAGCGGAGCGGTGCTTGAGAAGAAGGGCCCAGCGGAGCGGTGCTTGAGAAGAAGGGCCCAGCGGAGCGGTGCTTGAGACGGCGGGGCCCAGCGGAGCGGTGCTTGAGAAGAAGGGCCCAGCGGAGCGGTGCTTGAGACGGCGGGGCCCAGCGGAGCGGTGCTTGAGAAGAAGGGCCCAGCAGAGCGGTGCTTGAGACGGCGGGGCCCTGTTCAGCGGGGCTCTTCTCCACGGCGGGCCCTGTTCAGCGGTGCTCTTCTCCACGGCGGGCCCTGTTCAGCGGTGCTCTTCTCCACGGCGGGCCCTGTTCAGCGGTCCTCTTCTCCACGGCGGGGCCCTGTTCAGCGGTGCTCTTCTCCACGGCGGGCCCTGTTCAGCGGTGCTCTTCTCCACAGCGGGGCCCTGTTCAGCGGTGCTCTTCTGCACCGCGGTCCCTGTTCAGCGGTGCTCTTCTCCACGGCGGGCCCTGTTCAGCGGTGCTCTTCTCCACGGCGGGCCCTGTTCAGCGGTGCTCTTCTCCACGGTGGGGCCCTGTTCAGCGGTGCTCTTCTCCACGGCGGGGCCCTGTTCAGCGGTGCTCTTCTCCACAGCGGGCCCTGTTCAGCGGTGCTCTTCTCCACGGCGGGGCCCTGTTCAGCGGTGCTCTTCTCCACGGCGGGCCCTGTTCAGCGGTGCTCTTCTCCACGGCGGGGCCCTGTTCAGCGGTGCTCTTCTGCACCGCGGGCCCTGTTCAGCAGTGCTCTTCTCCACGGCGGGCCCTGTTCAGCGGTGCTCTTCTACACCGCGGGCCCTGTTCAGCGGTGCTCATCCAGCAGGTCAAGGGAGCCAGACCTGGCCTCGACTCCCTGCTCAGTCGCCCTCGGACCGTGACGTATCTGGACCCTTCGGGGACGGACTCCTGGCCTCCTTAGTGTCCTCATTCCCAGCTGGGATGTGGCATGTGGGGTCCACCTTCTCCGCGCTCCTGCTGCCCTTCCGCTCCTTTGATGGGGCTCTCGGGCCCTTGCCTCCCCCAGATGGTGTGGGTGGTGAAGTGGCCGCACATTGCTCTTTGGGGGCAGCCCTGTCGGTCCTCGCACGGCGGTCCTTGTTTTTGCGGGTCCTCTTGCCGGGGGTGGGGCTGGACGTGTCCTTGCTGCTGATCGATGTGTCACTGCTGGCAAAGGGTGGGCTCCAGAACCCAGGCACAACAGTGACACCCAAAGCTGGGCTGGTGGTGGCTGCGGTGCTCTTGGGACTCTTTGAAGATGGATGGGGGAGGTCATCGGGGAGAAAGAGGTTAAGGTTAGCCAGGAAAAGTTTTTTTGGGCCAAGGTAAAGGGTAGGAGAAGTGGAGATGGAAGTGGAGGTAGAGGATGTGGTTGTAGGAGAGTCAGGTGTGCTGTCATTGGGTGAAGGTGCTGGTGCTGTAGGCTGTCGTGAGGTGGATGGCTGTTGGGTGGGTGGCTGCCTGCGTTTGTGTGTCTTGGAAGAGGGGGTGACAGACACAGTGGGAGAGGACACAGGGGACGTGTACATGGCAGTGGGGGTGGTGACTGCACAAGTATGGACTGTACTGGAGGGTGAGGTGGTGATGGAAGCACTGGCTGATGTTGGGGTGCATGCAGGTGTGAGTGTAGATGTCACAGGGAGGGAGGAGGGAGACGAGGAGGAGGGGGACACAGGGGTGGCAGTGGCTGTTGGCATGTCTGCATCTGGGTGTTGCTCGGGTGAGTGTTTGCGGGATCTGTGGTGCTTGTGTTTGGATGAGCTGCTCTTGGGTGTTGAGGTGTGTGCAGGCTGGTCTGATGGTGTGGATGGGATAGGCTGAGGAACAGGAGACAGAGACAGGCTGGAGGCAGTCAGAAGAGGGAGGCTGGAAACAGGGACAATGGCTGCCGTCAGTGCTGAGGCCAGAGCAGTGAACGCTCGTTGATGGGCAGCCTGACCCGAATGAATGCCCTCCAGGTACGCATTGCTCTGTTGCACCTCCCTTTGCACACCCTGGATGGCATTCAAAAGGGTTGTCTGCCCAACAATGAGCGTCCTTACCAGGTCAATGAGCTCCGCACTGAGGGCAGCAGGGGCAACAGGGGCAGGGGCTGAGGTGCCTGGGGCGAAGGAGACGCGCGCCTTCCTGGGCGAACCGGCACGGAGCGAAGACTGAGGGGCTGCTGGGAGGGCGGGGCTGGTGCGCTGGGTGGCGGCTGTACCTGTAGAGGCGGGGGGCACGGATGTTGCCGCCACCCCTAGGGAGCTCCCATCCGAGGACGTGTCGCTTTCGCTGCTCTCACCAGCGGTCCCCGTCGTGGTGCTCCCCTCGCCCTCCGGATCACTGGTGCCCTCGGTGTCTGTTCCTGGGCCCACCGGGGCCTTGTGTCCTGCAGCTCCCTCGTGCTCCGATGCCATATCTCCTCCGCCTGATGATGCTAATGCACACATGCACAAGAAGATGAAGAGAAAGGGTGGGGGGAGAAAAAAGAAGACCAGGTTGAGTGCATGCAATGTCAACACCGTTGGCGGAGAGGACAGACACAGGTGCCTAATGCACTAAGCCGCGCATTCGGGGTACACTACTCAGTACTACTGACTAAGACAACAGGCCAAGAGATGTCAAACGCGCACATGGGAGATGCTGGACCTTCAATGGCTGTACTTGTCACCCTACCGAGGTGGGGGCCGGGGGCACAGGGCCATGCCTAAGGGAGAGGACTACACTACAGAAAGCACCCTGGCCTAATGTCACCCACAGCCCTCCTCCCCCACCCAGACGCCTCCACTGCGCAGAAAGATAGGTGAATGTGCTGATACTCACCCCCTTGTGTCTGCTGTGATGTCTTAAAGCGCCCATCCAATTCAGGGTAGGCCACCGCCAGGATCCGGGACATCAGGGGGGTCATGGTGCGACTGGCACCCCTCCTAGGTTGGGAGGCCATCCCCAGCAGTGTTTCTGCGGTCTTCCTTGTTCCGCGGCGGATGTCCTCCCACCTCTTGCGGCAGTGGGTGCCCCGTCTGTTGTGGACCCCCAAGGTCCGGACTTCCTTGGCGATGGCACGCCAAATGTGCAAGCTGTCTGTACGTACCTGTGGTTTGGCTGACTCTGTGCTCCATGTTGTCCTTCCTAGGCACCGTCCGCTGGGACTTGCGATGAGAAGGAGGAATCCTCGCGTGTACCGACCGCTGGTGGACCTGTCGACAATGGAAGAACGCCATATAATACTTCGATACAGACTTGACCGTGCCACTATCCATGAACTGTGTGCCCAGCTGGAGCCAGCCCTGATGTCCCCCATCCGCCAACCCACAGGGATTCCCCCTCTGGTGCAGGTTTTGTCAGTCCTCCATTTTTTGGCCAGTGGGTCATTCCAGACCACAGTGGCCATGTCATCTGGAATGTCTCAGCCTATGTTTTCTAAGATTTTGAGCAGAGTGTTGTCTGCCCTGATGAAACTCATGCGGAGCTACATCATTTTCCCCGAGGAGGGTGACTTGCCTACAGTGAAGGGTGATTTCTATGCCCTTGGACATATCCCCAACATCATTGGTGCCATTGATGGGACCCATGTGGCTTTGGTACCCCCAAAAGACGATGAGCAGGTGTACCGAAACAGAAAAAATTATCATTCGATGAATGTCCAGGTGTTCTGTTTGGCTGACCAGTACATCTCCCATGTAAATGCCAAGTTCCCAGGGTCAGTGCATGACGCGTATGTGATGCGAAATAGCAGCATCCCCTATGTGATGGAGCAGCTACAGAGACAACGTGTGTGGCTAATAGGTGATTCTGGTTACCCCAACCTGCCGTGGCTACTGACCCCAGTGAGGAATCCCCGGACAAGGGCAGAGGAACGCTACAATGAGGCCCATGGGCGTATTAGGAGGGTGATTGAGCAAACCTTTGGACTCCTGAAGGCCAGGTTTAGGTGCCTGCATATGACTGGTGGATCCCTAATGTACTCACCAAAGAAGGTGTGCCATATCATCGTGGCCTGCTGTATGCTTCACAACCTGGCTTTGCGACGCCAGGTGCCTTTCCTGCAGGAGGATGGTCCAGATGGTGGTGTTGTAGAAGCCGTGGAGCCTGTGGAGAGTGAAGAGGAGGAAGACTCAGAGGACGACACAGACAATAGGGATAGAGTGATACAACAGTATTTCCAGTGACACCCAGGTAAGACTCACCCACGCCATTTCCCAATTGCTTCTAGCCTCCTGCATCTGTACTTTCTGTAGTTCCCCACAGATGTTTTTCATTAATTTTTGCCTTTCCCTTCCCTTCTCAGTGCTGTCTGACTCAGTACCTGACTTCTGCTTGGTTCGCACATGAAATACAGCGTATTGACATTGGTATGTTGTCATGACTAATTGACAGAACAGAAATGGAACAGTAATATGTAATACATTTGTTAATAATACAGCATGACTCAAAACAGATTAGTGTTCAAAATGTGATTTATTTACAGTGCTAGATATCGGTACATGTGATTCTAAGGGTGATGGGTGGGGGTGGAGGAATATCCATGGCAGAGTCCAGTTCTCAGTCTCACAGGTGCATTGTTCTTTTGCCTGTGGAAGGATGGAGCATAGGCAGTTCATGGTTGGACAGGGTGGCAATGTGGGACAGTGGGAAGAGTTCAGGGGGTATGTCCTGCTGGCGGGGGTCTTGACATCCTACTCTGTCTTTTTCTTTGGTCTCAGGCTCCTCTTACGGGGTGGTTGTTCTTCAGCAGGAGGTGGGGTTCTGGGGGCCTGTCGAGGTGTTGGGACCTCCTGTCCACTAGCGCCGGCGGAGGTGGTAGGCTGTTCCTGGTCCGGCCTAGTGACAGGGGCCCTGTGTGGTGCACCATGGTCCCGCAACGCGTCCTCTATCCTGTGGAGGGCCAGGACGATGGTCCCCATTGCGGTCCCGATGATTCTCAGCTCCTCCCTGAACCCCATGTAGCGTTCTTCCTGCTGTGCCTGGATCTCAGTGAACCTGGCCAGTACCGTCGCCATCGTTTCTTGGGAGTGGTGGTATGCCCCCATGATGGTGGTGAGGGCCTCTTGGAGAGTGGGTTCCCTGGGCCTCTCCTCCCCCCCCTGTCGCACAGCAGCCCTCCGAGCTGCCCGGTTTCCCCCGGCCTCTGTCCCCTGGCCGGTGTGCCCGCTCCCACTGCCCCCAGGTCCCTGTTGTTGTTGGGGTGTTGTGTTAGCCTGGGTGCCCTGTAGTGGCGGACACACCGCTGATTGAGCTGTCCTAGAGACAGAGGCATGGGCCCGCTGGGTGGGAGCTGTGCTGGTGTCGGCAGAGGGGGTCGGGTCTGGTGTGGCCTGTGGCTGCCTGAGGGGAACCGACTGCCCAGAGGTCCCCGATGGTCCGGGCTGGTCATCAGGTTCACTGTCGACAGAGCTGCTATCCTCAGTGTGGGCCTGTTCCGGTGGTGGGATGGACACTTCTGGACCCTCCTGGCTGGTGTGTTGTCGTTCGGGTCCTGCATGGGGTAAGAGAGTTTGGTTATTGTTTCTGTGTGTGCAATAGCGTGCGTGTTATGGGTGCCCTTGTTCCCCAGTGCAGGCATTCCCTTGAGGGAGGTGTTGTGAGGGTATTTAGTGGGGGGGAGGGGTTAGTGCAGTGGTCATGCATAGGTGATGGGTGCCCATGATTTGTGTTGGCATGCAGGAGTTGGTGTTGGGATGGGTGGGTTGTGCTGGTGAGACATTGTCAGGGAGGATATGTGCTGGGGGGTTGGGGGTGAGGGTGGGGGTGTGGGTTGGCATGCTGGTGGGGTGGGGGGGATATAGTAGTTGAGATGGGACTTACCAGAGTCCATTCCTCCGGCTACTCCAGCGAGGCCCTGAGGATGCAGGATGGTCAAGACCTCTTGCTCCCACGATGTAAATTCGGGAGGGGTGGGTGGGGGTCCGCCGCCAATCTTCTGGACCGCGATGTTGTGCCTGGAGACCATCGATCGGACCTTCCCCCGTAGGTCGTTCCATCTTTTGCGGATGTCCTCCCTATTCCTGGGATGCTGTCCCACCGCGTTGACCCTGTCCACGATCTGCTGCCATAGCTCCGCCTTCCTGGCTATACTGGTGTGCTGCACCTGCGAGCCGAAGAGCTGGGGTTCCACTCTTAGGATTTCCTCCACCATGACCCGGAGTTCTTGGTCCGAAAAGCGTGGGTGCCTTTGGGGTGCCATGGGGTGGTATGGTTGAGGTGTGGGGTGGTGTATGTGATGAGGAGTGTGTTGGTGAGTGGTGCTTTGTGCTACTATGTGGTGTGTGTGATGGTGTAGTGTGCCTCAGTGTGTCTTGCTATGGATTGTCTGCTGTGTCTCTCTCTCCTTCTCTCAGTAATTATGGTCGCAGGGGTTTGTGGGTGATGTGGGTGTGTGTTTTATAGTTGGTTGATTGTGTGTGAGTGGTGTGTGTATGTGTATCAGGTGTGTGTATTTCAAATTGTCCAATGTGGCTGTGTTTTGGTGATGTGTGTGTATTCTGACCGCGGCGGTGTGTACCGCCAATGGAATACCGCGTTTGAATGACCGCCGTGTGGATTCGCGGGTCGTAATGGCATGGGCGTATTTCTGTTGGCGTGACGGTGGAGGTTTGGTCATCTCCAGTTTATCGCTGCCCGCCGATGTGGCGGGCTGCAGTGGAGGACAGATTTTTGGAGGTTTGGCCGTTGTGGGTCAGAATGACCGTGGCGGTTGACCGCGGCCGCGGCGGTGTTATGGCGGTCTTATGACCGGCGGTAAGGGCATTTTACCGCCGAGGTCAGAATCACCCCCTATGACTCTAAATGAGATGTGGGAGATTCAGGGCCTCTCCTCACATTCTACAGGGGGCCTCATTCTGTGTAACACCTCACACTCCAACCGATCTCACACAGACCCTCTCCTCCACCCCAACTCATTTCACACAGACCCTCTCCTCCACTCCAACCCATCTCACACAGACCCTCTCATCCACTCCAACCCATCTCACACAGACCCTCTCCTCCTCTCTCACCCATCTCACACAGACCCTCTCCTCCACCCCAACTCATTTCACACAGACCCTCTCCTCCACTCCAACCCATCTCACACAGACCCTCTCCTCCACTCCAACCCAACTCACACAGACCCTCTCCTTCTCTCCCATCCATCTCACATAGACCCTCTCCCACTCATCCCACTCAGACCATCTCCTCCTTACACAACCACCTCACACAGACTGTCCTCCTCGACCACACATCTCACACAGACCCTCTCCCACCCATCTCACACAGACCCTCTCCTGCCCATCTCACATAGACCGTCTACTGCACTCCAACCCATCTCACACAGACCATCTTCTCCACTCCAACCCATCTCACACAGACCCTCTTCTCCACTCCAACTCATCTCACACAGACCCTCTTCTCCACCCCAACTCATTTTACACAGACCCTCTCCTCTCCAAAGGATCTCACACAGACCCTCTCCTCCACTCCAACTCATCTCACACAGACCCTCTCCTTCTCTCCCACCCACCCATCTCACATAGACCCTCTGCCACCCATCTCACACAGACCCTCTCCTGCACTCCAACTCATCTCACACAGACCCTCTCCTCCACTCCAACTCATCTCACACAGACCTCTCCTCCACTGCAACCCATCTCACACAGACACTCTCCTCCACCACAACTCATTTCACACAGACCCTCTCCTTCTCTCCCATCCATCTCACACAGACCCTCTCCTCCACTCCAACCCATCTCACACAGACCCTCTCCTCCGCCCCAACTCATCTCACACAGACCCTCTCCTCCACTCCAACCCAACTCACACAGACCCTCTCCTCCTCTCCCACCCATCTCACACAGACCCTCTCCTCCACTCCAACCCATCTCACACAGACCCTCTCCTTCTCTCCCATCCATCTCACACAGACCCTCTCCTCCACTCCAACCCAACTTACACAGACCCTCTACTCCTCTCCCACCCATCTCACACAGACCCTCTCCTCCACTCCAACTCATCTCACACAGACCCTCTCCTCCACTCCAACCCATCTCACACAGACCCTCTCCTCCACTCCAACCCAACTCACACAGACCCTCTCCTCCATCCCAACTCACACAGACCCTCTCCTCCACTCCAACCCATCTCACACAGACCCTCTCCTTCTCTCCCATCCATCTCACACAGACCCTCTCCTCCACCCCAACTCATCTCACACAGACCCTCTCCCCCACTCCAACCCATCTCACATAGACCCTCTCCTCCACTCCAACTCATCTCACACAGACCCTCTTCTCCACCCCATCTCATCTCACACAGACCCTCTCCTCCACTCCAACCCAACTCACACAGACGCTCTCCTCCTCTCCCACCCACCTCACACAGACCCTCTCCTCCACTCCAACTCATCTCACACAGACCCTCTCCTCCACTCCAACCCATCTCACACAGACCCTCTCCTCCACTCCAACCCAACTCACACAGACCCTCTCCTCCACTCCAGCTCACACAGACCCTCTCTTTCTCTCCCATCCATCTCACACAGACCCTTTCCTCTCCAACCCATCTCACACATACCCTCTCCTCCACTCCAACCCATCTCACACAGACCCTCTCCTCCACACAAAAAAAATTCACACAGACCCTCTCCTCCACTCCAACCCAACTCACACAGACCCTCTCCCATCCATCTCACACAGACCCTCTCCTCCACTCCAACTCATCTCACACAGACCCTCTCCTCCTCTCCACCCTAACTCACACAGACCCTCTCCTCCTCTCCCTCCCATCTCACACAGACCCTCTCCTTCACTCCAACCAAACTCACACAGACCCTCTCCTTCTTTCCCATCCATCTCCCACAAACCCTCTCCCAACCATCTCACACACTCTCCTATCCTACCCATTTCACACAGACCCTCTGCCACTCAACTTACACAGACCATCTCCTCTTTAACCACCCATCTCACACAGACTGTCCTCCTCGACCACCAATCTCACACAGACCCTCTCCCACCCAGCTCACACAGACCCTCTCCTTTTCTCCCATCCAACTCACACAGACCCTCTCCTCCTCGAACACACATCTCACACAGACCCTCTCCCACCCATCTCACACAGACCCTCTCCTCCTCTCCCACCCACCCATCTCACATAGACCCTCTGCCACCCATCTCACACAGACCCTCTCCTCCTCTCCCACCCACCCATCTCACATAGAGCCTCTGCCACCCATCTCACACAGACCATCTCACACAGACCCTGTCCTCCTCTCCCACCCATCTACACAGACCATCTCCTCCTTACCCACCCATCTCACACAGACCCTGCACTGCTCTCCTACCCATTTCACACTGACCCTTTCCCACCTATCTCACACAGACCATCTCTCACCCATCTCACACAGACCATCTCCTCCTTACCTGCCCATCTCACACAGACCCTCTCCTCCTCTCCCACTCATCTCACACAGACCCTGTCCTGCCCATCGCACACAGACCCTCTCCCACCCATCTCACACAAACCCTCATCGCACACAGACCCTCTCCTGCCCATCTCACACAGACCCTCTCCCACCCATCTCACACAGACCCTCTCCTTCTCTCCCACCCATCTCACACAGACCCTGTCCTGCCCATCTCACACAGACCCTCTCCTTATCTCCCACCCATCTCACACAGACCCTCTCCTTATCTCCCACCCATATCTCACAGACCCTCGCCTCCTCTCTTACACACCTCGCACAGACCATCTCCCACCCATTTCACACAGACCATCTCCTCCTTACCCACCATCTCACACAGACCCTCTCCGCCTCTCCCACCCATCTCACACAGACCCTCTCCCACCCATCTCACACAGACCCTCTCCCACCCATCTCACACAGACCCTCTCCTGCTCTCCCACTCATCTCACACAGACCCTCTCCTCCTCTCCCACCCATCTCACACAGACCCTCTCCTCCACTCCAACCCATCTCACACAGACCCTCTCCCACCCATCTCACACAGACCCTCTCCTCCTCTCCCACCCATCTCACACAGTCCCTCTCCCACCCATCCCACACAGACCCTCTTCTCCACTCGCACCCATCTCATACAGACCCTCTCCTCCTCTCCTACCCATCTCACACAGACCCTCTCCTGCTCTCCCACTCATCTCACACAGACCCTCTCCTCCTCTCCCACCCATCTCACACAGACCCTCTCCTCCACTCCAACCCATCTCACACAGACCCTCTCCCACCCATCTCACACAGACCCTCTCCCACCCATCTACACAGACCATCTCCTCCTTACCCACCCATCTCACACAGACCCTGCACTGCTCTCCTACCCATTTCACACTGACCCTTTCCCACCTATCTCACACAGACCCTCTCCTCCTCTCCCTCCCATCTCACACAGACCCTCTCCCACCCATCTCACACAGACCCTCTCCTGCTCTCCCCACTCATCTCACACAGACCCTCTCCTCCTCTCCCACCCATCTCACACAGACCCTCTCCCACCCATCTCACACAGACCCTCTCCTGCTCTCCCACTCATCTCACACAGACCCTCTCCTCCTCTCTCATCCATATCACACAGACCCTCTCCCACCCATCTCACACAGACCCTCTCCTGCTCTCCCACTCATCTCACACAGACCCTCTCCTCCACTCCAACTCATCTCACACAGACCCTCTCCTCCACTCCAACCCATCTCACACAGACCCTCTCCTCCACTCCAACCCAACTCACACAGACCCTCTCCTCCATCCCAACTCACAAAGACCCTCTCCTCCACTCCAACCCATCTCACACAGACCCTCTCCTTCTCTCCCATCCATCTCACACAGACCTCTCCTCCACCCCAACTCATCTCACACAGACCCTCTCCCCCACTCCAACCCATCTCACATAGACCCTCTCCTCCACTCCAACTCATCTCACACAGACCCTCTTCTCCACCCCATCTCATCTCACACAGACCCTCTCCTCCACTCCAACCCAACTCACACAGACCCTCTCCTCCTCTCCCACCCACCTCACACAGACCCTCTCCTCCACTCCAACTCATCTCACACAGACCCTCTCCTCCACTCCAACCCATCTCACACAGACCCTCTCCTCCACTCCAACCCAACTCACACAGACCCTCTCCTCCACTCCAGCTCACACAGACCCTCTCTTTCTCTCCCATCCATCTCACACAGACCCTTTCCTCTCCAACCCATCTCACACATACCCTCTCCTCCACTCCAACCGATCTCACACAGACCCTCTCCTCCACACAAAACAATTTCACACAGACCCTCTCCTCCACTCCAACCCAACTCACACAGACCCTCTCCCATCCATCTCACACAGACCCTCTCCTCCACTCCAACTCATCTCACACAGACCCTCTCCTCCTCTCCACCCTAACTCACACAGACCCTCTCCTCCTCTCCCTCCCATCTCACACAGACCCTCTCCTTCACTCCAACCAAACTCACACAGACCCTCTCCTTCTCTCCCATCCATCTCCCACAAACCCTCTCCCAACCATCTCACACACTCTCCTATCCTACCCATTTCACACAGACCCTCTGCCACTCAACTTACACAGACCATCTCCTCTTTAACCACCCATCTCACACAGACTGTCCTCCTCGACCACCAATCTCACACAGACCCTCTCCCACCCAGCTCACACAGACCCTCTCCTTTTCTCCCATCCAACTCACACAGACCCTCTCCTCCTCGAACACACATCTCACACAGACCCTCTCCCACCCATCTCACACAGACCCTCTCCTCCTCTCCCACCCACCCATCTCACATAGACCCTCTGCCACCCATCTCACACAGACCCTCTCCTCCTCTCCCACCCACCCATCTCACATAGAGCCTCTGCCACCCATCTCACACAGACCATCTCACACAGACCCTGTCCTCCTCTCCCACCCATCTACACAGACCATCTCCTCCTTACCCACCCATCTCACACAGACCCTGCACTGCTCTCCTACCCATTTCACACTGACCCTTTCCCACCTATCTCACACAGACCATCTCCCACCCATCTCACACAGACCATCTCCTCCTTACCTGCCCATCTCACACAGACCCTCTCCTCCTCTCCCACTCATCTCACACAGACCCTGTCCTGCCCATCGCACACAGACCCTCTCCCACCCATCTCACACAAACCCTCATCGCACACAGACCCTCTCCTGCCCATCTCACACAGACCCTCTCCCACCCATCTCACACAGACCCTCTCCTTCTCTCCCACCCATCTCACACAGACCCTGTCCTGCCCATCTCACACAGACCCTCTCCTTATCTCCCACCCATCTCACACAGACCCTCTCCTTATCTCCCACCCATATCTCACAGACCCTCGCCGCCTTACCCACCATCTCACACAGACCCTCTCTGCCTCTCCCACCCATCTCACACAGACCCTCTCCCACCCATCTCACACAGACCCTCTCCCACCCATCTCACACAGACCCTCTCCTGCTCTCCCACTCATCTCACACAGACCCTCTCCTCCTCTCCCACCCATCTCACACAGACCCTCTCCTCCACTCCAACCCATCTCACACAGACCCTCTCCCACCATCTCACACAGACCCTCTCCTCCTCTCCCACCCATCTCACACAGACCCTCTCCCACCCATCCCACACAGACCCTCTTCTCCACTCGCACCCATCTCATACAGACCCTCTCCTCCTCTCCTACCCATCTCACACAGACCCTCTCCTGCTCTCCCACTCATCTCACACAGACCCTCTCCTCCTCTCCCACCCATCTCACACAGACCCTCTCCTCCACTCCAACCCATCTCACACAGACCCTCTCCCACCCATCTCACACAGACCCTCTCCCACCCATCTCACACAGACCCTCTCCGCCTCTCCCACCCATCTCACACAGACCCTCTCCCACCCATCTCACACAGACCCTCTCTGCCTCTCCCACCCATCTCACACAGACCCTCTCCGCCTCTCCCACCCATCTCACACAGACCCTCTCCTCCTCTCCCACCCATCTCACACAGACCCTCTCCTCCTCTCCCTCCCATCTCACACAGACCCTCTCCCACCCATCTCACACAGACCCTCTCCTGCTCTCCCCACTCATCTCACACAGACCCTCTCCTCCTCTCCCACCCATCTCACACAGACCCTCTCCCACCCATCTCACACAGACCCTCTCCTGCTCTCCCACTCATCTCACACAGACCCTCTCCTCCTCTCCCATCCATATCACACAGACCCTCTCCCACCCATCTCACACAGACCCTCTCCTGCTCTCCCACTCATCTCACACAGACCCTCTCCTCCTCTCCCACCCATGTCACACAGACCCTCTCCTCCACTCCAACCCATCTCACACAGACCCTCTCCCACCCATCTCACACAGACCCTCTCCGCCTCTCCCACCCATCTCACACAGACCTCTCCCACCCATCTCACACAGACCCTCTCCGCCTCTCCCACCCATCTCACACAGACCCTCTCCCACCCATCTCACACAGACCCTCTCCGCCTCTCCCACCCATCTCACACAGACCCTCTCCTCCTCTCCCACCCATCTCACACAGTCCCTCTCCTCCTCTCCCTCCCATCTCACACAGACCCTCTCCCACCCATCTCACACAGACCCTCTCCTGCTCTCCCACTCATCTCACACATACCCTCTCCTCCTCTCCCACCCATCTCACACAGACCCTCTCCCACCCATCTCACACAGACCCTCTCCTGCTCTCCCACTCATCTCACACAGACCCTCTCCTCCTCTCCCACCCATCTCACACAGACCCTCTCCCACCCATCTCACACAGACCCTCTCCTGCTCTCCCACTCATCACACACAGACCCTCTCCTCCTCTCCCACCCATCTCACACAGACCCTCTCCTCCACTCCAACCCATCTCACACAGACCCTCTCCCACCCATCTCACACAGACTCTCTCCGCCTCTCCCACCCATCTCACACAGACCCTCTCCCACCCATCTCACACAGACCCTCTCCTCCTCTCCCACCCATCTCACACAGACCCTCTCCGCCTCTCCCACCCATCTCACACAGACCCTCTCCTCTTCTCCCACCCATCTCACACAGAACCTCTCCTCCTCTCCCTCCCATCTCACACAGACCCTCTTCCACCCATCTCACACAGACCCTCTCCTGCTCTCCCACCCATCTCACACAGACCTTCTCCTCCTCTCCCACCCATCTCACACAGACCCTCTCCCACCCATCTCACACAGACCCTCTCCTGCTCTCCCACTCATCTCACACAGACCCTCTCCTCCTCTCCCATCCGTATCACACAGACCCTCTCCCACCCATCTCACACAGACCCTCTCCTCCTCTCCCACCCATCTCACACAGACCCTCTCCCCCTCTCCCACCCATCTCACACAGACCCTCTCCTCCACTCCAACCCATCTCACACAGACCCTCTCCTCCACTCCAACCCATCTCACACAGACCCTCTCCTCCACTCCAACCCATCTCACACAGACCCTCTCCTCCACTCCAACCCATCTCACACAGACCTTCTCCCACCCATCTCACACAGACCCTCTCCTCCTCTCCCACCCATCTCACACAGACCCTCTCCTGCCCATCTCACACAGACCCTCTCCTCCACTCCAACCCATCTCACACAGACCCTCTCCCCCTCTCCCACCCATCTCACACAGACCCTCTCCTCCACTCCAACCCATCTCACACAGACCCTCTCCTCCACTCCAACCCATCTCACACAGACCCTCTCCTCCACTCCAACCCATCTCACACAGACCCTCTCCTCCACTCCAACCCATCTCACACAGACCTTCTCCCACCCATCTCACACAGACCCTCTCCTCCTCTCCCACCCATCTCACACAGACCCTCTCCTGCCCATCTCACACAGACCCTCTCCTCCACTCCAACCCATCTCACACAGACCCTCTCCTCCACTCCAACCCATCTCACACAGACCTTCTCCCACCCATCTCACACAGACCCTCTCCACCTCTCCTGCCCATCTCACACTGAATGTCTCCTTCTCTTACCCTAGTCCTTCCATCATTTTTCCCTAACGCCCGCTCCCCCCCCCCCCCACCCCCCCCAACCTCCCTCCAACCCCTTTATTTGCGTTTTATATTTCTACGGACCAGGCTTCGGAGACATTAAAGTGGTTCCGGTGCAAAGAGCCAGAAACATTGCTCCCAGACGCACTGATTTACATTTCCAAAGACTCTCGCCTGCTCTAGCATTCCCAGCATTCCCAACACACTGCAGGAATGGGAATTCTCAGGGCCACGTGGTCATTTTCATTCTAGAGTGCAAGCTGCTGACATGAGACAAGCTGCTAAGATGACGTCAGCAGAGTGTAAGTCATGACGTAGAACACCAAGGTGCTCAGATGACGTCAGAGGGGTGTAAGTCATCAGCTGAGACACCAAGGTGCTCAGATGGCGCCAGAGGGTTGTAAATATCAGCTGCGACACCAAGGTGTTCAGATGACGTCAGAGGGGTGTAATTCATCAGCTGACACCCCAAGGTGCTCAGATGACGTCAGAGGGGTGTCAATATCAGCTGGGACACAAAGGTGTTCAGATGAGGCCGGAGGGTGTGAGATATGACGTGGGACAGGAAGGTGTTCAGATGACGTGATAGGGGTGTAAGTCATGACCTTGGACAGCAAGGTGCAAAAAAACGTCAGAGGGGTGCAAGTCATCAGCTGAGACACCAGATTACGTCAGAGGGGCGTAAGCTCTGACGTGGGACGCCAATGTGTTCAAATGATGTCAGAGGGGTGTATGTCATGAGCTAGGACAGTAAGGTGTTCAGATGACGTCAGGGGGGTGTATGTCATGACGTTGGACACTAAGGTGATCAGATAATGTTAGAGGAGTGTAAGTCATGAGTTCAGACACCAAGGTGTTCAGATGACGTCAAAAGGGTGTAACTCATGACGTGAGACAGTAAGGTATTCAGATGATGGCAGAGAGCTGTAAATCGTGACATGGTACGGCACGGTGTTCAGATGACGTCAGCGGCGTGTAAGTCATAGGCTGGGACAGCAAAGTGTTCAGATGACGTCAGAGAGGTGTATGTCATGACATGGGACATAAATGTATTCAGATGACATCAGAGGGGTGTATGTCGTGACATGGGAGACCAAGGTGTTTAGATTACGTCAGAGGTGTGTAAGTTATAACGCTGGACAGCAAGGTGTTCAGGCAACGTCAGAGGGGTGTATGTCATGAGCTGGGACAAGGTGTTTAGATGACGTCAGAGGGGTATGAGTCATGACATGGAATACGAAGGTGTTCAGATGATGTCTCAGGGCTGCAAGTCATGACGTGGGACACCAAGACATCGGAGGGGTGTAAGTCGTGAGGTGGAACATCAAGGTGTTCAGATGACATCAGAGGGGTGTCAGTCATGGCGTGCTGCATCAAGGTGTTCAGATAAGGTAGGGTGTAAGTCATGTAGTTGGACACCAAGGTGTTCAGACGACATCAGAAGAGTTTATGTCATGACGTCGGACAGCGAGGTGTTCAGATGACGTCAAAGGGATGTAAGTCGTGAGCTGCCCAGATGACGAACCTCCTTGTTTCACCAGTGTTCAAGAGAACCTGTCACGGTGTGAAGTAAATCTGCATGTTAAAATGTGGGTGTACCCCCACCCCCCGATGAAGGACCTGCTTACCGCGAAATGCATTGGCGACATGTCGAGTATTCGGAGTCACTTTAGATCATATCTTAGTGAACAACAATGTCTCTTTTGGAAAGTATTTGAAAGGAAAATGGGAAGCATAAAGGTTCCTTGCAGAAAAAGATTCTTTTGAAGATTTGGAATCTACAAAGGTCAATTGAATTTTATTAAAATAATCAAATTTGGAGTAAAAGTTATTAATGCTTCATTTTGGGAAAAGTAGCCTGCGAGGCTCACTCAGGTGTGTGTAAGGCTTGAGACTATGCTGAAAGGTTTTGAGAACAGCTACATGGCACTTTGCAGATGACACTCACATCCTTCTGGGACTGAATGCCTCCCAGCATCTCAGGCACACTAAGGGCCTGATTTACAAGCCCCTTGCCCCACCTTGGCGCTGCCATGGCGTCATTTTTTTGACACTAAGGTGCCTTTTCTGCTGCTCCATATTTACAAAGTGGCGCAATGCTTGTATTGCACCACTTTGCAACCCCTGCAGCAAATTATGTCTGCGTCAGGCGTAATGTATGCAAGGGGCGTTCCGGCGCAGGGAGGCCCGAAAAAATGTCGCAGTGAACTTTACAAGATTTCACTCCGCCATTTTTTCTGTAATTTTTAACAACCTGCTCAGAGCAGCTGTTAAAAAGACCCATTCATTATATTCAATGGGCTGTTCTGCGTTTTGCTGCACTAGCGGCAAACTGTTAGATGCTAATGCAGCAAAGCGCCACAGAAGCATAAAAAATGTTGACGCTTTTGTGCTAACGACTGCCATAGTGCGCTGTATTGTAAGTACGGCACAACTATGGTGTTGTTAGGTTCCGGTGGAGGGGCGCAAGAAAAGTGACACATCATAGATGATGCGCCACTAAATTTCAGAACTGCCTCGTCACCGTAGTCTCTTGGATGAACCAAAATTAATTAAAAAGCAACAGACACAAAACAGAGATGCCCATTGCCAACACATCGGTCATGGCTCTTGAGTGATCGCCCATAGAAGTGGGGTCCCCTCCAGTCCTGGTGTCAAAATCTAAGGTTCCTCTTCAGTCCGTCCTTGTCACTTCTAGATTAACAAAATCTCCTCTCCTGCTATTTCTATCTCTGTCTTTTCCCCAAGATTATTCCTTTTCCTCCTCTCTAGGAACCTCCAAGCTCTTATATTTCCCACCTCGACTATAGCAGCTATTTCTATCTTGGTGTTCCTGCTTAGGCTCTGGCCTCCCTTCTTTGGATCCAACATGCTTCAGTCTGTTAGATCGCAGTCTCTTCAGTACCCACGTCTGCCCCTTTCAAGTGCTCTCTTCATTGACCTCTTGTACCCTAGCACTGGTCTCGCTTCACCGCTCAGGCTTTTGCCAGACAGTTATGTGAGCATTGCAAGAGAAGGGCTGTGGCTCCACCCACATGTTTTGATTGGGCACACGTTGTGTGCGTCCACAAAAAATTGCTTGCCCTCCACACAGCTGTGATAATTTTGTTTATCCAGATGCCTGAGCTTGAACTTTCAGGGGCACACACATGCCATTCGAATGCTATTAAAGTGTCTTAGATAACTTGATAACTAGCTATTTCGGGCTGTTTTTCTCTGGCAGCAGCACAGATGGGAAAAAGGCAGTTATTTACTTACATGACCTCTTAATCTACACCAATATTATTCTACGGTTCTTTGCTTCCGAACAAATACATGTCTATTCCCATGCTATTTACTAGAAATACTAGTGCTGTACAACATTCCTTTAAAACCATGCCTATTAGCATTGGTAGTGCTTGTTAAATCGCTGCCTGCTTCAGTCGGCCTTTCATAAACAAGGTCATTGTTTGTTCTCCTCACTCCAAATTCGCAGACTACCTGCCTACTATGGGCCTAATTTAGAGTTTTGCGGAGGGAGTTACTCCATCACAAACGTGATGGACATCCTGGCCGGCCTATTATGATGCCATTATATCCTATGGGAATCATAATATGGTGGACAGGATATCCGTCACATTGGTGATGGTGTAATCCCCTCCGACAAAATCTAAATCAAGCCCTCAGTCTTTTAACTTCAATTATTGCCAATCCACACAGTTCATCACATCTGGACTGGTGGCCGCTCTTCTTATTTCGTGGCCGCCAACCATTGGAACTCTCTTTCTTTTTGAGTATCACAGTTTTTCCTGTAAAGGACTTACTTTATAAATCTCCACTTTGAGTAGCTGCTCTTCACCCCCTCCACTACCCCTTCAGTGCCAAGATGTTCTGCTGGGTGACAGTAGCCCTCTATCAACGGCTCATCATCATCGGGGTTACTTCATTGAGAATACATAGACAGTCTCCATCATTCCCTTTGTCCCAACACCAGGCTAGGCCTTGCTAGGGGGAGACATTATTGTTTTTACCCAAATGGTTCCTTTGTATCGGCACTGGAAGAGGGGCCCGAGGGCGCTGCAGAGTCTGGAAGGTGAATGAGCAATAAAGGTGCCTTTACATTTTGTTTTTGTCTTGTCACACTTACTATGGTTTGAAACCAGAGGTCAAATGTCAGGTTACGTCTTCTGACAAATTACCGCTTATTCTTTTAACATGGGGATTGGTGTTTACTTTCTTTCTCTGACTGCAAAGTCAGAGGATTTTGTAACGTGAAATACCTGACAATCATCCTGGGGTGCAGGGAGTGTGAAAGAAAAGGTCGTTGAATGTAATTTTTTTCTGACGCACACTAATATTTTTTTTTTTCTGATTCTGAAGTGTGATGAAAACAACGATTTTAATAGGATCAGAACTCATTAAGACTATTTACTTGGTGATGAGGAAATGCTAAATATTTGCTGAAAACTGATTTCCACGGATTATCGTTTGTGTGCCATAAAGTTTTATCAGTAAACCTGCTTGTCAGTGTGAATTCTGTGTCCTTTTCTATGGAAAGTGGCCATTCAATGGAAATTATAGGGCTGATTTAAAAGCCCCTTGCTCCTCCTTTAGCCACATTAGTATCATTTTTTTGATGCTAATGTGGTCCAACAAAGCCAAAATCGCTGCACCAAATTTAAAAAGTGGCGCAATGCATGCATGGCGCCACTTTGTAACCCTTTGCACTACATTAGGCCTGCATCAGGCATAATGTTTGCAAAGGGGCGTTCCCCCGTTTGGGGGGGGGGGGAAATGTCGAAAAGAAATCGAAGAGATTTCTTTGCATCATTTTCTCAGGCACGTTTAACGCCTGCTCAGAGCAGGCGTTGAAAGGAGGCGCACCATTGTTTACAATGGGCCTCAATGGGCTTTGCAGGATTAGCATCAACATTTTTTATGCTAGTTTTGCAAAGCTCTGAACTAGCGTCAAAACTTTCGATGCTAGTTTACCTAACTTCCTCAATGGTGCACCGTATCTTAGATACGGAGCCCACATGGTGGCATTAAAATGGCGCTAAGGGGTGCAAGAAAAATGGTGCTGAACTTGGTGCAATGCCACTTTTCTTAAATCAGGCCCATAGCTTGTGTGCTGTAAAGTTTTATCAGTAAATCTGCATGCCAGTGCAAAGTTTGTGACAATTTCAGTGGAAAATATTCTGTCTATAAATTACAGTGCGTTACCACAAAATGCTTTAGTAATATATTTGTGACAAGGTCCTCCAAAATGTACCACCACAACATACGTCACCCATATCACTCTCCTGTTCAATGGTTGTGGCTTATTTCCCAAACTTGTTCTTTGTGTGAGGCTTGGATTTTTCACAATCCCAGTGATGTAATATTAATGGCAGCCCTCCCCAACTCTGAAAATTGTTCCAGCACCACTCCTCCTTATCTGTCCCAGATACCTCGCAAAGCAGTGTATTTTGGGTAGGGGCAGAGAAAAAAATAAGTTTTGGGTAGGACAAATGAAAAATACAGGTGTGGGCTGCTGTACCTAGAGCAAAAGATAAAGGATGAGGACATCGAGAGATGGCTGTAGCTACATGTATGGAACCTCCAAAGAGGCGTTTGTAGTTTTCAGAAGGAACTCTTTCCGTGTAAGGCACTAGCAGAAAGGAAGCTGAGATAGACTGCTGAATCAGGGAATGACAACAGGTGTCATGAGTTGGGACAGCTATGTAGAGTGCTCATATTATAAAGTTAATGAGGTTTACAGACTAGAATTCGGAACTTTAGGCCTGATTTAGATATTGACAGACCGGTTACAACAACTGTAACGGATAGCCCGTCCGCCGAAATATAAATCCCATCGGATATAATGGGATTTAGATTTTGGGGGACGTGCATCGGTCAAAGCTGTGATAGAGTAACCCATCCGCTGAACTCTAAATCAGACCCTTTGTTATGTAGAGAAACAACATTGACACAGGCGGTATAGAAGTAAGGGCAGGATACTAAGGATGGTGAAATAAAGGTTCAGTTCTTGAAACAAAGGAATATAGCCAGAAAATATAAGCATAATAAATAGGATTAGAGCATGGAAGGCAAAGAAATGTAGCCAGAAACTGGATGGCAGATCTGGAAAGCAGAAGCGGCATTTGAGGGCAGAGGACAACCTGTAGAAAATGGAGGGCATAGAAAGAGAGGAAAGACTGAACGGAGGGCAAACACAAAGAAATGTCGATCAAAACCTAATCATGCAGCAGGGATGGAAAAGAGTGAATATGAGCTCCTATAGGAAGCCCATCAATAAGCCGAACAGATATGGGATCATCTGAGCTTTGCGCGGATTAGAGCGAGGAGCACACGGGTTCCATGAATCCTGACAGACTCTTAAATTTAGAGTGACTGCAGTTGCCGCAGATAAGAATAGTCTTGAGAAAGCTGGGATGATGGCCCGGATCGGGTGCTCATGGCTGTCAGCACCAATCGGTCACTCATGTCTTTGGGACTAATTACCCCACCTGCTGGAAATAGATTCTGAATCCCCGGGCCCTTGAGCTGCAGATACAACCAAATGTCTTCCAAACTTTCCTCTCACCTTCAGTGTCCTCCATGGCTCCCTTCTTCAGATCTTGTGCATGGTTTTCCAAAGAAGTTCTCCTGGTTTCCATAATATACAATTACAAGGATCTTGTGGTGTGTGAGGAGGGTTCAAGAAGAGTGTCATGTGTGGTTCTGGTGGAAGTACAATTGATAACACTGTGACTTAACACTCATTGTGAAGCTTCTGATGTGACTGAACCTGCCTGTTGATGCTGTAAATCAAATAAGTAGCGGTGTGCCGGAAACAAGTAGAACCACACCTTGTTGAGACTTAATGCCTCAAAGCCAGGAAAGTGGCCTTTTGGCCAACTTGGTCCAACACACCTTCCTTAGAAACCCCTTTCCTGTGCCTGTACAGAAGATAAGCAACCTGGAGGAAATGTTTGACTGCAAACGAAACACAGACACCAAAAATGTGCTGTGTGATCTTCACCTGCTGCGGAGGTCAGACTCCCAACTCCAGGTGTCGCACAACTGCCTTGACTCTTTACCAATGAGTTTCTGACCAGCACTACCTGCAAGATCTGCACAGCCCAGGAACAGTGGGCCAAGAACCATATTATCTCAGGGTGTTTACCCACATCTCACCTGCACTGAGGATCCTGCACTGCCCGTTGACTGAATGGAGATCTCAGCTCCAGACTGTGCGGTACGCAATGTTGTGTATATCTACTTTCCAGGCTTACTCACAAGGGGTTTCTGTTCCTATCATTCTACCTGCCATGCGGCGTAGACCCTGTTATGACCCTTGGAGGTAGATCTCTAGCCTTAAATCGCTCCATCCCCTGGAACATCCAGTAACATCTCCTGCAACTTTTAGACTTCCCCACATCTCCCTCATTGGTAAATGCACCTTTTGTTTTTTGGTGTTGGGTCATACGTAGGTTGTCATTGGCCTAATCTCAGATGTTTACTTACCACCCACATCCAAATATCAACTGGATGGCCAGATCCCCAAGACCATCCCTCCACCTGCATGTAAACTTTCAGAACTCCTGGGCGGAGTTCTACACCACAACACTAATGCTTTCAATCAATCAATCAATCAATATTTGTAAAGCGCGGCTACTCACCCGTGAGGCTCTAGGGGGCTGAGGGGGTGGGAGGGGAGGAGAGGGGCCTCACATGCTTCGCCACACAAACTTTCCCAGTTTACACACAAACCATGAGACCAGAGAGTCCTAGCACAGGTAGGGAACTTTGTGAACACCGAACCAACCAGCTGACTGTTCTTTTCATGCACACCCTTAACTCTCCTTCACAAAGTGCTTGGAAGCACTTTACATAAAACAGTAAACGCTGTAAACACTTTACTATGTTTTTCAGTAGATGGCTGCTGGCTCCTCAATCTTGCCTTTTTGTTTACAAACCGCATTTTCGGGTCTTTTGTTGTTTGTTTCCTCTTTAATTAGCAGTTGTAGAACGCACAAAGCTATTTAATGAATTGTTGTTCGAATATGTCCTCCAGATGTGTGTCATTGAGTCAAAGGTGACCTAGTGTCACTCTCTGTAAAGTTATTTAAGAGTCAAGGGCATGTGATGTCACTTCCTGTAAAGTTGCTTGGAAGTCAAAAGACTTCGTGACGTTGCTTTGCCAAGCAGCAGACTTTATTCAAATGACACCACTGTAATGGGGTGTGGTGAGGCCACATGTTTTGTACACGATGGCTGTTCCTTAAGGACATTAGCGAAATGTGTCCCTAATGGAAACATACCTTTTTACCGCCCTCCACCACCCCAGAAACCGTACCCCAAAATCTAATTGTCTAATGTAAGTTTGAACTGTTGTATAATTCCCTAAATTCCCGTATGTTATGGTATAATTCTCGACATTTCTGTATATTATGGTATAATTCTCTAAATTCCTGTATGTTATGATTTAATTCCCTAAACTCCTGTATGTTATGGTATAATTTTCTAAATTCCTGTATTTTATGGTTTAAATCTGTAAAATCCTGTATGTTATGGTATAATTCTCTAAATTCCTGTATGTTATTCAATAATTCTCTAAATTCCTGTATGCTATGATTCAATTCTCTAAATTCCTGTATGTTATTCAATAATTCTCTAAATTCCTGTATGTTGTGGTATAATTCTCTAAATTCCTGTATGTTATGATATGATTCTCTAAATTTCTGTATGTTATGGTATAATTCTTTAAATTCCTGTATGTAATGATTTAATTCTCTAAATTCCTGTATGTTATGATTTACTTCACTAAATTCCTGTATGTTAAGGTATAATTCTCTAAATTCCCATATGTTATGGTATAATTCTCTAAATTCCTGTATGTTATGGTATAATTCTCTAAATTCCTGTATGTTATGATTTAATTCTCTAATCGCCTGTATGTTATGATTTAATTCTCTAAACTCCTGTATGTTATGGATTAATTCTCTAGATTCATGTATGTTATGGTTTAAATCTCTAAACTCCTGTATGTTATGGATTAATTCTCTAAATTCCTGTATGTTATGATTTAATTCTCTAAACTCCTGTATGTTATGGATTAATTCTCTAAATTCCTGTATGTTATGGTTTAAATCTCTAAACTCCTGTATGTTATGGATTAATTCTCTAAATCCCTGTATGTTATGGTTAGACTTGCAAGCATGCCATCCCATATCTCATATTCAAGCTGTCCCTTGTCTCATTGAGCTACAGACGAGCATCTTTTTCTAAGAGATGTCCTCGAGGTTCCAGGAGGTCTCTGTTCGCAGGTTCTGGGGGTACAGATGAGTTGGGGTACCCGTATCTGTCTCGGCACTGTGCCAACACAGCCCAGACAGGGGACTGCACGGGAGTCTGATCCTGGGATCCGGGACCGTGACCAGCTCTGCAGCAGTTGATAGAGTGACACAACTTCACTCGGGAAAGGGCATGGGCACATCTGGTGGGATTCCTCAGAAGGTCACTGCGGGTCCCCCGCACCCCAGATCTTGTTTCCCAATATCCCTACACACTGCCACGCCTGTCTCTTCAATTAACCAAGGGGATTTAAACATGGCTGTGAATTCGCAGTCCAACCTCGTAGCTGCAAAGGTTTTAAAGGAGTTTTACGCACACTCCAAATATGTGCAGTGCTGTAAAATTATTCAAAATATTACGCTTGGCTGCAGTCCCTAAAGGCAGGGTTTCCGAAGAGTTTATCCATACAAAGTAACCCTGAGGAGGTTGTTTGGAAGCCCTGTGTGACCCCTGGATTGGTCCTGAGTCTCTGTTAGCCTCTTTTCACTCCTGACCCCCCACCTTCTGACCTGGTGTGAGGGCATGTAGGAAACGAGTCTTGGCAAGTAGGTCATGTCAACACTGTTACCAGAGCAGCCATCAGGCCTCACTGCAGGCACTGCCCAGACATTATCTGGCTGGTGGTAACTCCCTGCCCCAGGGCCTCCAGATTCCACATTAGCATCTCTTCAGGGCATCCTACACACCAGAGCATGTCTCATCCAGGGCCAGAAGAAATATGATCACATCACCCCCATCCTGGTGGGATCCCATTGTCTCCCCTTGGCGGCCTGTGCCTTCTTCAACACCATTTGTGTCATTTACAAAGCCATCACAGCCAGCAAACCCTCTTGTCTCCCAGAGAAGCTCTCCGTCTCTGGGGGTTCTCTGCACACCCACAGCGAGGACCCCATCAGCCTGTGGACTAAGGTGTCAGAAAGAAAAGGACAAGACCTTTTACGGGATCTGAAACAACATCCAGGACTCATCCTCAACCTCCCACGCAGGACTCACATCACCCCCCACCCCAGTGAACTGCACTGGCTGCCTATACACAAACGTGTTAAATTCAGACTCCTCACACACACATTCACGGCACTACGCAACTCAGGCCACACCTACCTGAACAGTCGCATCTCCTTCCACCAGCCGTGCAGACACGCCCGCTCCGCAGGACTCCTACTCGCACACGTATGATGCATACACAGAATCACATCAGGAGGACGGGAGTTCTCTTACATCGCTGCTAAAGTGCGGAACGGCCTCCGTCTCCACATCAAAACCTCCTCCTCTCTGCTTGATTCTGCAAGAGGCTGAAGACCTGCTTTCCAATTAACCAACCTATCATAGCCAGGGCTGGGCACACACACCAGCTCAGCGCCAGGATACCCAGCACATTTTACAAATGCACATAACATGCCCGTATCCATCAGGACCGCCCCAACGCTGCTCCAGTTCATTAAAGAGTTTAAGGCTCACCTCTTTAAAGAGCACCTCATTGCGATGCAGTAACAGTCCACAAAAAACTATCACTCCAGACTGGATCTTTGTCTCAGACCCAGTACAGTGCCCCTCTGCCTTCGGCTAGGTGTGTGCTATACAAACACCACATACCTGCGTGCAGGAGTTTCTGCTGCTTATACACAGCACCATCTGACGCTTCCATGGCGAAGCACTGGGCTCGGTAGCCCTGGGTGGCTCTGCTCCTGTAGTATGTAGTATGTTTAGGTGAGAGGCATGTGAGTCTGGAGTTCTGCCATAACGTGCTTTGTTGTTGTATAACGGATAGTGTGTCCTGGTGGAGATGGTGATTCCCAGTGATACTGCGTGTCTGCGCTGTGTTGGGCGTGTGCAATGTTATGTGTAAAGTACGTTGAATAAAGCGTACTTGGTGCATGACTAGAAATATCTGCTGTTGGCAGCACATCGCTATGCAGCAATGAGGCATAGTGGTTCCAGTGCTTAATTTGTCAATTAAAATGTGCCGGTGCCCAAAGCCCTCCTCTTAAACATGCGGCTGCTGCAATTAAATGTGTGAACATGTAATACTGAGGCGGCGTAATCTTGAAGCCATCTCGGGCCTCAATCCATTTACAGCCACTCCCTGCCCCTTCAGCTCACTCTTGCAGCTTTCTACTTTCTCCCTTTGTGACGCTTTTCCGTTTTTCTCGTCCTCCACCTTTCCCATATGTGCCTTCTGCTCGCAGAAAATGCTTGAGGCAGAAGAATAAGCCCTGGCCCTCAAAAATAAGTGCCAGTGATCAGCACCGGAAACAACAAGTACAAATTAAGCACTGAGCGGCTCGCTATCTAACCTGTTTCTTCTAGGCGCATGCAAAATTTGCATAGCTCGCAAAAACAAAATTAGCAGCAAAATGTGGGTATTAAGTGAAACCTCCAGCAATCGTTTCTGTGTGGAATTTCCCCGGCTGGTGATGTTTTTGTGAAAGTGAGAAACTTTGTACCTTCTTAAAGTTGAGTGCCAAATCACTTGCTTGGAATGTCGTTTCTGCTACTGAAACTCCGTAGAGCCCAGTCCCTTCAATGGTGACAATATCTGACCCCAACCTTGCATAGTTTTCTCATCAATAATTTTACAGCACATGATGCTGAGATGTTATCCATGATGTTCTATAAGATGTGATGAGTGTGGTTAATTGTGGGGTGATTAGCAGCGCATGGCAAGGGTGCGAGTTATAGTTACCTTAGGGCAGGAGTTATATTTACTTGAGATAACTCTAACTATAACTGCTGAATTTTCATTGTTTTTTGCAGGCAAAGTGGGAACCTAACTATTGTCAGAAAAATAGGAGGAGAAAGCCAAAAAAAATTTGGGATAACCCCGAAGAAAGGGCCATTTGTAACACTAACTATAACATCCCTGTAACCTTTAGTTTTTTAGTGAATTTCTACGTTTAAAATGTTTTTATTTTGTAACAATAACGTCCCTGTAAACTTTGTTTTTTTCAGTGTGTTTCTATCTTTTGTTTGGCCTAAAGTAATATTTAATTACCGTAAGTTAATCCAACCTCTGCCACACACGACCATTGGCTGTGCATGGCGGGGGGGTTGGCCGCAAGGCCTGCTGACAACCTCTGCATGCAGCCATCCCCACACCACACAGAGTTCCTCCGTGTGCGACAGAGGGTTGGCTGCACCCTGATGCCAGGCCCTGTGGCCAACCCTCAAAAGGCAGTCAACATGGATGGGGGCATGCAGCCCCCCCTCCCTAGGCCAATTTCAGCCCTGTGTAGCCCATCCCAGACATAGGCACAGCATCCTATCAGCACCCTGAGCCCTGACGTAGGCATGGTGTCCTGTTGGCACCCTGAGACCTAACATAGCCATGGGTCCTGTCAGCACCCTACGACCTGACATAGCCATGACGTCCTGTCAGCACCCTGAGACCTGACATAGGCATGGTGTCCTGTTGGCACCCTGAGACCTAACATAGCCATGGGTCCTGTCAGCACCCTATGACCTGACGTAGGCATGGCATCCTATCAGCGCCCTTAGACCTGATGTAGGCTTTGCGTTGTATCAGCACCCTGAGACCTGACGTAGGCATGTGTCCTATCAGCACCATGAGACCTAATGTAGGCATGGTGTCCTGTCAGCACCCTGAGACCTGTCGTAGGCATGGGGTCCTATCAGCACCCTGAGACCTGACGTAGGCATGGTGTCCTATCAGCACCCTGAGACCTGACATAGGCATGGTGTCCTGTTGGCACCATGAGACCTAATGTAGGCATGGTGTCCTGTCAGCACCCTGCGACCTGACGTAGGCATGGCATCCTACCAGCACCCTCAGGCCTTACGTAGGCATTGCGTTGTATCAGCACCCTGAGACCTGATGTAGGCATGGTGCCCTGTCCGCACTCTGAGACCTTACATAGGCATGGCATCCTGTTGGCACACTGAGACCTGACGAAGACATGGTGCCCTGTCAATACTATGAGACCTGACGTAGGTAGGCATTGCATCCTGCCAGCGTCTGGTGGTTTGGAAAGCTGGCTTCTGGTTAAGTTCTGATCAAGGATGATTTGTTTACTTACTTTGGGCTGTGTTACTGTCAATCCGCTGTGGCTGCGGGCCCATGAAGACTGCGAAGACGACGGTCTTTTACCAGCCGTATTCAGATGTATTGTGGCTGAGCCGTACACCGCCATGACGGAGTGCTCTTCTTAGCTGTCAGGCAGGTGGGTTTCCACTGCCTGTATTTAGATGTCACAGTTGTACAGGCGGTGTACTGCCAATAGTTTGCTGACGGAGGGGGGACACAGCTGGACCTAATGTACATCGGACAATGCCAGTGGCTGTGGAATACAGGTAATTCACGGACACACACTCATGCAATATGCATGCGCCTGCATCACACACGACACAACACGCAACATACACACCAATTTCCATTGGCATTCCAACACAGCACAACACAACACCTACATGCCACAAACACACATACACGTACATCCATGACACAACATACACACACCAGTGACACCGGACCCACTCACGACACAACCCAGCTACACACTCATCTACACAAACACACTCACACAACATCACAACTACACATATATCCCCACTATATCTCCCACCACCTCACCCACCCAATCACATTGCACACATACATACATGTACTGACTCACACACACAACTCGATGCACAACATGACAGCTACAGATCCCCTTGCAGTGTGCACACATGGGCACAGTTGACAAATGTGATTGTACTGTCATTGTGGTGCCAGCAATCATTTGCCAATAAATACTGCAATACGTGTTGTGTAGCAGGGTGACCCATGTGTGCCTGACCCACTCTTGTCCACAACATATGCATGTCACAGTAATAAAAAAAATGGCTGTGATATATATATGTCTGCAGTGGTCCCGTACTCATGTGCAGTGACCAGCCTAACTTACTTAGCCAATGCGGGTTCCCTACCTTCATGTCCTGCGAAGGAGGGATCGTGTTTTCTCCGGTTTCTCGTGGCAGCAACGAGGGAGGGTTCTGTCCAGTCGTGTCTATCGAGAAATGGAAGTTAAATCGGAAGGAAAGGTGAGTTTCACCTTTTTCGCCGCCCCACCAATTCTCCAAGTCAGAAGTGGAGGTCGGACGCCACTTTTTCCTTGGCGGTGAGGCACATCCAAACCTGCACGGCGGGAAGTGTGGCTGGGGTCCCGCTGCCAGCCACTCTTTCCTATGGCGCCCGTGGCGACTGAGAGGATTCTCTGGTGGAGTTGGTGGGACGCGGGTGGGTTAAAGTCAATGGGTCCTCCAACATCTAAATAGGGCAGGTGGGCCGCCAAGGTGGTGGTGGGTTTTCCGTTGGAGAACCAACGGTGGGACCGTTACCGCCAACATGTAATTCAAGTTCTTTGTTTTAGAGTTAGTATATATCTTAAATCTGCATTTTGTTTCACTGAAAAGTATGCTTTGGTAATGTTGTTGTTTTGTTAATCTTAATGTTTAGTGATTTTTATTTTGTGTATATGAATGGATTAATGAAATGTTGTGTATTTTCTTTTGTGTGTTTTTCATACCCGAATAAAGTTGTTCGACTGTGTGACTTAATTGACAGACCTTGTGCATTTTCTACAACAGGCTTTACTGTTTCCCAGCACTTTAAATAACAGGTGTTACTATAGACAAGTTATTGACCTTGAAGGATGAAAGGCTTTGTTTGCCGAGGATACATGAACTCCTTCTTAGTAAATCCCCTCCATACATCCTGCATTGTTATTTTACAAGTTAATGCAAGGGTTCGCTATCAGATACAACTTGCACAAACCAGAAGTGAGCGCATATTTCGAAGAATAAAGCGCTGAGTAAATGAAATGTGTGCACCAGGCACTGGCAGTCACTGATGAAAGTGTAACACACTTGGGTAGGCGACAACAGAGCATGAGGTCTGGACTCGAGCTAGGAGTGAGTGGGAGCAGGGGTGAGTAGGGGGGCGCCCCCTCTCTGCCCTCCTGGGGTGAGGAGGAGGGCACAGAGGGTTAGGGCACAGGGCGCCATGATGGATTCATATCTAATGAGCTTGAAGGGTTCTTGTGTTACAGCACCCCCACCCCCCATGAAGTGGAACAGCAATGATTTCTCAAACAGATGTGCTCACTGCTCACAGGCAACTTGATCTCTTTATTTCCTTGAATTTCTCCCAGGAATCTGCGTCCCTCTCCTATTTTTGCCCTGGTGGAGGTCAGGCTGGTTGGTGCATTCCCCTGACTCAGGCCTGGACCTCATGGCACAGCTCCCACAGGCTCCAGGGGCCTTGGCGATTCTGATTGGAGGGGTGTTGTCTCAGGGGCCCACCCAAAGGTAGTGTGTCACGTGACCGGAAATCCAGGGCAGTACCATCTTGGTATTGGCCAAGTAGATCTAAGTGCATGGTGCACTGTCACATGGCAGACTACCCTGAGTGTGTGGAACAACAATGACCTGTCCATCTGTATACTGATCACGTGACATGTGTGCAGTCTGTGGGTCATCATTCCTTCACGCAACGCAGCAAGCCACCGTGCTGCGCTGCGTGAAAGGGCAGAAATGCACCATGCTTGCCATTATACAGCGCATTCCTGTCCTTTCCTAGCACTTTCCGCTGCCTAGCGCCAACTCTGGCACCCTTGCGTCGTGGTGGGAGGGTGCCTGTGATGCAGGCAGTGGTGTTCCTTCCTTCACAAAAACAATCCAGAGAGGCGTTTTCCTCTTTCAACGTGGGCTGCAGAATGCTGCACGCATAGAAAGAGTAAACAACGAGTAGAAATAAAGATATTCCTCCTCCTTGCACCTCCCCTGGGGAGGCGTACGGTTTGACACATCACCAGGGCTACCGCTGCTTTGGTAAATCTGGAGATGCACCAAAAACCATGGGTGGATGTGTGGGAACATCCACACTCCACCCAGGGAACTCCTCCCTATTGCAGAGTAACACAAGGCAGCGAACTTACACTGGCTTGCGTTACTCTAGATTTATCTAACCATGCAGAGCCACGCAAGGTGGCCTTGGGTGGCTTGATACATCTCACTTAGGTTTTGCCTCGCCCTTTCGCCTCCTTGTGTGGCATGAAGGTGATGAAAAACCTTGATAAACATGGCACGAAGCGCAGTGCTTGGAGTCTATGTACACATGTGGCTGTATCTACTCTCATAGTAAGTAAGCAAGTTAAAAGCTTGGAGAGCACGCAAATGCCCAAAGGTTTAATGGCGCCAACGTCTGAAAAAGAAGGCCATGTTTTGAGCTGTTTCCTGAACTGTAGCAGAGTGGACTGAGCTCTGAGTTGCAAGGGCAGTGAGGTCCACAGTTTTCAGGCAGAGTAGGAAAGGATCCTTTCGCACCATCGAGCCTCGTTGATTTTGGGGGTAGCCACCATTTTGGATGAACCGAACCGGAGGTTGCAATGGCGAGTGTAGAAGTGAAAAATCTTTTGAAAATGGTCAGGGCCACACTTGTGAAGTTCCTTGTAAAGCAAACAAAGATCTTCAAACTTAACCCGCTCCCAGACTGGAAGCCAATGAAGGTTGATCTTGATTTCCAAGATAGGACTGAATGCCGGGTGTAGGGAAATGCCACTGTTGGCATGGTTATCCCCTAACTTTTTGCCTTTTGTTGATGTCAGTTATGATTGAAAGTGTGCTGGGACCCTGCTAACCGGCCCCAATACCAGTGTTCTTTCCCTAAACTGTACCTTTGCTTCCACAATTAGCACAGCTCTGGCACACAGATAAGTCCCTTGTAAATGGTACCCCTGGTACCAAGGGCCCTGTGACCAGAGAATGTCTCTAAGGGCTGCAGCATGTATTATGCCACCCTAGGGTCCCCTCACTCAGCACATGCACACTGCCTCACAGTTTGTGTGTGTTGGTTAGGAGAAAAAGACTGTCGACATGGCATCCCCCTCAGAGTGCCATGCCCACTAACCACTGCCTGTGGCATAGGTAAGTCACCCCTCTAGCAGGCCTTACAGACCTAAGGCAGGGTGCACTGTACCACAGGTGAGGGTATAGCTGCATGGGCACTATGCCCCTACAGTGTCTAAGCCAATTTGTAGACATTGTAAGTGCAGGGTAGCCATAAAGAGTATATGGTCTGGGAGTTTGTCAGACATGAACTCCACAGTTCCATAATGGCTACACTGAATACTGGAAAGTTTGGTATCAAGCTTCTCAGCACAATAAATGCACACTGATGCCAGTGTGGGATTTATTGAAAAATACACACAGAGGGCATCTTAGAGATGCCCCCTGTATGCCAACCCAACTTCTAGTGCTAGGCTGACCTGTCTCTCCCAGCCTGCCACTCCCAGACGAGTTTCTGGCCACATGGGGAGAGTACCTTAGTGCACTCTGTGACCAGGAACAAAGCCTGTCCTGGGTGGAGGTGTCTCAAAGGCTCAAGCCTGTTGTTACAATGCCCCACGGCACTCCAGCTAGTGGAGATGCCCGCCCCTCCGGCCACTACCCCCACTTTTGGCAGCAAGTCCGGAGGAGATAATGAGCAAAAGGAGGAGGAGTCACCCACCAGTCAGGACAGCCCCTAAGGTGTCCTGAGCTGAGGTGACTCCTGCCTTAGAAAATCCTCCATCTTGCTTTGGAGGATTTACCCCAATAGTATCAGTGATGTGCCCCCCGCCCCAAAGGGAGGAGGCACAAGGAGGGTGTAACCACCCACAGGGACAGTAGCCATTGGCAAATGCTCTCCAGCCTTAAACACACCGTATTTAGGGGTAGCCCTGAACCCAGGAAAACAGATTCCTGATGACCTGAACAAGAAGAAGGACTGCTGACCTGAAAACCCCGCAGAGACGACGGAGACGACAACTGCTTTGGCCCCATCCCTACCGGCCTGACACCAGACTCAAAGAACCTGTAACAGCGACGCATCCAGCGGGACCAGCGACCTCTGCTGACTCAGAGGATTGCCCTGTACCCAAAGGACCAAGAAACTCCCACGGGCAGCGGCTCTGTCTAAACAACAAAGAAGAAACTATCTTTAAAGGGACTCCAGCCTCAGTCTTGAAGTGTGAGTCCCCAACACTGTGCACCCAACGCCCCCGGCTCGTGTTCAGTGAAACCAACACTGCAGGGAGGACCCCCAGGTGACTCCCACAACGTGCCCGCCCTGAGACGACCTCCCTGCACACCCACGGCGACACCTGCAGAGAGAATCCAGAGGATCTCCCTGACCGCGACTGTCCGGTAACAAGGAACCCAATGCCTGGAAGAAGCACTGCACCCAGGCCCGAGATGAATCAACTACCGGTGCAGGAGTGACCAGCAGGTGATCCTCACCTTTGCCCAGACAGTGGCTGGCCCGAGAAGCTCTCCTGTGCCCTGCCTGCATCACCAGAGTGACCCCCGGGTCCCTTCATTGATTTCAATACAAAACCCGACACCTTGTTCGCACACTGCACCCGGCCGCCCCTATGCCGCTGAGGGTGTGTTTTGTGTGCCTGTTTGGGACCCTCCCAGTGCTCTACAAAACCCCCCTGGTCTGCCCCCTGAGGACGCAGGTACTTCCCTGCTAGCAGACTGGAACCGGAGCACCCCTAGTCTCCATAGGCGCCTATGTTGTTTGGTCCCTACTTTGACCTCTGCACCTGACCGGCCCTGTGTTGTTGGTGCTGGGTGTTTGGGGCTGACTTGAACCCCCAACGGTGGGCTGCCTATGCCCCGGAGACTGAACTTGTAAGTGCTTTACTTACCTGATAAACTAACCAATACTTGCCTCCCCCGGGAACTGTTGATTTTTGGTGCGTCCACTTTTAAAATACCTTATTGCCATTTTTGACCAAACCATGTACATTACTGTTTTCATTCAAAGTTCTATATTTACCTATGCCAAGTACCTTACAAGAATTCTGAATCTTGTGGTTCTAAAATAAATTAAGAAAATATATTTTTCTATACAAAAACCTATTGGCCTGGAGTTAAGTCTAAGTGTGTGTTCCTCATGTATTGCCTGTGTGTGTACAACAAATGCTTAACACTACCCTCTGATAAGCCTACTGCTCGACCACACTACCACAAAATAGAGCATTAGAATTATCTCTTTTTGCCACTATCTTACCTCTAAGGGGAACCCTTGGATTCTGTGCACACTATCTCTTACTTTGAAATAGTACATACAGAGCCAACTTCCTACACCGGGATTTTCATGAGCAGACGAGCTGCCGCATTTTGAAAGGTTTGGAGTTTCTTCAACAGACCTTGCTGAATGTCAACGTAAAGAGCATTGCAATAGAATGACCGTGAGATGACTAGTGCAGCAATGACTGTTTTCTGGGGCTCTGAGGGGATAAAAGGAAAAACGTTTTTCAAACTTCTTAGCAGAAGAAAACAGGTGGATGTGAACGGATTAATATGGTCAGCGAAACAAAGCTTACCATCGAAGAGGACTCCAAAATGTTTCGCTTTTTGCGCTGGAGAGGGAAGTTGGCCAGGTGTTTTGGGCCACCAGCAGGTATCCCAAAGGAGGTGTTGTTGCCAAAGAGGAGGACCTCGGTCTTATCTGAATTTAACTTAAGACAGTTAGACCCTGATTTAGATTGTGGCAGAGGGACTACTCCGTCACAAACATGACGGATATCCTGTCCACCTTATTACGACCCCGTGATATCCCCTTGAGATCATAATAAGGGAGACCGGATACCGGTCACGTTTGTGACGGAGTGTCCCTCCGCCAAGACCTAAATCAGGCCCACATTCTTCATCCAACAGACAATTTGCTCCATGCAGTTACTGAACTACTTGACACCTCTTTGGCATTACTCGACGCAGTCACTAGTATCTGTGTGACGTCGGTCTAAGAGATTATAGAGAAGCTGCAGGAGTGGATCAGGTTCGCCAAGGGGGTAACATAGACATTAGAAAGTGTGGGGCTTATTGAGGTTCCTTGGGGTACCCCACAGAGGAGAGAGAAGGGTTCTGTACAGTGCTTACAGTTTACGTGCCTCCCTGCACTAGGCACCTTCGAAAGCGGTGTATTGTGTACATAGTCTATGTGTCTACCTACACCAGACGACTGCTAGAGCGAGTGCAGAGCTCGCCGTCTGATGTAGGCATGACCATAGGACATGATACAAATACTGCCCGGCCTACAGTCTGTCTTTCACCAAGAAGCCACAACCAGAGCTTCAGGTGTAGTGACAATACTGTGTGATGTCTAAAGGGGCGTGGCCTAAAAAGCTCAACAAAGTCCCTTATCAAGTGACATGTAACTAAAGACGCAGCATAAAATATTTAAATTATAATCCTGGCCTGAGGCAAATTCACAAATTGTCTGATTGAACAAAGAATAACCACATCAGAAGGCAAAGGTATATTTATTTAACAGTTTATATACAAAAATTGTCCTGGGCTAAATGCAATAAAATACTTGATAAGGTAAATTTAAAAGCAAGCATCGCAGTGACAGCGGCAAGGCTCAGGATATGATGACATCAGCAGTGACAGCGGACCTTAGTGACAGCGGCAAGACTCAGGATACAATGACATCAGCAGTGATAGCAGACCTTGGTGACAGCGGCAAGACTCAGGATATGATGACATCAGCAGTGACAGCAGACCTTGGTGACGGCAGCAAGACTCGGGATATGATGACATCAGCAGTGACTGCAGATTTTGGTGACAGCGGCAAGACTCAGGATATGATGACCTCAGCAGTGACAGCAGACCTTGGTGACAGAGGCAAGACTCAGGATATGATGACATCAGCAGCGACAGCAGACCTTGGTGACAGCGGCAAGACTCAGGATATGATGACATCAGCAGTGACAGCAGACCTTGGTGACAGCGGCAAGACTCAGGATATGATGACATCAGCAGTGACAGCGGACCTTGGTGACAGCGGCAAGACTCAGGATACAATGACATCAGCAGTGACAGCGGACCTTGGTGACAGCGGCAAGACTCAGGATATGATGCATCAGCAGTTACAGCAGACCTTGGTGACAGCCTGACATCAGCAGTGACAGCAGACCTTAGTGTCAGGGGCAAGACTCAGGATATGATGACATCAGCAGTGACAGCGGACCTTGGTGACAGCAGCAAAACTCAGGATATGATGACATCAGCAGTGACAGCAGACCTTGGTGACAGAGGCAAGACTCAGGATATGATGACATCAGCAGCGACAGCAGACCCTTAGGACAGCAGCAAGGCTCAGGATATGATGACATCAGAAGTGACAGCGGACCTTGGTGACAGCAGCAAGACTCAGGATATGATGACATCAGCAGTGACAGCGGACCATGGTGACAGCGGCAAGACTCAGGATATGATGACATCAGCAGTGACAGCAGACCTTGGTGACAGCAGCAAGGCTCAGGATATGATGACATCAGAAGTGACAGCGGACCTTGGTGACAGTGGCAAGACTCTGGATATGATGACATCAGCAGTGACTGCAGATTTTGGTGACAGCGGCAAGACTCAGGATATGATGACCTCAGCAGTGACAGCAGACCTTGGTGACAGAGGCAAGACTCAGGATATGATGACATCAGCAGTGACAGCAGACCTTGGTGACAGCGGCAAGACTCAGGATATGATGACATCAGCAGTGACAGCAGACCTTGCTTACAGAGGCTAGACTCAGGATATGATGCATCAGCAGTGACAGCGGACCTTGGTGACAGCAGCAAGACTTGGGATATGATGACATCAGCAGTGACAGCGGACCTTGGTGACAGCGGCAAGACTCAGGATATGATGCATCAGCAGTGACAGCAGACCTTGGTGACAGCGGCAAGACTCAGGATATGATGCATCACCAGTGACAGCAAACGTTGATGATAACAGCGAGACTGCAGACCGTGGCAACAGCGACAGCAGGACTCAGGGTGACCATGGCATGGGCTTCAGAAAATGATGAAAACATTACTGATAGCTTTGCAAGTGAAACCAAGAGTGGGAAGAAGAGACCATAGAGTGTGCAGCACACATGGACTGTGTGGAAAGTATTACAGTTTGTCTAGGCACAGGATCTTGTACTGAGGGTTTGGTTGCTGTGCTGCATTCTGCTGAATATAAAGAAGCAATAGATGTGCAGACAGATAATAAAACCTGATGAAAAGTTTAGGAATGTATCCACCCGTCCAACCATCTCAGTGGATTAAACACCTGCTCCAGACTTTTTAGTATAATTTAGTTTCCTGATACATGGACCGTGCTCACCTGTACATACTCAACAGGTGAGCAGGTGAGCTTCTCTAAATGTCCTGGGTGTACAGGTCTTTCGCAGCAGAAAAGGTCCGCGGTAAGAGCAGGGCGTGGATGCCAATTTGTGTGAGGCTTTGCTTCTGCTATGCAACCTCAAACAGGTAGAGTCAAGATGGACCACAAGTCCCAGGATGCTTCAGGGCTCGCCCAAGACTTACAGTGGTGGCAGCCATCTTAGATTCATGAGAATGAGATCTTCGTATTTCAGAGTATTCTTTGCTAAGCAGTCAAGATACTTAGTTGCTGCATCCAGACTTTCGTTCCTATGATCTGGAACCCAAAGCTTTACGCCTGGAATTATCAAAACTTGCTGAATATTGAGAAGTATTCTGGATAATATTTAAGATCACAGATTTGGATGTTTGCTATTGCACATTATTTACCAAAGCCATCCTTTCAAACATTATGACCCTTATGGCGCAATCTGCATTTCAAAAAGGATCTTCAGCTTATACAGACATTTTTGTTTAGACTTCTGCCTGGTACTAAGGTATTAACAGCAGATGGGGAGGTGGGTGTTCCTTGTTGTCAAGAGAAAGGGTACAACATGAATGTGTGTTCATTACTGTGCAGGTGATGAGCTTGTTACGTTGTGAATCATTCAGAGCACAGACTCTATTTACAATTCACTGGCAGGAGTTCTCTCTGTGAGTCCTGTAGTTCAGGTTTTTCCTTGCATCTTTTATCGAAGTTTCATTTCTAATTCAGATCCAGGAAGCTCCAAGGTTTGAGCTATCAGCATGGATCTGGGAATACAGAGATTGTCACAAGGCACATCATTTTAATATTAAGAATAGTGAAATTGAAATTCAGTGGAGAAATAGCAAAAGAGTCATTTCTTATTATAGATATCAACACTTCTGCAGTGCGGGTTGAGAACAGGGAGAGAGAAGATTCCCAGGGACAGATTTCGTAAGACTTTGTGCTTCCACACAAGCACCACAAAGTCTTAGAAGGGTATTCACCTTTTAGTGCAGAAGGTATTTTGTTCTGAAAAGTGTTTTTTCTCTCTCCTCAAATAGCACTTTGGAGTACCCTACTCCACTTTGAGTTGAGGCGTTACATGGGTATGAAATAGGTGTCATGGCACATACCCATTGTTTGGGATACAAATACCAACCTACAAAGGTAGCCAGACTGAGATTTATGTGAAAGATAAAATCTCCTTGAAGCAGGAATTAACTTGTAGAAAGTTTTTATTTCTCCAGACATGTCACACCTTGCGTGAGTGCTGCACTGTACAGCACACATTGAGTATGTGGAATGGATCACTATTTGTCTAGGCACAGGATTTTGTACTGGAAGGGCTTGCTTGCTGAGCTGCACTGTGCTAAATATTGATACATCTCCCTCCTGTCTGTTTTTCTCTCTCCTGTCCCACTCCCCTTTCCCTGGGTCTACCGCCGGCTGGCATAATGTCCTTGGCATGGTTGTCAGTGGGTTCACTGAGGTAAAACCATCAGCATACCTCCTGTTGGATATGGATTGACGTATTCAAATTTGACACGTAAAGCAGCTGATTTCTGAGCTGTGCTGTGCTGTGAGCAACTGAACCTTTCATCGCAGCTGCTGAGCAGTGTCTGCTATGTAGGGAAGGGAACCTTGGACTGCAGCTGCCTGCTTTGAGAGAGGAAATATTTTTGCTACTGCCGTGCTGTAACTTTTGTGTAAAGGAAGGAAACCTGCACCACTTATGCCCGAGCTGTACCCATTCTGTGAGAGAGAGGGGCTTGGATGCTGATGCATGAGCTGCCACTGTCCTATGTGGGAAGGAAGCTTGACTCCTGATGCTTGATATGTAACTGTCCTGTGTAGGAAGGAAGCTTGACTCCTGATGCTTGATATGTAACTGTCCTGTGAGGGAAGGAAGCTTGACTCCTGATGCTTAATATGTAGCTGTTCTGTGAGGAAAGGAAGCTTGACTCCTGATGCTTGATATGTAACCGCCCTGTGAGGGAAGGAAGCTTGACTCCTGATGCTTGATATGTAACTGCCCTGTGAGGGAAGGAAGCTTGACTGCTGATGCTTGATATGTAACTGTCCTGTGTAGGAAGGAAGCTTGACTCCTGATGTTTGATATGTAACCTTCCTCTGAGGTTAAGGAAGCTTGACTCCTGATGCTTGATATGTAACTGTCCTGTGAGGGAAGGAAGCTTGACTCCTGATGCTTAATATGTAGCAGTTCTGTGAGGAAAGGAAGCTTGACTCCTGATGCTTGATATGTAACTGCCCTGTGAGGGAAGGAAGCTTGACTCCTGATGCTTGATATGTAACTGACCTGTGAGGGAAGGAAGCTTGACCCCTGATGCTTGATATGTAACTGTCCCGTGAGGGAAGGAAGCTTGACCCCTGATGCTTGATATGTAACTGTCCTGTGAGGGAAGGAAGCTTGACTCCTGATGTTTGATATGTAACTGTTGTGTGAGGGAGTGAAGCTGGACTCCTGATGCTTGATATGTAACTGTCCTGTGAGGGAAGGAAGCTTGACTCCTGATGCTTGATATGTAACTGCCCTGTGCAGGAAGGAAGCTTGACTCCTGATGCTTGAGCTGCCACTGTCCTGTGTGGGAAGGAAGCTTGACTCCTGATGCTTGATATGTAACTGTCCTGTGAGGGAAGGAAGCTGGACTCCTGATGCTTGATATGTAACCTTCCTCTGAGGGAAGGAAGCTTGACCCCTGATGCTTGATATGTAACTGTCCTGTGACGGAAGGAAGCTTGACTCCTGATGCTTGATATGTAACTGACCTGTGAGGGAAGGAAGCTTGACTCCTGATGCTTGATATGTAACCTTCCTCTGAGGGAAGGAAGCTTGACCCCTGATGCTTGATATGTAACCTTCCTCTGAGGGAAGGAAGCTTGACCCCTGATGCTTGATATGTAACTGTCCTGTGAGGGAAGGAAGCTTGACTCCTGATGCTTGATATGTAACTGCCCTGTGTAGGAAGGAAGCTTGACTCCTGATGCTTGATATGTAACCTTCCTCTGAGGGAAGGAAGCTTGACTCCTGAAGCTTGACATGTAACTGACCTGTGAGGGAAGGAAGCTTGACTCCTGATGCTTGATATGTAACTGCCCTGTGAGGGAAGGAAGATTGACTCCTGATGCTTGATATGAAACTATCCTGTGAGGGAGGGAAGCTTGCACTGATGCTGCTCAACGTGTAACCTCTCTGTAAGGGGGAGGCTTGACTGCTGATTCTTGAGTTGTGACTGTTCTGTGAGTGACGAAGCTTGCACCGTTGTTACCGGTGTTGTACCTGCTCCATGTGTTTGACACAAGCATGCACCGGCCCTCTACCCATCTGCCCCATACCTACCTATTGTGTGAAGGAAGGTTACACCCCTACAGCTCATGCTCTATCTTTGCTGTGTGTCAGTGGAGCTTGGTGGAAACCTTTTCACTTTGCAGACAATTGCCATTGCCAATGCTTGTTTTGTTGACTCGTTTATGTACCTAGGAGCAGCATCAGCATTTCAACAAGAAGTCACGCAGGGCAGAGGTCGGTCGGAGTTGTGGTGGGTGGCTGTGGAGGCATGGGTCAGTGATGAAACAGCACAGAGGCTTTGATGCCATGTACCCACCCCTGCCTGTGCAGTGTGAGGGGAGGCAGAGGGAGTGTGGGGCCCTTCCGACAGCTCTGAGGGGGTGACAGTGGTTTTTAAATACAACATGCAGAGGGAAGAGCGAGCTCTCACAAAACATGGCAACGGTGTACTTTTGGGTTTGCTTGAGAAGGAAGCACACTGCAGTGTTGAAAGGAAAACCACAACCCCCAGAATGCACTGCGCTGTTGGTGTCACACATGACAAGGACCCACTGGCTACCATGAATAAAGACTACAATTCAGTGGATCATTGTCTGCCTTTTATTTTATTTTCCAAGCAGTAAGTAGTACACTTTATTTCTGTAAAACATATTTTTGTTATTCTGCCATGAAAAGTGTAAAGTGTGTGTGGTCACACCAGGACTGGTCTCCCTCTTTGTGTGTGTTGCACTTAGAGCGCACCCTGGTTTCTGCTCCAACAGGGCTTTCATGGGGCTGGAAAATTCAGCAATTAAATTCTAATCTCATGTGGGAGGGAGGGCAGAGGTGGGTGTCCAAGGGCAGATGCTGGCATCGCACTGGCTTTGGGCAAACACTTGTCTACAGCAAGTACCTGATAAAGCCCTGGTTCTAGCCACAGGCTTCAAGGGCTTTGGACACCAGTCCTTGTTACTGTGAAGGTCACCCACCACTTCGCAGGAGCTCCTCTACACACCTGCTGTTGTCTTGATGAAAACGTCATGTGATGGGTACTAAGGGGCATATTTGCAAGCCCCTTGACCCGCCCCCTGCATCACTTTTCTGATGCTCCAGGAGGGCAGAGAGGCCACACAAAGCCACTTTGCGTGCCTTTCAAGGCCTCATAGATATGGAGTAAGGCAAAGCAGCACAAATTGCTTGTTTTCCGACACTGTGCTAGGGATGCGTTCCATGGGCGCTGCAGTGGGTGTTCCCTCGCAACACCCATGGGTTTTGATGCATTCCCAGATTTCCAAGACCTTAAAACCTGGGGCAACGCCAAAAACTTACACCTCCCCGGGGGAAGAGTAAGGAACAGAAATAACTTCATCTCTCCTCGTTTCCTCTTTCAAGGTGTACTGCGTTCTGCAGCACACATAGAAAGAGCAAAATGCCTCCTAGGATGATTTTTGTGCAGGAAGGTACCTCCTTCTGCACAAAAACAATCCTGCATGGACAGAAGCACCCTTCCACCATGGTGCAAGAGTGCCTGCATTGCCGCTGGCAGCAATATGTGCACCAGCGCCGGGGGAAAGGACAGGAATGCATCATATCTTGTGAATACCGTGCACTTATGCCCTTCCGAATTGGCGTTGGGCAGCGCAGCAGAAAGGCTAGAGGTTCTGTTCTATGCCAATTCCCAGGGCACATTCTCCTTAGTAGAAAACAAACCAATGGCACTCCAACAGCATAGGGCTGCTTGTGAGCTGAGCTGAAGGATTAATGAAGCACAAACAAAGTCTGACTGTAATAACAGAATAAAGTCTAGTATTTCAAATAAAACTCAGGCCTTAAGGAATCTATGTGAAGCAATAACAGCAAACTCCCAGACAAACAGGCACAGAGGAAAGCAAACTGATCTGCACCTGCAGGCTTTGGGTTGCAGCAGCTGCAATGTCCAGGCACACCCCCAACATGCAAGATGACATGGTGCATCAGAGTATTCATGTAGGTGTATGAATGCCACAGATGGCACATACCCTAGAAGAAATATCATTTAACATTTCACAACAATTAAGGGGGGAATGAGTATTTTGTCTGTTACTCCCAAGACTTGTTCTGCCAGAACAACAAGAAGTCAAAGTGTGCTGGAGGGATCCAGTTTGACATCACAAGCAATAGATGAAAACTACCGTAGAGTTTCTAGATATAAATAAGTGAATTATCTTTACACAGTAGCATATTTGGGAGCAACGCACTTTTCTCAATATCTGAATAAGAAGGCACAGAAAATGACATCTTTTTTATTATTGTGCTAAGAAACACAAGTAACAATGTGGTTGTGATCGGATGAGTGACAAATAAAATAACTTTGCAGAAACAAATGATGCAGTTTTTTATTTACCTCCAGGAACTTAGGTCTAACCAGGTTTTCATCCTCATATGTAAATCATCTGATGCTATTTCAGAAGTGATGCAACATTGTGTACCACTGCACGTGAGGCAGTGCTTTTGCAAGATGTGCTAAGGTCATATTCCAGTGCAACACCAGTCACATAAAGACATCAACATCTTCCTTAGAGTGAACCAAACACCCTTCCAATAATAGATCTTGTTTACTCATTGGCATAAGTGTTTTGCATCTCTATAACCAGTCTAGGTTAGAGGTGTGGTTTCAGGAGCCAAGGAGTATGCACTGTCAGCTGTAGAAATATGAACCTAGTTAGAATATTCTAGTTTCTAGAGTTATTAATGTATTCCAAATGTGTCTTTGCAAAGCAACCATCCATCTGCAAGCTCTCCTGCAGCCAGATGGCTATATAAAGCACAAAGTCTAAAAGTGTAGGAATCGTGGTCACTTCCTAGAAACTGTTACAATATCTCTGATGGCGCAAGAGACATTACAGGCCATCTTTATATATAGACAGTGATGACATTTGTGATTCCTCTAAATGTACTCTGTTTCAGAAGTTGGACATTGTACAGTACTCTTTCTATGGTCGCAACTGGCCTGATTTGCAGAATCAGGCCGTTTGCGACCAGAAAAAAGCATTTCTAGATGTACAGACCCCATTTTGAGATTCGGTGATCCATTACCGAATCATGTTTTTGCAAGTCGCTATTAGGAAGGGGCGTTTGAAGGGCGTACCTTCCTAATAGCGAGTCACAGGGCCATGTAAGATTGTTTTGCGTCTGTGAATACGGTCGCAAAACAATCGTAGTTACCACCAACTTGAAGTTGGTGGTAACCTATTTGCAAATGGGAAGGGGTATCCACGGGACCTCGTCCCCTTTGTGAATGCAAGCAAAAATATTTTTTTCACAGCATGTAGTGGTTCCACGGACCACTGCCTACTCTGAAAAAATGAAAAGAAAACTTTTCATTTTTTTGTTTGAAATGCATCCTGTTTCCCTTTAAGGAAAACGGGATGCAGTTCAAAGAAAAAAAACGTCTTTGTTTAAAAAGCAGTCACAGTCATGGTGGTCGGCTGTCCCCAGCAGGCCATCATCCCTGTGAGTGCGGCCATTCCTAAGAGAGTCGCGAATTGTCACCTACCTCATCAATATTGATGAGGTAGGTCTTTGCGAATCCATTGGGAATAGCTAAATGTGTCTGAGACACATTCGTACATTTAGTTTTGGGAGCCTCTAATTGCGACTCGCAAAAAGACGCAATTAGAGACTCGCAAAATGAAATGGTCGTACATCTGGCCCTAAATTCTATCTTTGAAACTGGTAAATCAGCTGGGGAATGTGGAAAAAAATATTACCATGTAATTTTCTTGGCATAGCATCTAGAACGTTCCAGAATATTCTAGACAGAGCACTGTGACAAAGTAGCCTCTTTCTAGCATGGTTACCCCCATTTCTGGCCTGTTTGTGAGTGTGTGTCAGTGTGTTTTTACTGTCTCATTGGGATCCTGCTAGCCAGGGCCCCAGTGCTCATAGTTTGTGGCCTAATGTGTGTGTTGTCAGTAGTGCTTGACTGTATCACTGAAGTTCTGCTAACCAGAACTCCAGTGCTTATGCTCTCTCTGCTTTTAAATTAGTCACTATAGTTTAGTGGCTTCATATTCCAATTCCAATTAGCACACTGGACCCCCCTTATAAGTCCCTAGTATATGGTACTGAGGTACCCAGGGTATTGGGGTTCCAGGAGATCCCTATGGGCTGCAGCATTTCTTTTGCCACTATAAGGAGCTCAGACAAACCTTTCATCAGGACTGCCACTGCAGCCTGAGTGAAGTAGTGTTAGCACTATTTCACAGCCAGTTTCACTGCACTTAAGTAACTTCTAAGTCACCTATATGTCTAACCTTCATTTACTGAAGGTTAGGTGCAAAGTTACTAGGTGCAAGGGCACCCTTGCACTAGCAAAGGTGGCCCCATGTTGTTCAGGGCCAAATTCCCAGACTTCGTGAGTGCGGGGACACCATTATAAGTGTGCACTACATATAGGTCAATACATATATGTAGCTTCACAGTGGTAACTCCGAATATGGCAATGTGAGGTGTCTAGCAACCGGAAATTGTACCCCCAAACTGATTCTGGTATTGGGGGGCCAATTCCATGCACCCTGTGGGCTCCACCATGGACCCCCAGCACTGCCATACCAGTCTTCTGAGATTTTCACTTCAGCCCCTGCTGCTGCCACCTCACAGACAGCCTTCTGCCTTCCTGGGGCTTGGGCAGCCCAATCCCAGGAAGGCAGAACAATGCATTTCCTTGTATAATCCAGTCTACACCGGTTCAGGGACCCCCCAGTCCCTGCTCTGGAACGAAACTGGACAAAGGAAAGGGGAGTGACGACTCCCCTGTCCATCACCACCCCAGGGGTGGTGCCCAGAGCTCCTCAAGAGCGTCCTTGGGTTTTGCCATCTTAGATTCCATGGTGTTGGGATACTCTGGGAGCATCTGATTGGCCAGTGCCAGCAGGTGGTGTCAGAGACCCCTCCTGATAGGTGCATACCTGGGTAGGTAGCCCATCCCCCCGTCAGGGCTATTTAGGGTCTCTCCTCTGGGTGTTTCAGGACCCCTCTGCATCCTCCGCTTCAGTTTCTGACCATTGGATCAACCGCAGACTGCTCCAGGAACCTCTGTAACTGCAACAGAGTATCCAGGAAGGCTACTGTGACCCTGCAACTTCAGCTACAGCCAGCAACTGCAACAGTTTCCAAGGTGTGCATGCTCTGAGGACTGCCTGTCTTCACCCTGCACCAGAAGGATCGAAGGAATCTCCAGTGGAGTGACGGAGTCACTTCCCTGCTTCATCAGGCACCTCTCTGCAGCAATGACCTGTACCCTGGGTCTCCTCTCCCGACAACGAGCGTGGATCCTGGAACACAGGTGGTAGACGAAAGTGACCCTGACTGTCCAAAGGTCCAGCTGTCCAAATTTGGTGGAGGTAAGAGCTTGCCTCCCGAGCCGGAAAGTACCCTTGTGTGCCAAGTGTTTTGCAGCTCCAAGGGCTTTTGTGTGCTTCTCCAAGAAATCCTTTGTGCACAGCATAGCCTAGGTCCCCAACACTCTATCCTGTGACGCTCAGCATGTGAGTTGGTTTCCGGCGGCGTGGGATCCCTTTGTGTTGTGCTGCAAAGGCCGCCATTTGCAACTCCTTTGTCCTTGTGCTGTGGGACTCATGTGCGTGCTGCCTGATCTTCTGAGGACTCTGTCAGTTTCTGAGAGCACCCTCTGTCTCCCCTTCCTGGGCCCAGGCACCAGCATTTTTCATGAAATGTGACTTTTGCATTTTCCAAGGCTTGTTGGCAGAACCTCGCGGCGCAAACCAGACTGCATTCATACATCTGGCGTGGGACATCTTCTGCAATAACCAGGAACCCATATCTTTCTTCTTTGGTGTAATACTGCCTTTGTGTTCTCCCTGGTGGTTCCTCTTTTGCACATTCATTCAGGTTAGCAGGGGCTCCTGTTCTCCCTGGACTCTTCAGTGATTCTTGGACTTGGTCCCTTTCTTCCACAGGTCTTCAGGTCCAGGAATCCACTGCTGGTGTCTTGCAGTCTCTTCTGGTTCTTGCATTATCTTCTTTCTCATGTTCTTGTGTGTTCTAGGAAACTTGCTGTACTTTACCCCTGCTTTCCTGGGCTCCGGAGTGGGGTATTTTACTTACCTTTGGTGTTTTCTAATACTCCCAGCGCCCCTCTACCCACTAGACTTGCCTAGGTGGGAAACAGACATTCACATTCCACTTTCTAAGTAGATCGTTTGTGTTGCCCCTAGGCCCATTGCAATCTATTGTATTTTCTACTGTTTGCACCATTCTATGACTATTTACCTACCTGATTTTGGTCTCTAGTGTATATATTGTGTATAATACTTACCTCCATAAGGAGTATTGCCTCTAAGATATTTTTGGCCTTGTGTCACTAAAATAAAGTACCTTAATTTTTGGTAACACTGAGTATTGTTTTTATTGTGCATAAGCACTGTGTTACTATAGTGGTATTGCATGAGCTTTAGATGTCTCCTAGTTCAGCCTAAGCTGCTCTGCTACAGCTACCTCTAGACAGCCCAAGCTGCTAGAACAATGCCTACATTTCACTAACAAGGAATAGCTGGACCTGATGTGAGGTGTAAGTACCTAAGGTACCCACTACAAACCAGGCCAGCCTCCTACAAGCACTCTGTGATATTCTCCCAACAACCGCTACTTTGCACTGATAATCCCCAGATGCAAGCAGGCTTGAATATGTGTTGGAATATCTACTTTGCACTGTATGTACCTTTCTAACACAGGTTTAAACCCGGAAATTTAATTTAAAATCACCTCTTTACTAGATCTGTACCAACTGTTCATGCACTGTTCTAATAAAGGCATCCTCTGTCTCCTCCTCGGCCGAGCGCGTTGACTACACCTTACTGTAGCGTACACTGTGACATTGTGAAAGAGCACAATGCATTTTGGACCCTTTATACCTTGAGCCTGGTTAAAACATGGTATTGTTATTTTATATTGATTTGTATAGCGCACGAATCACCCAGGAGGGTATCCAGGCGCTTGGGCTGGTGTGTAGTTTTGTGCTCCCCAAGGTGCTCATACCGAGACCCAGGTCTTCAGCTTCTTACGAAGCTCAAGAATTGAGGAGGAGTCTGTGATCTGCAGAGGGAGGTCGTTCCATGTCTTGGGCATGATGTAGGAGACTGAGCGACTTCCAGGTTTGAGTTTGCGGACACGGGGAACGTGCAGGAGTGAGGAGTGTAGGTGTCTGGTTGAGGGTGAAAGTGTATGCGCTGTTCAGGTATTCTGGTCCTGTGTTTTGTCGGGCTTTCTATGTGTGCATGAGAAGTGGCTGCACGTGTGAATGGGGAGCCAGTGGAGGATGATCCCTATATTTAATGCGTGGTCTGTGGTGTGAGTGTTGGTCCTAGCTCCGACGGCCACCAGGTGGACTCCCATGGAGACGTCTTGTTGCCGAAGACCGGTACTTCCGTACTTTTGGAGTTGAGCTGCAGGCAGTTTGGTTTGCATCCAGTCTGCTACCATGGTCAGACAGTTAGTGAAGTTTGTTCTGGTGGTGGTTGGTTTGTCCGTCATGGAGAGGATAAGTTGGGCATCATACGCGTAGGAGATGATGGTGATGTCTTGTGATTGAATGATGCTGGCGAGTGGTGTCATGTATATGCTGAAAGGGGTGGGACTGAGGGATGATCCTTGTGCACCTCTGCATATCAATTGCTTGATCTCGGATGGGTAGGGTGGCAGCGTGGCCCTTTGGGTTCTGCCTGTGAGCAAGAAACAGATCCATTTGAGAATCGATCCTTGCACGGCACTCTCGATGATTCTTCTGATAAGGGTGACAGTGTTGACGGCTGCAGGACGGAGCTGCTGTTTCTTCTTGGTCCAGGATGATTTGAATGTCTTCGGCGGCCGCAGTGAGTGCTGTTTCGGTGCTGCCGATCTTCTGAATCCTGATTGAGTGTTGTCTAGCAGATGGCAAAGTTCGAGGTAGGTTGTGAAATGTTTAAGTTGGAATTCATTTTCATATGCTATTTCCTATTTTTGTGACTATTTTAAATTTGCGAATGCTTTGTACATTCAGTTTTTGATTCCGTACTTGTGAGTAGCTTTTTCGAAAAAGACACTAATTAAATAAGAAATCATTAAAAATGTGGATTGCTATGCTATTTCACCAATCTAAATTTTCATCACAAAAGACCTATTTAATGGTTGCAAACCACGTTGTCAATGTTTTTGGATTCATTAAACTTTGGCACATGAGAGATGCAGTGCCTTGCAAGGCTTGGCACTAAACCGAGACTGTGCACCGCTATTGGTGGTCACTTCAACCTCCACTGAGAACATCACTGTGACCTGGCTGGGCTCTTCACTTTCAGTAGGAGGAAGGGTTGTGATTTGGTCTGAGGAAGACACCAGTGAAAGCTTCCCAGACATCAATCAGAGCAAGCCAAGCATGGTCTCGTCCTTCAATGGAGCTCACACTGCCAAGCCTTTATTCACTAGAGGCATGTGTCTTTTCACCAGAGGCATGCTTTCTCTCACCAGAGGCAATCCTTCACACAACAGAGGCATGCCTTCTCACACCAGAGGAATTCCTTCTCACACCAGAGGCATACCTTCTCTCACCAGAGGCATGCCTTCTTTCATCAGAGGCATTCCTTCTCTCACCAGAGGCAATCCTTCTCACACCAGAGGTAATCATTCTCAAAACAGAGGCATGCCTTCTCACACCAGAGGCATTCCTTCTCTCACCAGAGGCATTACTTCTCTCACCAGAGGCGTGCCTTCTGTCACCAGAGGCATGCCTTCTCTCATCAGAGTCATGCCTTCTCACACCAGAGGCATGTCTTCTTTCATCAGAGGAATTCCTTCTCACACCAGAGGCATGTCTTCTATCACCAGAAGCATGCATTCTCACACCAGAGGCATGCCTTCTCTCACCAGAGGCATGCCTTCTCACACCAGAGGCATGACTTCTTTCACCAGAGGCAAGCCTTCTCTCACCAGAGGCGTGCCTTCTCACACCAGAGGCATGCCTTCTTTCACCAGAGGCATGCCGTCTTTCCCCAGAGGCGTGCCTTCTCTCACCAGCAGCATGCCTTCTTTCATCAGAGGCAAGCCTTCTCACATCAGAGGCACGCCTTCTTTCAGCAGAGGCGTGCCTTCTCTCACCAGAGGCATGCCTTCTCTCACCAGAGGCATGCTCTCTCTCACCAGAGGCATGCCTTCATTCACCAGAGCCATGCCTTCTCTCACCAGAGGCATGCCTTCTCTCACCAGAGGTATGCCTTCTCACACCAGAGGCATGCCTTCTCTCACCAGAGGCATGCTCTCTCTCACCAGAGGCGTGCCTTCATTCACCAGAGGCATTCCTTCTCTCACCAGAGGCAATCCTTCTCACACCAGAGGTAATCATTCTCAAAACAGAGGCATGCCTTCTCACACCAGAGGCATGCCTTCTCTCACCAGAGGCATGCTCTCTCTCACCAGAGGCGTGCCTTCATTCACCAGAGGCATGCCTTCTCACACCAGAGGCATTACTTCTTTCACCAGACGCGTGCCTTCTTACACCAGAGACAAGCCTTCTTTCCCCAGAGGCATGACTTCTCTCACCAGCAGCATGCCTTCTTTCATCAGAGGCAAGCCTTCTCTCACCAGAGGCATGCCTTCTCTCACCAGAGGCAAGCCTTCTTTCCACAGAGGCAAGCCTTCTCTCACCAGAGACAAGCCTTCTTTCCCAGAGGCATGACTTCTCTCACCAGAGGCAAGCTTTCTGTCAGCAGAGGCATGCCTTCTTATACCAGAGGCATGCCTTCTTATACCAGAGGCATGCCTTCTCACACCAGAGGCATGCCTTCTCACACCAGAGGCGTGCCTTCATTCACCAGAGGCATGCCTTCTCACACCAGAGGCATGCCTTCTCACACCAGAGGCATGAATTCTCACACCAGAGGCATGCCTTCTTTCCACAGAGGCAAGCCTTCTCTCACCAGAGACAAGCCTTCTTTCCCAGAGGCATGACTTCTCTCACCAGAGGCGTGCCTTCATTCACCAGAGGCAAGCCTTCTCTCACCAGAGGCATGCCTTCTCTCACCAGAGGCAAGCTTTCTGTCAGCAGAGGCGTGCCTTCTGTCACCAGAGGCATGCCTTCTCTCACCAGAGGCATGCCTTCTCTCACCAGAGGCATGCCTTCATTCACCAGAGGCAAGCCTTCTTATACCAGAGGCATGCCTTCTTATACCAGAGGCATGCCTTCTCACACCAGAGGCGTGCCTTCTCACACCAGAGGCATGACTTCCCTCTCCAGAGGCATGCTCTCTCTCACCAGAGGCATGCCTTCATTCACCAGAGGCATGCCTTCTCTCACCAGAGACATGCATTCTCACACCAGAGGCATGCCTTCTCTCACCAGAGGCGTGCCTTCATTCACCAGAGGCATGCCTTCTCTCATCAGAGGCATGCCTTCTCTCACCAGAGGCGTGCCTTCATTCACCAGAGGCATGCCTTCTCTCACCAGCAGCATGCCTTCTTTCCCCAGAGGCAAGCCTTCTCTCACCAGAGGCGTGACATCATTCACCAGAGGCACGCATTCTCTCACCAGAGGCAAGCCTTCTTTCATCAGAGGCAATCCTTCTCACACCAGAGGTAATCATTCTCAAAACAGAGGCATGCCTTCTCACACCAGAGGCATTCCTTCTCTCACCAGAGGCATTACTTCTCTCACCAGAGGCGTGCCTTCTGTCACCAGAGGCATGCCTTCTCTCATCAGAGGCATGCCTTCTCACACCAGAGGCATGTCTTCTTTCATCAGAGGAATTCCTTCTCACACCAGAGGCATGTCTTCTATCACCAGAAGCATGCATTCTCACACCAGAGGCATGCCTTCTCTCACCAGAGGCATGCCTTCTCACACCAGAGGCATGACTTCTTTCACCAGAGGCAAGCCTTCTCTCACCAGAGGCGTGCCTTCTCACACCAGAGGCATGCCTTCTTTCACCAGAGGCATGCCGTCTTTCCCCAGAGGCGTGCCTTCTCTCACCAGCAGCATGCCTTCTTTCATCAGAGGCAAGCCTTCTCACATCAGAGGCACGCCTTCTTTCAGCAGAGGCGTGCCTTCTCTCACCAGAGGCATGCCTTCTCTCACCAGAGGCATGCTCTCTCTCACCAGAGGCATGCCTTCATTCACCAGAGCCATGCCTTCTCTCACCAGAGGCATGCCTTCTCTCACCAGAGGTATGCCTTCTCACACCAGAGGCATGCCTTCTCTCACCAGAGGCATGCTCTCTCTCACCAGAGGCGTGCCTTCATTCACCAGAGGCATTCCTTCTCTCACCAGAGGCAATCCTTCTCACACCAGAGGTAATCATTCTCAAAACAGAGGCATGCCTTCTCACACCAGAGGCATGCCTTCTCTCACCAGAGGCATGCTCTCTCTCACCAGAGGCGTGCCTTCATTCACCAGAGGCATGCCTTCTCACACCAGAGGCATTACTTCTTTCACCAGACGCGTGCCTTCTTACACCAGAGACAAGCCTTCTTTCCCCAGAGGCATGACTTCTCTCACCAGCAGCATGCCTTCTTTCATCAGAGGCAAGCCTTCTCTCACCAGAGGCATGCCTTCTCTCACCAGAGGCAAGCCTTCTTTCCACAGAGGCAAGCCTTCTCTCACCAGAGACAAGCCTTCTTTCCCAGAGGCATGACTTCTCTCACCAGAGGCAAGCTTTCTGTCAGCAGAGGCATGCCTTCTTATACCAGAGGCATGCCTTCTTATACCAGAGGCATGCCTTCTCACACCAGAGGCATGCCTTCTCACACCAGAGGCGTGCCTTCATTCACCAGAGGCATGCCTTCTCACACCAGAGGCATGCCTTCTCACACCAGAGGCATGAATTCTCACACCAGAGGCATGCCTTCTTTCCACAGAGGCAAGCCTTCTCTCACCAGAGACAAGCCTTCTTTCCCAGAGGCATGACTTCTCTCACCAGAGGCGTGCCTTCATTCACCAGAGGCAAGCCTTCTCTCACCAGAGGCATGCCTTCTCTCACCAGAGGCAAGCTTTCTGTCAGCAGAGGCGTGCCTTCTGTCACCAGAGGCATGCCTTCTCTCACCAGAGGCATGCCTTCTCTCACCAGAGGCATGCCTTCATTCACCAGAGGCAAGCCTTCTTATACCAGAGGCATGCCTTCTTATACCAGAGGCATGCCTTCTCACACCAGAGGCGTGCCTTCTCACACCAGAGGCATGACTTCCCTCTCCAGAGGCATGCTCTCTCTCACCAGAGGCATGCCTTCATTCACCAGAGGCATGCCTTCTCTCACCAGAGACATGCATTCTCACACCAGAGGCATGCCTTCTCTCACCAGAGGCGTGCCTTCATTCACCAGAGGCATGCCTTCTCTCATCAGAGGCATGCCTTCTCTCACCAGAGGCGTGCCTTCATTCACCAGAGGCATGCCTTCTCTCACCAGCAGCATGCCTTCTTTCCCCAGAGGCAAGCCTTCTCTCACCAGAGGCGTGACATCATTCACCAGAGGCACGCATTCTCTCACCAGAGGCAAGCCTTCTTTCATCAGAGGCAATCCTTCTCACACCAGAGGTAATCATTCTCAAAACAGAGGCATGCCTTCTCACACCAGAGGCATTCCTTCTCTCACCAGAGGCATTACTTCTCTCACCAGAGGCGTGCCTTCTGTCACCAGAGGCATGCCTTCTCTCATCAGAGGAATTCCTTCTCACACCAGAGGCATGACTTCTTTCACCAGAGGCAAGCCTTCTCACACCAGAGGCATGCCTTCTCACACCAGAGGCATGCCTTCTCTCACCAGAGGCATGCCTTCTCACACCAGAGGCATGACTTCTTTCACCAGAGGCAAGCCTTCTCTCACCAGAGGCGTGCCTTCTCACACCAGAGGCATGCCTTCTCTCACCAGAGGCATGCCTTCTCTCACCAGAGGCGTGCCTTCCCTCACCAGAGGCGTGACATCATTCACCAGAGGCATGCATTCTCACACCAGAGGCATGCCTTCTCTCACCAGAGGCGTGCCTTCATTCACCAGAGGCATGCATTCTCACACCAGAGGTATGCCTTCTTTCACCAGAGTCATGCTTTCCCTTACCAGAGGAATGACTTCTCACACCAGAGGTAGGCCTTCGCTCACCAGAGGCTATCATTCTCACAACAGGGGCATGCCTTCTTTCATCAGAGGCAAGCCCTCTCTCATCAGGGGCATGCCTTCTTTCACCAGAGGCAAGCATTCTATCACCAGAGTCAAGCCTTCTCTCACCAGACGCGTGCCTTCTTTCCCCAGAGCCATGACTTCTCTCACCAGAGGCATGACTTCTCTCACCAGAAGCATGCCTTCTTTCACCATTTCTCACACCAGAGGAATTCGTTCTCTCACCAGAGTCATGCCTTCTTACACCAGAGTCATGCCTTCCGAGTCATGCCTTCTTACACCAGAGTCATGCCTTCCGAGTCATGCCTTATCTCACTAGAGGCATGCATTCTGACACCAGAGGCATGCATTATATCACCAGAGGCGTGCCTTCATTCACCAGAGGCAAGCATTCTCTTATCAGAGGCATGCATTCTCTCACCAAAGGCATGCCTTCTATCACCAGAGTCATGCCTTCTCTCACCAGAGGCATGCATTCTATCACCAGAGGCATGCATTCTGACACCAGAGGCATGCATTCTATCACCAGAGTCATGCCTTCTCTCACCAGAGGCATGCATTCTATCACCAGAGGCATGCATTCTATCACCAGAGGCATGCATTCTATCACCAGAGGCAAGCCTTCTCTCACCAGAGGCATGCATTCTATCACCAGAGGCGTACCTTCATTCACCAGAGGCATGCATTCTCTCACCAGAGGCGTGCCTTCTATCACCAGAGGCGTGCCTTCTATCACCAGAGGCGTGCCATCTCTCACCAGAGGCATGCCTTCTCACACCAGAGGCATGCGTTCTCTCACCAGAGGCATGCCTTCTATCACCAGAGGCGTGCCTTCTCACACCAGAGGCATGCGTTCTCTCACCAGAGGCATGCCTTCTATCACCAGAGGCATGGCTTCATTCACCAGAGGCAAGCCTTCTGTCAGCAGAGTCATGCCTTCTCTCACCAGAGGCATGCCTTCTATCACCAGAGGCATGCCTTCTCACACCAGAGGCATGCATTGTGACACCAGAGGCATGCCTTCTCACACCAGAGGCATGCCTTCTATCACCAGAGGCATGCCTTCTCTCACCAGAGGCATGCCTTCTATCACCAGAGGCATGCCTTCATTCACCAGAGGCATGCCTTCTCTCACCAGAGGCATGCATTCTATCACCAGAGGCGTACCTTCATTCACCAGAGGCATGCATTCTCTCACCAGAGGCGTGCCTTCTATCACCAGAGGCGTGCCTTCTATCACCAGAGGCGTGCCATCTCTCACCAGAGGCATGCCTTCTCACACCAGAGGCATGCGTTCTCTCACCAGAGGCATGCCTTCTATCACCAGAGGCATGGCTTCATTCACCAGAGGCAAGCCTTCTGTCAGCAGAGTCATGCCTTCTCTCACCAGAGGCATGCCTTCTATCACCAGAGGCATGCCTTCTCACACCAGAGGCATGCATTGTGACACCAGAGGCATGCCTTCTCACACCAGAGGCATGCCTTCTATCACCAGAGGCATGCCTTCTCTCACCAGAGGCATGCCTTCTATCACCAGAGGCATGCCTTCATTCACCAGAGGCATGACTTCATTCACCAGAGGCATGCCTTTTCTCACCAGAGGCATGCCTTCATTCACCAGAGGCGTGCCTTCTCACACCAGAGGCATGCATTGTGACACCAGAGGCATGCCTTCTCACACCAGAGGCATGCATTGTGACACCAGAGGCATGCCTTCTCACACCAGAGGCATGCATTCTATCACCAGAGGCATGCCTTCTCTCACCAGAGGCGTGCCTTCTCTCACCAGAGGCATGCCTTCATTCACCAGAGGCATGCTCTCTCTCACCAGAGGCATGCCTTCATTCACCAGAGGCATGCCTTCTCTCACCAGAGGCGTGCCTTCTCTCACCAGAGGCATGCCTTCATTCACCAGAGGCATGCTCTCTCTCACCAGAGGCATGCCTTCATTCACCAGAGGCATGCCTTTTCTCACCAGAGGCATGCCTTCATTCACCAGAGGCATGCCTTCATTCACCAGAGGCATGCCTTCTCTCACCAGAGGCATGCCTTCATTCACCAGAGGCATGCCTTCTCTCACCAGAGGCATGCCTTCTCTCACCAGAGGCATGCCTTCATTCACCAGAGGCAAGCCTTCTATTACCAGAGGTGTGCCTTCATTCACCAGAGGCATGCATTCTCACACCAGAGTCATACCGTCTTTCCCCATGTCCATGCAATGACACACCAGAGCCCATTAGAGTGGTCATTCAGGGAGGAAGGAATGCTGAGGTCCTGCTTGTGAGTGCTATGCGACGACAACCCACTAGCAGCGAGGTCTTCGTAGCCCCAGCCACCAGCAGCAGCCCAGTCTGCAGAGAACCCGGAGGCTCCAAGGGGAAGCACTGGGGGGCGGGGGGGCGGGCACTTTAATACTGGATACCCCCCCTCTACATAACCACTAGTGCTGGGAGGGACACAAGGGAACCCAGAGGGTTGCCCAAGTATTACTCACCACCCTTCCTCGAGAGGGCATTGTGCTTTGACCTAACCCTAAGTATGTGTACCTTACACAGGTACCAGCTGCCCCCTGCTGGTATTAATGGTTATAGCACCATCAGTACACCACACATACCACTGATGTAGAAGTAAAGTGGAAAATGTGGAAGTCAAGTATTTTTTAAATCACTGGTTGGACAGTGACAGTGAATTATTGGCTGATATTATGTCTGACAGAGTTGTGGGTCTCTGCCTCCACATTCCCTCCCTGAGTGAGCCTTGGGGTGCTCAGTCTTGCTACCCTGAGGGTCACGCGCTGAAGGATGTACTCGGTGCTCTGCTTTGGCCTCAGCAGTATGATTGGGATGCAGGACACCGGTGGTAAAAGGCTCTGATTACTGGGGCCCCATTACCCCTGACTGCCCTCAGGCTCCTCCAGGCCACTAATGTGATGTAGAGACCCGGCACACCTCAGCAGGGCACCCCATGCCCCACTCATGCTAGTACAGGACTGATCCCACCCAGATCTCCAACAAGCCCCACCTTCATGGCCTAAAGTTACTCCTTCTACTGGAGTACTGAGACACCACAAGTATCCCCATGCTTCACCTGCAGCTAACCCTGTCACTTCAGTACTGAGACCCACAGGTACCTAACAGGAACCCACACACCTGACCTGCAGCTAACCCTCTCGTTTCAGTACCGGGACCCCACAGATCTTTAGTGAGGCATCATGTTACTGATCTGCACGCCCCCTCCCCCCGCTGTTGCGGTTCTTGTGTTTCCCCTAAAAGTGGATTGCCCACTTTAAGTGTGGCAAATTACATGGGCAATTTGAGATGTTAAATGCTCGAGAAAGGACCAAAGTGTCAAATCAATTATTGTGCATGGAGTTTAATACTAATCCAGTCGTCTCACATCGCGAAATTGCTAAATATTTGTCCCAGCTAATCATACCCAAGGCTAAGGTTTCTGGCAGCAGCTGTGAAGCATTGCCTGAGATGTATGTGGGTCAATGATACTGCTCGTGGGATTTGTGCCCATGTGCCATGGGTACTCAGCAGGTGCTCACTGATCTGAGACTTTGGCTTGGTTCAGCAATGTTTCTAAATATTTCCCTTTTCATCTATAAATCCTCGTGTGGAATGGAAGGCCCAGGGTCAGCAAACCATCACCAACTCACTAGGCTGATTGGTTCTGTGCCCACCAACCCTGTGTCTGAAGGTCTGGTGCATCCAAAGCTTTTATTTAGAAAAGAATGCAGTGCGCTTTGGGCCGGCCCCCTTCATCCATAGGTTGCTTTTGTCCAGCCCCCTTCAGCCATTGATTTGAGCAAGTGTCAATCACATCTTGGACCAGCCCATAGGATTATTCGCTTAAGGGGCCACTGGGGCTGTGTGTTATTAAAATGACTCATCTTCATCAGCATGTACATGGTTGTTAAAACAAAATCGAATATATGTGGCCAGTTACTACCAATTTTTATAAACAATATTGCATTACACATTCAAATATGTCCCTTTTTTACCATTCAACAACTCATTCAATTGTTTGAAACCATAACTTTCCATAACAACAAGCATATACAGTTACATATCCCAGTTCATCCAATTTTATATTGCTATGTATTCTTTTGTCTCCATCATACCCAAGTTTACCCATTCCAATATGGCGGTTCAGCAGTGAAGGTGGCTTGGAATGGGAGGATTCTCCCTGGAGCACAAATTTACTAAAGAAATGTTTAAATAATTGTGATACCGCAGATAGGGAGATACGGAGACTGATATGATGAAATGACTGATAATGCGCATAACTGATGAAGTTATTTGCAAACGTGCACACGCTACTTGCTTATAAGGGAGAGAAAATACATATGTCATTATAAGGTTGCATAAAATGGGATATGTACATTTATATTCTTGTTGTGACGGAATGTTATGGTTTGTTTTTAACAACCATGTACCTGCTGAAGAAGGGGAGTGATTTGTAATAATATGTCAAATTTGGGTCTTTTATCAACAGTTTTGAATAAACGAACAACAAATGAATATATAGGAAAATGTTTCATCACTGAAATGTCACTATTAATGATTGTAAGTAGTCATGACTAATGGAGATTGACGCACATTAGCAATAATACAATTATTGTATGATATTAATAGGTGGTTGATTATTAGCTGAAAATGGATATGAGTGAATCTGATTAGATGCATATGGTTTTGAATGGAGACATATGCGGTAATGGGTTTTAACGGAAGGCAAGTTACATGATACTGCTGCCAATTGCTGACGGTCAGGTTTTATTTTTTTTAAAACAACTACGATTCAAATGTAAAATCAGGACAACTTTCTCTATTGATAAGATTTGGATGTATATGTATGGTTTTTAAATGTTTTTATTCTAAATAAAATTAAAAAAAGATTAGTTTGCATATCTTTTTCTAAGCCCTGATGAAGTCCAATGGCAGGGGCGAAACGCGTTGGCTGGGCCATTGATGTGTTGATTGAATGCTGTAACAAATTTTGAAAGTTGGGAAACTAAAAGAAAAAGAAAGAATAAAGAGACTGACCATTTCTCTGAGGTGGATATTTTGTTCATTTGAATGAACTGACTGCGGAATATCTCCTGACCATCGAGATTGGACACTTATTGATGGACTTTTGTTTTGAACAAGACATAAGGTTACTGGACACTGGAGTTGCACTGGACTGAATCTTACAATAGCATAGGAGGTTTGATGGCACTTGCACCTCAGGGATTCTGCATCCTTCTTGCGAAAGAAGCGACAGGACTGTGCAGTGTAGTAATGCCACACGTGGCATTTTGTTTGTTTATGCAAATTACTTCGACCCTGCATGATGTGCTGGTAAAGCACTGCTGCTGTGAAGCATCGGTAAAACACTGCTGCTTAAAGTACTGAATCCCTACTGAGAGTGCTGGTAGAGTACTGCTGCTGTAAAGTACTGAATCCCTACTGAGAGTGCTGGAAGAGTACTGCTGCTGTAAAGTACTGATCCCCACTGAGAGTGCTGGAAGAGTACTGCTGCTGTAGAGTACTGATCCCCACTGAGAGTGCTGGTAGAGTACTGCTGCTTAAAGTACTGAATCCCCAATGAGAGTGCTGGAAGAGTACTGCTGCTTAAAGTACTGATCTCCACTGAGAGTGCTGGAAGAGTACTGCTGCTGTAAAGTACTGAATCCCCACTGTGAGTGCTGGAAGAGTACTGCTGCTGTAAAGTACTGAATCCCGACTGAGAGGGCTGGAAGAGTACTGCTGCTGTGAAGTACTGAATCCCCACTGTGAGTGGTGGAAGAGTACTGCTGCTGGTAAAGTACTGAATCCCCACTGAGAGTGCTGGTAGAGCACAGCTGCTGTAAAGTACTGAATCCCCACTGAGAGTGCTGGTAGAGCACTGCTGCTTAAAGTACTGAATCCCCACTGAGTGCTGGAAGAGTACTGCTGCTGTAAAGTACTGAATCCCCACTGAGAGTGCTGGTAGAGCACTGCTGCTGTAAAGTACTGAATCCCCATTGAGAATGCTGGTAGAGCACTGCTGCTTAAAGTACTGAATCCCCACTGAGAGTGCTGGTAGAGCACTGCTGCTGTAAAGTACTGAATCCCCACTGAGAGTGCTGGTAGTGCACTGCTGCTTAAAGTGCTGAATCCCCACTGAGAGTGCTGGTAGAGTACTGCTGCTGTAAAGTACTGAATTCCCACTGAGAGTGCTGGTAGAGCACTGCTGCTTAAAGTACTGAATTCCCACTGAGAGTGCTGGTAGAGTACTGCTGCTGTAAAGTACTGAATCCCCACTGACAGTGCTGGAAGAGTACTGCAGCTTAAAGTACTGAATCCCCACTGAGAGTGCTGAAAGAGTACTGCTGCTGTAAAGTACTGAATCTCCACTGAGAGTGCTGGTAGAGTACTGCTGCTGTAAAGTACTGAATCAAGCAGTACTTAATCCCCACTGAGAGTGCTGGAAGAGTAGTGCTGCTGTAAAGTACTGAATCCCAACTGAGAGTGCTGGTAGAGTACTGCTGCTGTAAAGTACGGAATCCCAACTGAGAGTGCTGGTAGAGTACAGCTGCTGTAAAGTACTGAATCCCCACTGAGAGTGCTGGAAGAGTACTGCTGCTTAAAGTACTGAATCCCCACTGAGAGTGCTAGTAGAGTACTGCTGCTGTAAAGTACTGAATCCCCACTGAGAGTGCTGGTAGAGCACTGCTGCTGTAAAGTACTGAATCCCCACTGAGCGTGCTGGAAGAGTACTGCTGCTTAAAGTACTGATCCCCACTGAGAGTGCTGGTAGAATACTGCTGCTGTAAAGTACTGAATCCCCACTGAGGGTGCTGGAAGACTACTGCTGCTGTAAAGTACTGAATCCCGACTGAGAGTGCTGGTAGAGTACTGCTGCTTAAAGTACTGAACCCCATTGAGAGTAATGGTAGAGTACTGCTGCTGTAAAGTACTGAATCCCCATTGAGAGTGCTGGTAGAGTACTGCTGCTTAAAGCACTGATCCCCACTGAGAGTGCTGGTAGAGTACTGCTGCTGTAAAGTACTGAATCCCCAATGAGAGTGCTGGTAGAGTACTGCAGCTGTAAGTACTGAATACCCACTGAGAGTGCTGGTAGAGTACTGCTGCTGTAAAGTACTGATCCCCACTGAGAGTGCTGGAAGAGTACTGCTGCTTAAAGTACTGATCCCCACTGAGAGTGCTGGAAGAGTACTGCTGCTTAAAGTACTAAATCCCCACTGAGAGTGCTGGAAGAGTACTGCTGCTTAAAGTACTGCATCCCTGCGAGAGTGCTGGTAGAGTACTGCTGCTGTAAAGTACTGAATCCCCAATGAGAGTGCTGGTAGAGTCCTGCTGCTCTAAAGTACTGAATCCCCACTGAGAATGCTGGTAGAGCACTGCTGCTTAAAGTACTGATCCCCACTGAGAGTGCTGGTAGAGCACTGCTGCTGTAAAGTACTGAATCTCCACCGAGAGTGCTGGTAGTGCACTGCTGCTTAAAGTGCCGAATCTCCACTGAGAGTGCTGGTAGAGTACTGCTGCTGTAAAGTACTGAATTCCCACTGAGAGTGCTGGTAGAGCACTGCTGCTTAAAGTACTGAATTCCCACTGAGAGTGCTGGTAGAGTACTGCTCCTGTAAAGTACTGAATCCCCACTGACAGTGCTGGAAGAGTACTGCAGCTTAAAGTACTGAATCCCCACTGAGAGTGCTGAAAGAGTACTGCTGCTGTAAAGTACTGAATCTCCACTGAGAGTGCTGGTAGAGTACTGCTGCTGTAAAGTACTGAATCAAGCAGTACTGAATCCCCACTGAGAGTGCTGGAAAAGTAGTGCTGCTGTAAAGTACTGAATCCCAACTGAGAGTGCTGGTAGAGTACTGCTGCTGTAAAGTACGGAATCCCAACTGAGAGTGCTGGTAGAGTACAGCTGCTGTAAAGTACTGAATCCCCACTGAGAGTGCTGGAAGAGTACTGCTGCTTAAAGTACTGAATCCCCACTGAGAGTGCTAGTAGAGTACTGCTGCTGTAAAGTACTGAATCCCCACTGAGAGTGCTGGTAGAGCACTGCTGCTGTAAAGTACTGAATCCCCACTGAGCGTGCTGGAAGAGTAATGCTGCTTAAAGTACTGAATCCCCACTGAGAATGCTGGAAGAGTACTGCTGCTGTAAAGTACTGAATCCCCACTGAGATTGCTGGTAGAGTACTGCTGCTGTAAAGTACTGAATCCCCACTGAGAATGCTGGAAGAGTACTTCTGCTTAAAGTACTGAATCCCCACTGAGAATGCTGAAAGAGTACTGCTGCTTAAAGTACTGAATCCCCGCCTGAGAGTGCTGGAAGAGCACTGCTGTTTAAAGTACTGAATCCCTACTTGGTGTGCTGGAAGAGCACTGCTGCTTAAAGTACTGAATCCCCACTGAGAGTGCTGGAAGAGTACTGCTGCTTAACGTACTGATTCCCCACTGAGAGTGCTGGTAGAGTACTGCTGCTGTAAAGTACTGAATCCCCACTGAGAGTGCTGGTAGAGTACTGCTGCTTAAAGTACTGAATCCCGACTGAGAGGGCTGGAAGAGTACTGCTGTTGTAAAGTACTGAATCACCACTGAGAGTGCTGGAAGAGTACTGCTGCTGTAAAGTACTGATCCCCACTGAGAGTGCTGGTAGAGTACTGCTGCTTAAAGTACTGAATCCCCTCTGAGAGTGCTGGTACAGTACTGCTGCTGTAAAGTACTGATCCCCACTGAGAGTGCTGGTAGAGTCCTGCTGCTTAAAGTACTGAATCCCCACTGAGAGTGCTGGAAGAGTACTTCTGCTTAAAGTACTGAAACGCCACTGAGAGTGCTGGAAGAGTACTGCTGATTAAAGTACTGAATCCCCACTGAGAGTGCTGGAAGAGTACTGCTGCTTAAAGTACTCAATCCCCACTGAGAGTGCTGGTAGAGTGCTGCTGCTTAAAGTACTGAATCCCCACTGAGAGTGCTGGAAGAGTATTGCTGCTGTAAAGTACTGATCCCCACTGAGAGTGCTGGTAGAGTACTGCTGCTTAAAGTACTGAATCCCCTCTGAGAGTGCTGGTAGAGTACTGCTGCTGTAAAGTACTGATCCCCACTGAGAGTGCTGGTAGAGTCCTGCTGCTTAAAGTACTGAATCCCCACTGAGAGTACTGGAAGAGTACTGCTGCTTAAAGTACTGAATCGCCACTGAGAGCGCTGGAAGAGTACTGCTGCTTAAAGTACTGAATCCCCACTGAGAGTGCTGGAAGAGTACTGCTGCTTAAAGTACTCAATCCCCACTGAGAGTGCTGGTAGAGTGCTGCTGCTTAAAGTTCTGAATCCCCACTGAGAGAGCTGGAAGAGTACTGCTACTGTAAAGTACTGAATCCCCACTGAGAGTGCTGGAAGATTACTGCTACTTAAAGTACTGAATCCCCACTGAGAGGGCTGGAAGAGTACTGCTGCTGTAAAGTGCTGACTCCCCACTTAGAGTTCTGGTAGAGTACTGCTGCTGTAAAGTACTGATCCCCACTGAGAGTGCTGGTACAGTCCTGCTGCTTAAAGTACTGAATCCCCACTGAGAGTGCTGGAAGAGTACTGCTGCTTAAAGTACTGAATCCCCACTGAGAGTGCTGGTAGAGTACTGCTGCTATAAAGTACTGAATCCCAACTGAGAGTGCTGGTAGAGCACTGCTGCTTAAAATACTGAATCCCCAGTGAGAGTGCTGGAAGAGTACTGCTGCTGTAAAGTACTGAATCCCCACTGAGAGTGCTAGAAGAGTACTGCTGCTTAAAGTACTGAATCCCCACTGAGAGTGCTGGAAGGGTACTGCTGCTGTAAAGTACTGAATCCCCACTGAGAGTGCTGGAAGAGTACTGCTGCTGTAAAGTACTGAATCCCCACTGAGAGTGCTGGAAGAGTACTGCTGCTGTAAAGTACTCAGTCTCCACTGAGAGGGCTGGAAGAGTAATGCTGCTGTAAAGTACTGAATTCCCACTGAGAGTGCTGGAAAAGCACTGCTGCTGAAAAGTATTGATAAAGCTGCTGCTGTGAAGCATCCGAAAAGCACTGCTGGTGTGAAGCATCGGTAAAGCACTGCTGCTGTGAAGCATCCGTAAAGCACTGCTGGTGTGAAGCATCGGTAAAGCACTGCTGCTGTGAAGCATTGGTAAAGCAGTGCTGCTGTGATGCATCGGTAAAGCACTGCTGCTGTGAAGTATTGGTATCGGTAAAGCACTGCTGCTGTAAAGTACTGAATCCCCACTGGGAGTGCTGGAAGAGTACTGCTACTTAAAGTACTGAATCCCCACTGAGAGGGCTGGAAGAGTACTGCTGCTGTAAAGTGCTGAATCCCCTCTGAGAGTGCTGGTAGAGTAGTGGTGCTGTAAAGTACCGATCCCCACTGAGAGTGCTGGTAGAGTCCTGCTGCTTAAAGTACTGAATTCCCACTGAGAGTGCTGGAAGAGTACTGCTGCTTAAAGTACTGAATCCCCACTGAGAGTGCTGGTAGAGTACTGCTGCTATAAAGTACTGAATCCCCACTGAGAGTGCTGGAAGAGCACTGCTGATTAAAATACTGAATCCCCACTGAGAGTGCTGGAAGAGTACTGCTGCTGTAAAGTACTGAATCCCCACTGAGAGTGCTAGAAGAGTCCTGCTGCTTAAAGTACTGAATCCCCACTGAGAGTGCTGGAAGAGTACTGCTGCTTAAAGTACTCAGTCTCCACTGAGAGGGCTGGAAGAGTAATGCTGCTGTAAAGTACTGAATTCCCACTGAGAGTGCTGGAAAAGCACTGCTGCTGAAAAGTATTGATAAAGCTGCTGCTGTGAAGCATCCGAAAAGCACTGCTGGTGTGAAGCATCGGTAAAGCACTGCTGCTGTGAAGCATCGGTAAAGCACTGCTGGTGTGAAGCATCGGTAAAGCACTGCTGCTGTGAAGCATTGGTAAAGCAGTGCTGCTGTGATGCATCGGTAAAGCACTGCTGCTGTGAAGTATTGGTATCGGTAAAGCACTGCTGCTGTAAAGTACTGAATCCCCACTGGGAGTGCTGGAAGAGTACTGCTACTTAAAGTACTGAATCCCCACTGAGAGGGCTGGAAGAGTACTGCTGCTGTAAAGTGCTGAATCCCCTCTGAGAGTGCTGGTAGAGTACTGGTGCTGTAAAGTACCGATCCCCACTGAGAGTGCTGGAAGAGTACTGCTGCTTAAAGTACTGAATCCCCACTGAGAGTGCTGGTAGAGTACTGCTGCTATAAAGTACTGAATCCCCACTGAGAGTGCTGGTAGAGCACTGCTGCTTAAAATACTGAATCCCCACTGAGAGTGCTGGAAGAGTACTGCTGCTGTAAAGTACTGAATCCCCACTGAGAGTGCTAGAAGAGTACTGCTGCTTAAAGTACTGAATCCCCACTGAGAGTGCTGGAAGGGTACTGCTGCTGTAAAGTACTGAATCCCCACTGAGAGTGCTGGAAGAGTACTGGTGCTGTAAAGTACTGAATCCCCACTGAGAGGGATGGAAGAGTACTGCTGCTGTAAAGTACTGAATTCCCACTGAGAGTGCTGGAAAAGCACTGCTGCTGAAAAGAATTGGTAAAGCTGCTGCTGTGAAGCATCCGTAAAGCACTGCTGGTGTGAAGAATCGGTAAAGCACTGCTGCTGTGAAGCATCCGTAAAGCACTGCTGGTGTGAAGCATCGGTAAAGCACTGCTGCTGTGAAGCATTGGTAAAGCAGTGCTGCTGTGAAGCATCGGTAAAGCACTGCTGCTGTGAAGCATTGGTATCGGTAAAGCACTGCTGCTGTGAAGCATCGGTACAGCACTGCTGCTGTGAAGCATTGGTAAAGCACTGCTGCTGTAAAGCACTGATAAAGCACTGCTGCTGTAAAGCATTGGTAAAGCACTGCTGCTGTAAAGCACTGGTAAAGCACTGCTGCTGTGAAGCATCCGTAAAGCACTGCTGCTGTAAAGCATCGGTAAAGCACTGTTGCTGTGAAGCATTGGTAAAGCACTGCTGCTTTGAAGCATTGGAATCGTAAAGCACTGCTGCTGTGAAGCATCGGTACAGCACTGCTGCTGTGAAGCATTGGTAAAGCACTGCTGATGTGAAGTATTGGTAAACCACTGCTACTGTGGAGCACTGATAAAGGTAAAGCACTGCTGCTGTGAAGCATCGGTAAAGCACTGCTGCTGTGAAGCATTGGTAAAGCACTGCTGCTGTGAAGCATCGGTAAAGCACTGCTGCTGTGAAGCATTGGTATCGGTAAAGCACTGCTGCTGTAAAGCATCGGTAAAGCACTGCTGCTGTGAAGCATCGTTAAAGCACTGCTGCTGTAAAGCACTGGTAAAGCACTGCTGCTGTGAAGCACTGATAAGGCACTGCTGCTGTAAAGCATTGGTAAAGCACTGCTGCTGTGAAGCATCGGTAAAGCACTGCTGCTGTAAAGTATCGGTAAAGCATCGGTAAAGCACTGCTGCTGTGAAGCATCGGTAAAGCACTGCTGCTGTGAAGCATTGGTAAAGCATTGCTGCTGTGAAGCATCGGTAAAGCACTGCTGCTGTGAAGCATTGGTATCGGTAAAGCACTGCTGCTGTAAAGCATCGGTAAAGCACTGCTGCTGTGAAGCATCGTTAAAGCACTGCTGCTGTAAAGCACTGGTAAAGCACTGCTGCTGTGAAGCACTGATAAGGCACTGCTGCTGTTAAGCATTGGTAAAGCACTGCTGGTGTGAAGCACCGGTAAAGCACTGCTGGTGTAAAGCATCGGTAAAGCACTGCTGCTGTAAAGCATCGGTAAAGCACTGCTGCTGTAAAGCATCGGTAAAGCACTGCTGCTGTAAAGCATCGGTAAAGCACTGCTGCTGTAAAGCATTTGTAAAGCATCGGTAAAGCACTGCTGCTGTAAAGCACCGGTAAAGCACTGCTGCTGTAAAGCACTGGTAAAGCACTGCTGCTGTAAAGCACTGGTAAAGCACTGCTGCTGTTAAGCATTGGTAAAGCACTGCTGGTGTGAAGCACTGGTAAAGCACTGCTGCTGTAAAGCACTGATAAAGCACTGATAAAGCACTGCTACTGAAAAGAACTTGTCAAGTTCTACAGTCTACTAGACACCTCTGTAGAGTACTGCAGGCCTGATGAGGCTGCTGATAGGTTAATGCCACTCTCTGATGGGGTACTTGAGGTACTTCAGTCCGGCTAAGAAGTGCTGTAGAGTACTGACGGCCTCATGGGGCTGCTGATAGCGTACTGCATATCTGATGGATTACTTGAGGTGCTTCTGTCCTGCTAAGAAATGCTATGGAGTACTGCAGGCCTGATGAGGTTGCTGATAGGGTACTGCATCTCTGATGGGGTGCGTGAGGTACTTCAGTCCTGCTATAAAGTGCTGTAGAGTACTGCAGGCCTGATGAGGTTGCTGATAGGGTACTGCATCTCTGATGGGGTGCGTGAGGTACTTCAGTCCTGCTATAAAGTGCTGTAGAGTACTGCAGGCCTGATGAGGCCGCTGATAGGGTACTTCAGCTCTGATGGGGTACTTGAGATACTCCAACCCTGCTAAGGAGTGCTGTAGAGTACAAGAGGCCTGGTAAGGGGTGATAGTGTACTGCAGCTCTGATGGGGTGCTTGAAGTACTCCAGTCCTGCTGAGAAGTGCTGTATAGTACTGCAGGCCTGATGAGGCCGCTGATAGGGTACTGCAGGATTGCTACTCACCCCCTTAACCTCTTCACCTGATTCGTGACACTTGGGGGCATATTTATAAGGCCCCTGCGGTGTATTGATCTTGTATGAGCCTGTATACTCTTTGGCACCCGAGGGATAGATCTGCGTTGTGTATCTTGACCCTGTAGGATCCTGTATACTCTTTGGCATCTGAGGTCTAGCTCTGTGTTGTGTGTCTTTAGCCTGTGTGAGCTTGTATGCTCTTTGGCACCTGAGGGATGGCTCTGCGTTGTTTGTCTTGAGCCTGTATGCTCCTGTATCCTCTTTTGAACCCCAGGGATAGCTCTGCTGTGTGTGTCTTGAGCCTGTATGATCCTGAAAACTCTTTGCCACCTGAGGTATAGCTCTGCTGTGTGTGACTTGGGCCTGTATGATCCTGTCTAATCTTTGCCACCTGAGGGATAGCTCTGCTGTGTGTGACTTGGGCCTGTATGATCCTGTCTAATCTTTGGCACCTGAGGTATAGCTCTACTGTGTGTGTCTTGAGCCTGTATGATCCTGAATCCTCTTTAGAACCTCAGGGATAGCTCTGCGGTGTGTGTATAGAGCCTGTATGATCCTGAAAACTCTTTGCCACCTGAGGTATAGCTCTGCTGTGTGTGTCTTGAAACTGTATGAGCTTGTATACTATTTGACAACTCAGGGATGGCTCTGCTTTGGATGTCTTGAGCCTGTATCCTCTTTGGCACATGAGGTAGAAGTCTGGTTTGTGTGTCTTGAGCCTGTATGACCTGTATACTCTTTGGCATCTGAGGTATAAGTCTAGTTTGTGTGTCTTGATCCTGTAGGAGCCTGTATACTCCTTGGCACCTGAGGGATAGCTCTGGTTTGTGTGCCTTGAGCCTGTATGATATGGTATTGTAATAACGCGCCACAAGATGAAGTAGTTGACAAGTTTATTGAATAGACTCTTTGCATAACACCTCCTCTGCCTCCAGCTTCTTTCCCTCGCTCCTATCTTCTCTCACACTCTCTTCATCAACATTCTAAGGTGCACTCTAGGTCGTACCATCAGCCAACATTCTAAAGGAGGGAACTGGAGTGCTCCACTTAACTAGTACAACTAACATATGTTCCTAAAAGGAAGGAATTAGCCCTGTGGAATTTGGGATATGTAAATAATTTAACAGTGCTTATATAATAGGGCAACGTACTATGATACATCAGTTTATAACATCAATATGACAATATTACAACACTTCCCCTTCCCCACAAATACATAAAGGAGAATGGATCACTATGTTGTTCATTGCCCTCGAACATAGTCCTTATGTCATGACAAAGTTCTTAAGTCAGGACATAGTCCTTATGCCACGTCGGAGTGGTTTTTATCCTGGGAAAATCAGTCTGGTCTCGTTTGGGAACGGTTTCGCTTCGATCTTCACTTTTCTCCCGTTCCTTGTCTGATTGGTTGTCTTGGATGGCAGATATGCGTTCCATGCTCCATACCCGACCATCCTCTAAAGTTACTACATTTTTATGTACTTTTGTAATTCGTAACGGTTCTGAGAACTTACTTGATCCCTTCCTGGCTGATTCTGGAAGTTTTACCCTGACCCACTGTCCCACTATCCAATGTTTACTCCTAGTACCATATTTGTTATTATACCATTCCTGGTACTTTCTTTGATTTTTACCAATTCTCGCCATAACTTCTTCCCGTTGAATCAGAACGGATTCCCCCCCCCTTTAACCAATTGGGGTTCAATTTGGTTCCTGGTTGCCTACCCTTTAGGGACACAAAAGGAGATACTCCTGTTACTAAGTTTGGTGTGGTGTGATATGACCACAACATACGCTCAATCGCACTTTCTCCTGGCTCTCGAGATATGCTAGCTAACTGCAAACATTCCTTGACCATTCTGTTAACCCTCTCCACCAGACCATTGGCTCTTGGGTTGTACAGTGCTGACCGGAAATGTTGGACCCCGCTGTTCCTTAAGAATTCCCCCATGGCTCCAGACGTGAACTGCACCCCGTTATCTGTCGCAATGGTGCTAGGAACACCTTCTCTGGTAAAGGCTTCTTTCAGAAAAGCTATTGCTTCTTGTGTAGTCACACTGTTCACAGCTTTTGTCATCACCCAGTGTGTGTGGTAATCGACTAAAACGAAAATGAACCTTGCTCTTGATCCTAAACAGTTAAGAGGTCCTAGGATGTCCAACCCTAGCTTGTCCCAAGGTTTAGCGGGGACCTCAACTGGAGATAAAGGAGACTTGTGCGTAACCTTCGTTTTGTCACTCATTGCGCAAAGGACACACTCACGCACGGTGCTTTCAACTAGCCTGTCCATGGTGGGAAACCAGTAAAAAGCGCGAAGTTTATTTTTGGTTAAGGTCCTTCCTAGGTGTCCTTCATGTGCTAAAGCTACAAGTTTTTCCCATAACACCTTGGGAGGAACAACTCGCTCACCTCTCATAACTAGATCGTTGGCTATATGTAACTCGGAACGCACTTCCCAATACCCCTTGAGTTCGTCTTCGCTCGGTTGTCGTCTTTCAGGCCACCCATACTTTATTTTGCTTTTCAAAGCCTGTATCACCTGGTCCTCATCAGCGGCTGTAACCCATTCTTCTTTAGTGATGCCTGACAATTCTACATGGAGCACAGGTTCAATGGTTTCATCAGTTTCATTTTGTCTCTCTTTCCTGGGTAGTCTGGAAAGACAATCTGCTATTATATTTCTTTTTCCTGGGACATATTGCATATCAAAATTAAACCCCTCCAGCCCCATGATCCATTTAGCAATACGTGGTGTGGCATGATCTTTACCTTTAATGGTGAACAATGAAATGAGTGGTTTGTGGTCCGTTCTAACCAAGAAAGGCAAACCCTACAGATAGAACTTGAAGTGATTGATGGCCCAGAAGCACGCTAAGGCTTCTCTCTCAATTGTGGAGTAATTAAGTTCTGCCTCCCTCAACGATTTTGATGCAAATGCCACAATTCTTTCTTGTCCATCAACCCACTGGGATATGGTGGCACCAAGACCTCTCCCACTGGCGTCCGTGGTAAGCCATATTTTCCTAGTGGGGTCAAAATTTCCTAACGTGGGACAATGAATTATGGCTTCCTTGACTTTTGTAAATGCGATTTGACATTCATCACTCCACTCAAAGGGTACATTCTTCTTTAGTAAAACTCTCAAGGGAGCAGTGACCACCGCAAAGTTGTGAACAAATTTAGACATGAACTCAGCTAAGCCTAAGAACGACCTCAATTCCTCTTTATTGGTTGGGGCTGGGGCTTCCTTCACTGCCACGACCAGATCGCACTTGGGTACTACCCCATCTTTATTTATCTTATGCCCTAGGTACTCTACTGACTGAACTCCCAGTGTGCACTTTTCCTTCCTAATGGTCATGCCAGCCTCATCCAGGGCTTTGAACACCTCTCTTAAGATGGAGTTGTGTTCACTCTCCGTACTTCCATACACTAATATGTCATCCTGGAAGCACATAATCTGTTTAATTCCATGCAATATGTTTTGCATAATTCTTTGGAAAACCGCAGCCGCCGACGCAAGACCGAAAGGCATCCGACGATATCTTAATGCCCCAAAAGGAGTAATAAAGGATGTGAGTGGGTGCGACGATGGGTGTAACTCCACTTGATGGTAAGCGGACGATAGATCAATCAGGCTAAAATATTCGGCTGATCCTAACATGCTCACCATCTCGTTTATTTTGGGTAAGGGGAACCTGTCCACCCATATGTTGGCATTTAAGTCCCTTAAATCTACACATAAGCGAATGCCTCTGCCGTTAGGTTTCCTTGTGACCACTATGGGTGCTAGCCATAATGAGCTTTCAATGGGCTCAATAACTCCAGAATTAACTAATTTGTCCAATTCTTCTTTCAGGGGCTCTCTCATTAGGTACGGTACAGTTCTGACCTTGTGTACGACTGGTGTGGCACCCTCTTTGAGTTTAATTTTGTGTTGGAAATTCTTCAACAACCCCAGTCTGTCTTCAAATAGATTGGGGAAATCCTCGCTTATGCTTTCGCTAATTCTCTGTAAGTCTACAAATAATACTTGTTCTTTACTATTAGGATCCAGTTTGATACCAAGATCCTTTTGGTGTGTCCATCCTAATAGGTTAGATCCTTTCTCTGTGATGTACACTATTCCCTTGGTGTGCCTATCCTTAAACGTGATGCCTAGTTCTAACATCCCTTTCAGTGGTATAGGATCATTGTTGTAACCACCGGGTTTTATATTAGCGGAGTTCAATTTGTACCCCTGAGCTAGGAATTTGTCAACGAAGGTTTGGTAATTCATGAAGGTATATGGTGAGCATGAATCAGCGTACGCTTTCACACAGATACCATCAAAGCTGATGTCACACGACGGATAATTGTTACAGGAGGGTCCTATTCCCTGACTTGTCTTGACTTGCAGAATGAACTTCGTTCCTGGGTCAGTGATTTCCTCCACCTTATTACTCCTTTTCTTCGTGTTACTATCATTTCTACATACCCGTGCATAGTGCCCTTTGGCTCCACACTTCCTGCACAGACAGATGCGTGCGAGGCAAATGGGACTATTGGCCAAGTGATTGGGGTTTCCACATCTAAAACACTTCCCTTTTGATATTTCTTCCGTTGGATTTTTTTTCATGGCTGTGGCTAACAATACTAAATCTTCGACTTTGTTTACCACACCTTCATCTTGTTTGATACAACTCTTGATTTCCCTCACCCCATCTACCTCTGGTGAGTTTTTGATTTCCTTCATACATTCCATTGTATGCTCAATACCCTTAGCTATGTCCACGGCTTCTCTAACGGAGGGGTTATGTGTGAGGAGTTTCTCCTGTACCCTTGGATTATTTGTGCACCTCACCAATTGGTCACGTATCAATGAATCCTCCAGATCCTCAAAATCACATGTATGGGCTAGCCCCCTCAAAGCTGCAATATATGTGGCTACCTTCTCTTCTTTGCCCTGTACTCTGCTAAAAAATCTATGTCTTTCCAGGACAATATTGACCTTGTGACCAAAATGACCTTCCAACTTGACAAGTGTTTGTTGGAACACATCAAAATGTTCTCCACCCTCCTCACCCTCCATTTCCGCATCAGACAAGCTCTCGTACACCTTTCTTCCTTGGACTCCCAGATTATGTAGTAGTATATGTTGTTTTCTTAATGCTGTGAACTTTTCTCCCCCAATAGCAATTAAGTATGATTCAAACAATTTCGACCATTCTTTCCATGGTAGAGTCGGTTCACCTATTTCATTCAAGAATGGTGGAGGTTGGGACATTCGTGCTGCTGCCATTCTCTAAGGATATACATATATATATTTTTTTTTTAATTAAATGTGTGATATTTGTCGGTAATCTGAACTAAGCGTATACTGTATCTCTTAACCGATCAAATCTTAGGTAGGACTTTACCAATTATGTCGCACTGAGTTACCACAAAATTTGTCAACAATACCTTCATCACATATTATTGAAAATATGAAGAACCTACTTTACACAAACCTAAACTACTTTTTTACACTGTCAAAACCCCCAATACAACAAGACAAAGGACATTTAACTCTTATTTTGGAAGTGTTCTCAGGTTCTTGCAGATAGGACTCTTATTTTGAACAATGTTCGGTTGGAGAAGACCTGGGGAGACTTTATTCACATATGCCTCCTCACTGTGATGTTTTGATTTCAGCGTGACTCCGTTCAAACCGGGAGTTTGAACCAGGTAGGAAGAATTGCCTCCGTTTTCCTCCTGTCAAATTTATGCGCTGTAAGCCGACAGATTTCCTCCTTTTTCGATTTCCTTCCCCAGTTCAAATTATGAACCCTCTCGAGGAGTTCAGCGTGAACGCCGCGTTGACTGCGCCGCTGTGTGGAAGGCTTTACCACACTCTCCGTAAACGTACTCGGAGGCTCGTTCGAGGGACTCAGCGCGCTCTCCACGGCGACTGTCCCGACTCAGCACACACTTCACCATGTGGTAGGTTTCACCACTCACGCATTGCCCCGTAGGCGCCCTCGGAGAATGCACTCGCATCGATCGAGTTTTTTTCTTTTCCTTTTCACTCCCGGAGCTCTATAGCATCACAGGATTTGTTGCTATTGTGAACCAGAAACACCTTATAGGTTTCCCACGACGCTACCTGCACCTTGCCCTGCACCAAAACACTTGCCTCCACACAATTCTTGTAATGCCTGCCACCTCACTGCTCTGGATCTTGTAAAGTACAATAAAAAAAATTACTCTCAGTTCAATGTTCCAGTTTCCACAGGTGCGCTTGCTCACATACCTGGATTCCTCCTGATTTCCCTTTTCAGATAATCTTGTGATGAACAATCACAGCAGGCGTAACTTAACTGTACCTTCCAGATTATACACGGGCCGGACAATATCTTGCTGAGGTGCTGAATAGATCAGGGGCAAAGAGTCTACACCGCCCCTGCGCAGTATCCCATCCTCGTCGCCAAAGTTCTTCTGTAATAACTCGCCACAAGATGAAGTAGTTGACAAGTTTATTGAATAGACTCTTTGCATAACACCTCCTCTGCCTCCAGCTTCTTTCCCTCGCTCCTATCTTCTCTCACACTCTCTTCATCAACATTCTAAGGTGCACTCTAGGTCGTACCATCAGCCAACATTCTAAAGGAGGGAACTGGAGTGCTCCACTTAACTAGTACAACTAACATATGTTCCTAAAAGGAAGGAATTAGTCCCGTGGAATTTGGGATATGTAAATAATTTAACAGTGCTTATATAATAGGGCAACGTACTATGATACATCAGTTTATAACATCAATATGACAATATTACAACAGGTATACTCTTTGACACCCGAGGGATAGCTCTGGTTTGTGTGTCTTGACCCTGTATGAGCCTGTATACTCTTTGGCACCTGAGGGATAGCTCTGGTTTGTGTGTCTTGAGCCTGTATGAACCTGTACACTCCTTGGCACCTGTGGGATAGCTCGGGTTTGTGCGTCTTGAGCCTGTATGAACCTGTATACTCTTTGGCACCTGAGGTGTAGCTGTACATTGTGTGCCTGTATGAGCCTGTATACTCCTTGGCACTTGAGGGATAGCTCTGGTTTGTGTGTCTTGGGCCTGTAGGAGCCTGTACACTCCTTGGCACCTGAGGGATAGCTCTGCATTGTGTGTTGTGAGCCTGTATGAGGCTGTATACTCTTTGGCACCTGAGGTACAGCTCTGCGTTGTGTGTCTTGAGCCTGTATGAGCCTGTATACTCTTTGGCACCTGAGGTATAGCTCTGGTTTGTGTGTCTTGGGCCTGTATACTCTTTGGCACCTGAGGAATAGCTCTGGTTTGTGTGCCTTGAGCCTGTATGATACAGTATACTCTTTGACACCCGAGGGATAACTCTGGTTTGTCTTGACCCTGTATGAGCCTGTATACTCTTTGGCACCTGAGGTATAGCTCTCACAGGATTTGTGCGAATCCCTCGCCACTTTCTTCCATGGCAAGATCAGCGACCTCCACGACAGCTTCGGACACCAGACCCAACCAAACACCACCGAACCCGCATCCCCGGCCATCACCCTCAACAACTGGACCCACATCAACACAGAAGAAACCAAATCCATCATGAACTCTATCCACTCCGGCGCCCCTTCGGACCCCTGCCCGCACTTCATCTTTAACAAAGCCGACGACATCATCGCCCCGCACCTCCAGACCGTCATCAACTCTTCTTTTTCTTCTGCTACCTTCTCTGAATGCTGGAAACACGCCGAAGTCAACGCCCTACTAAAGAAACCTACGGCTGACCCGAGCGACCTGAAAAACTTCCGCCCCATCTCTCTTCTGCCTTTCCCAGCCAAAGTAATAGAGAAGACCGTCAACAAACAGCTGACCACCTTCCTGGAAGACAACAACCTGCTCGACCCCTCACAAACCGGATTCCGAACCAACCACAGCACTGAAACCGCCCTCATCTCAGTCACAGACGACATCAGAACCCTGATGGACAACGGTGAAACAGTCGCCCTCATTCTTCTCGACCTCTCGGCTGCCTTTGACACCGTCTGTCACCGCACCCTAATCACCCGCCTCCGCTCCACCGGGATCCAAGGCCAGGCCCTGGACTGGATCGCCTCCTTCCTCGCAAACCGTTCCCAAAGAGTTTACCTCCCTCCGTTTCGCTCAGAACCCACCGAGATCATCTGCGGCATACCTCAAGGCTCATCGCTCAGCCCGACACTCTTCAATGTCTACATGAGCCCCCTCGCCAACATCGTACGCAAGCACGACATCATCATCACTTCCTATGCCGACGACACCCAACTTATACTCTCCCTCACCAAGGACCCCGCCAGCGCCAAGACCAACCTACAAGAGGGTATGAAGGACGTCGCAGATTGGATGAGGCTCAGCCGCCTAAAGCTGAACTCTGAAAAAACGGAAGTCCTCATCCTCGGCAACACCCCGTCCGCCTGGGACGACTCCTGGTGGCCCTCGGCACCGCACCGACCCCCACAGACCACGCCCGCAACCTCGGCTTCATCTTGGACCCTCTTCTCACCATGACCAAGCAAGTCAACGCCGTGTCCTCTGCCTGCTTCCTCACCCTCCGCATGCTCCGCAAGATCTTCCGCTGGATCCCCGCCGACACTAGAAAAACCGTGACCCACGCCCTCGTCACGAGCCGCCTGGACTACGGCAACACCCTCTACGCCGGGACCACAGCCAAACTCCAAAATCGCCTGCAACGCATTCAAAACGCCTCGGCCCGCCTCATCCTCGACGTACCCCGCAGCAGCCACATCTCTGCACACCTGAGACACCTGCATTGGCTCCCAGTCAGCAAAAGGATCACCTTCCGACTTCTCACCCACGCACACAAAGCCCTCCACGACAAGGGACCGGAATACCTCAACAGACGCCTCAGCTTCTACGTCCTCACCCGCCTCCTCCGCTCCTCTGGCCTCGCACTCGCTGCTGTCCCTCGCATCCGCCGCTCCACGGCGGGTGGGAGATCTTTCTCCTTCCTGGCGGCCAAGACCTGGAACTCCCTCCCCACCAGCCTCAGGACCACCCAGGACCACTCCGCTTTCCGGAGACTCCTAAAGACCTGGCTGTTCGAGCAGCGATCACCCCCCCTTTTCCCCTAGCGCCTTGAGACCCGCACGGGTGAGTAGCGCGCTTTATAAATGTTAATGATTTGATTTGATTTGGTTTGTGTGCCTTGAGCCTGTATACTCTTTGGCACCTGAGGGATAGCTCTGGTTTGTGTGTCTTGAGCCTGTATGAACCTGTACACTCCTTGGCACCTGAGGGATAGCTCTGGTTTGTGTGTCTTGAGCCTGTATGAACCTGTATACTCTTTGACACCTGAGGTTTAGCTGTACATTGTGTGCCTTGTGCCTGTATGAGCCTGTATACTCCTTGGCACTTGAGGGATAGCTCTGGTTTGTGTGTCTTGGGCCTGTATGAGCCTGTACACTCCTTGGCACCTGAGGGATAGCTCTGCATTGTGTGTTGTGAGCCTGTATGAGGCTGTATACTCTTTGGCACCTGAGGTACAGCTCTGCGTTGTGTGTCTTGAGCGTACATGAGCCTGTATACTCTTGAACACCTGAGGTACAGCTCTGCGTTGTGTGTCTTGAGCGTACATGAGCCTGTATACTCTTGAACACCTGAGGTATAGCTCTGCGTTGTGTGTCTTGAGCCTACATGAGCCTGTACACTCCTTGGCACCTGAGGGATAGCTCTGGTTTGTGTGCCTTGCGCCTGTACACTCCTTGGCACCTGAGGGATCGCTCTGCATTGTGTGTTGTGAGCCTGTATGAGCCTGTACACTCCTTGGCTCCTCACAGCTAACTCTGCTTTCTGAGGTTCGAGCCTGTGTTTTCTTGTCACAGGAGGGGTAAAGTCCTGCGCCTTCCATTCCTCTGTCACCTGAGGAGTTGGACTGTTTTCTCAGTCCTGAGACCTGCAGCTTCTCTGACCTTGAGGGACATGTCTGCCAAGACTCTCATGAGCATCAGTCTGAACCTTCCATCTCCCTGAGCAGGTCTGAGAACCTGACAGAGAATGTGAAGAAACTAATCGTGACAGGGGGACCTCAGTGGCCTCAGTCTGTCACCAACATTCACTCAAGAACCCTAAGGCAGTTCACATCCCAGTGTTCTAAAAAGACACTCTGACGACAAGCACTGTCTGTCAACAAAGTCAACCACTGCCCTCCTCTGTGAGACGAGCTGTAGGTGCCCTCAGTATCACCCAGCGGTGCTCTCACCGGGCGAACATCTGCCCCGCTTGAGCCACAGCTCGCCAGCTCCTCCTCGCCACTGGTCCACAGGAAGCCACTCTTTCCACTCTGGTGTACAGTGGCAACCCCAGACAGATGGCAACATCCCTGGCACTAAGTTGGCATCCTCGGGATACCTAGACCCCTACTGTTCTCTGCTGGGTATCTCTGGCACCTGTGTGCCAGCCTTTGTGCCCACTGGACGATGTGCACTCAGGGACATATTTACAAGCCCCGTACGCCACCAAAACCACTTTCTTTGGCGCTTCGGAGGCAGAGTGCAGACCCATATCTATGAGCCCACGCAGCGCAACTTTATGTGGCTTTGAATGGTCTTGTGATATGGAGCAAGGCAACGCAGGGCAAGTCATTGCCTCACTCTGCACTAGGGCGTCTTTCCATTGGGTTTTCCCACGCAACACCCATGGTTTTTGACGCATTCCCAGATTTACAGGGCCATGTAAACCTGGGAATGCATCAAAACCTTTGGTAAGCGTAATGAGAAGAAATGTCTTCATTTCTCCGTGTTTCTCCCTCTTTCTATGTGTACTGCGTTCTACAGCACACATAGAGAGAGGAAAACACCTCCTTGGATTATTTTTGTGCAAGAAGGTGTCCCTTCCTGCACAAAAACAATCCTGCGTACAACTCAGACACCCTTGAACCATGGTGCAGGGGTGCCTGTGTTGGCATT